>NW_026043839.1:0-329399 GCF_937001465.1 Orcinus orca | reverse complement strand
CCACCACCCACCCCTCCTCTCCCTGACTCCTGGGTTCCTCTCATTAGGAGAGGGTTTTCTTGAAGTTGTCTCCCACTCATGGGCCAGATAAAATGATTAGAAAACAAGCCAAAGCTGCAGCCCCTTGTCTATCCTGACTCTCAGGAGCCCACACCTGTTCCTTGGACCTGGCCGGTTCAGCAAGTTCCATTTTCTGCAACTGTGGGCCCCTGAGGGGTGATGATTGGCTGACCTGGGCAGCCTTACCGTGCCGGCCAGCCCTCCCCAGGTGTGCCTGGGTTGAGATCAATATAAATACCACTCCAGGCAGCAAGAGGCCCTGCAGCCGTGCCTGACACCATTTTCTCTGCCCTGTCAGCAGTCTCGGGGCTGGGCTGGTGGGAAGGAGTGAGAGGCCACGGCTTTGTGGGTGGCCCAGTGTGAGTGGGGCTCTGCTGGACTTTCTGCAGCAGTTGCCAGGCTGCCACCTGCTATGGAAGAGGATGTGTCACCCATACCTGCTGCTGGAATTTCTCCCTGGGCAGAGGTGAGGAAGGAAAAAAGCAGTGGGGGCAGGGACAGGACGGGTATCTCAGGCAGGGAAATGGAAATCTTCCAGAAGAGCACCCAGGGCCAGGACCATCCTGGCTGGCCTGCAGGCACCAAGTCGGCCGGTATGCTGTCACTCGTGTGGCTCTATGGCCCTTCCTCTAGGCTTTCAAGTCCTTGTATATATTCAGGTGTTTTACCTGGGACGGGTGGGAATAGTTCAGCAGCAACTGGCCTGGGGCTCAGCTCACGTTTACTCACAGATGCCTCGGCACGGTGCCCCAGCTTTGCAATGAGGACGCTTGTTGCGTGGGGGCTGCTGGCTGAATGGGAGACGATTCCCCACCACTGACCAACTTCAGAATTGTTTACAACTGGAACAAGTGCCCTGATACGGTTTTCCTCTGTGGAACTGGTGGGTTCTGTGTTTTTTTTCTCTTTTTCGTTTTTGGTTCAAGGTAGATTTTATTCCTCTTTTTTGTATTTACAGATATAAGCATGGAAATAATTTATTCATATAAATACATGTATGTGAAGGGAATAATTGTTTTTTCTGTTTTATTTTTTAAATTTTATTTCTTTTTAATTTTGAATTTTATTTTATATTTTTATACAGCAGGTTCTTATTGGTTATCTATTTTATACATATAAATGTATACATGCCAATCCCAGTCTCTCAACTCCTCCCACCACCACCACCCCAACAGCTTTCCCCCCTTGTTGTCCATACGTTTGTTGTCTACATCTGTTGCTCTATTTATGCCTTGCAAAATGGTTAACCTGTACAGTTTTTCTAGGTTCCACATATATGCATGAATATACAAGATTTGTTTTTCTCTTTCTGACTTACTTCACTCTGTATGACAGTCTCTAGATCCATCGACGTCTCTACAAATGACCTAATTTCATTCCTTTTCATGGCTTAGTAATATTCCATTTTATATATGTACCACTGCTTTATGCATTCGTCTGTCTGTGGGCATTTAGGTTGCTTCCATTACCTCGATATTGTAAAGAGTGATACAATGAACATTGCGGTGAATGTCTCTTTTTGATTTATGGTTTTGTCTGGGTATATGTCCAGAACTGGGATTGCTGTATCATATGGTAATTCTACTGTTAGTTTCTTAAGAAACTCCATATTGTTCTCCATAGTGACTGTATCAATTTATATTCCCAACAATAGTGGAAGAGGGTTCCATTTCTCCACACGCTTTCCAGCATTTATTGTTTGTAGATTTTCTGATGATGCCCATTCTACCAGGTGTGAGGTGATACCTCATTGTTGAGTCCATTTTGTTGAGCAAGGGGTAGGTCTTGTCTATTACATATTTAGCTTATGGAACGGTATCTGTGCTAATTTCAAACTCTGCTTTTATGCAGCACCACAACTCACCTTCCCCCTTAAGCAAGCATAAGTTGGTTTTCTAAACATGAGACCCTGTTCTGTTTTGTAATTCAGTTCATGTGTAATCAAGTTCACATTCCATGTATTAGTGATACCTTATGATGTTTCTCTTTCTGTGTGACTTTTTTCACTTAGAATCACCGTGCCTCAATCCACTCATTATGCTGGTATGGGCCTGGTGACATAGTTTTCATTGCAGAGAGGTATTCTGTTGTACGTAAGTACCGCAACTTCTTTATCCATTATTTGCTCTCTGGCATATTTAACTTGTGCTGAAGAAGAGGTTCCTGTAAAAGAGCCGTCCCAAATTTTGGGGTGGCTGTGTCTTTTTGATTTTAATTTCCCTAAGCTATAGGACCATAAGTGGAAGTGCCCTAGGCTCTGTTGCTTTGTTTTTTAGATGTTTCAGGAAACACCATACACTTCTCCCGAGTGGCTGTTGGCAATTTATATCCCACCCATCAGCATAACAAGGCTCCCAGTTCTCCATGGCCTGTCCTGCCTTTCTGGATTTTACACTTTTTTCAGATGGCCCTTTTGACCGGGGGGAAGTGAGACTACATTGTAGTGCAGATTTCCTTTGCAAGCTTGCTTGGTTGGCCAAAAAGGGCGTATGCGTTTTCTTCTGAATATATTCAGGAAAAAACGCATACGCCCTTTTTGTGCAAGTGCATCATTCTGGACGTTCTGCCTCTTTTCCTATGCTTTAAATGCAATTCCAGTCTACCTCCTGAAATCGGGTTCCTGCAATTCTGTCCCGCTTTCAAGTCCTCTTGGCAGCCTTACTTCAGTATATTTTTGGACGATAGCTGTCATTTATAACTCTGCAGGTTTGTGAATTACAGTGCCCCTGAGCTCCTTTCTTCAACTCGCTTTCTTGTGAGCTGCCCGGAACACCGCAGGATTGCTTCAGGCCCTAATCTGGTTCCGGCACGGCACGCTGAGCCTTTGGTTAATTCCTCTTTCTGGTGGGAAATGAGAGTTAAATTTGCCCGTCCAGACACCTCCAGCTAGTCTCTCATTGTTTCTCGCTATTCCTGTTCATCTTCCGCAGAAATTGCAAGCTGGGCCAAACAGGAGGTTAAAGGCACTGACTCTCCAAGTCGGGAGAGTGTTAGTAAAGCATCTGGAATGTTGCACTCGAGTACCAGGGCACGGGAACTGAGACATATTTGAACACATCTCCCGATCACACGGTTGATCATACTCTGGGTTCCACATGCGTGTTTTAGCTGAAGGAAGAATCCCTTAAACCTGGAGAGTTGAGACCCGTGGAATGGTAACATGCAATATGACTGCAAAGGGTCTTCATTTGCTCACCGAACCTCTCCAATCCTATCACTGTTGCGTTTATGCCCCTGTACACATGCTTGATTCTCTTTCGGAGACACATAGCAATCCATAGGTTTTAAGATACTTACTAGTCAGGTACATTTTTAGGCGTTTAATATGGGGTGTTGAGTCCATTTCGTTGAAGAAGGAGTAGCTCTTGTCTATTCCATATTTGGCTTAAGGAACTTTATCTGTTCTCATTTCAATCTCTGGTTTTATGCAGCACCCCAACACACCTTTCCCCTTAAGCAAGCATAAGTAGGTTTTCTAAATTTGAGACCCTGTTCTGTTTTGTAATCCAGTTCCTGTGTAGCCAAGGTTACATTCCGTGTATTAGTGATATCTTATGATGTTTCTTTTTCTTGTGACTTATTTCAGTTAGAATCATCATACCTGAATCCACTCATTATGCTGCTACGGGCCTGATGACATAGATTTCATTGCTGAGTGGTATTGCATTGTACGTAAGTACCACAACTTCTTTATCCATTTTTCACTTTCTGCCATATTGAACTTGTAGCGTAGACGAGGTTCTTGTAAACAGAGCCGTCCCAAACTTTTGGGTGGCTGTGTCTTTTTGATTTTAATTTCCCTAAGCTATAGGACCATAAGTGGAAGTGCCCTAGGCTCCGTTGCTTTGTTGTTTAGATGTTTCAGGAAACACCATACACTTCCCCCGAGTGGCTGTTGGCAATTTACATCCCGCCTATCAGCATAACAAGGCTCCCAGTTCTCCATGGCCTGTCCTGCCTTTCTGGATTTTACACTTATTCAGATGTCCCTTTTGACCGGAGGGAAGTGAGACTTCGTTGTAGTGCAGATTTCCTTTGCAAGCTTGCTTGGTTGGCCAAAAAGTGTGTATGCGTTTTTTCCTGAATATATTCAGGAAAAAACGCATACGCCCTTTTTGTCCAAGTGCATCATTGTGGACGTTCTGCCTCTTTTCCTATGCTTTAAATGCAATTCCAGTCTACCTCCTGAAATCGGTTTCCTGCAATTCTGCCCCGCTTTCAAGTCCTCTTGGCAGCCTTACTTCAGTATATTTTTGGATGATAGCTGTCATTTATAACTCTGCAGCTTTGTGAATTACAGTGCCCCTGAGCTCCTTTCTTCAACTCGCTTTCTTGTGAGCTGGCCGCAACACCGCAGGATTGCTTCAGGCCCTAATCTGGTTCCGGCACGGCACGCTGAGCCTTTGGTTAATTCCTCTTCCTGGTGGGAAATGAGAGTTAAATTTGCCCGTCCAGACACCTCCAGCTAGTCTCTCTTTGGTTCTCCCTATTCCTATTCTTCTTCCACAGAAATTGCAAACTGGGCCAAACAGGACGTTAAAGGCACTGACTCTCCAAGTCGGGAGAGTGTTAGTAAAGCGTCTGCAATGTTGCACCCGAGTACCAGGGGAGAAAACTGAGACATATTGGAACACGTCTCCCGATCACACGGTTGATCATACTCTGGGTTCTACATGCATGTTTTAGCTGAAGGAAGAATCCCTTAAACCTGGAGAGTTGAGACCCGTGGAATGGGTACCATGCAATATGACTTCAAAGGGTCTTCATTTGCTCACCAAACCTCTCCAATCCTATCACTGCTGCGTTTATGCCCCTGTACACATGCTTGATTCTCTTTCGGAGACATAGCAATCCATAGGTTTTAAGATACTTACTAGTCAGGTACATTCTTAGGCGTTTAATATGGGGTGTTGAGTCCATTTCGTTGATCAAGGAGTAGCTCTTGTCTATTACACATTTGGCTTAAGGAACTTTATCTGTGATCATTTCAATCTCTGTTTTTATGCACCACCCCAACTCACCTTTCCCCTTAAGCAAGCATAAGTTGGTTTTCTAAATTTGAGACCCTCTTCTGTTTTGTAATTCAGTTAGTGTGTAGCCAAGTTTACATTCCGTGTATTAGTGATATCTTATGATGTTTCTTTTTCTGTGTGACTTATTTCACTTAGAATCATCATACCTGAATCCACTCATTATGCTGCTACGGGCCTGATGACATAGATGTCATTGCTGAGGGATATTGCATTGCACGTAAATACCACAACATCTTTATCCATTTTTCGCTTTCTGTGATATTGAACTTGTACCGTAAACGAGGTTCTTGTAAACAGAGCCATCCCAAACTTTGGGGTGGCTGTGTCTTTTTGATTTTAATTTCCCTAAGCTATAGGACCATAAGTGGAAGTGCCCTAGGCTCTGTTGCTTTTTTTTTTAGATGTTTCAGGAAACACCATACACTTCTCCCGAGTGGCTGTTGGCAATTTACATCCGGCCCATCAGCTTAACAAGGCTCCCAGTTCTCCATGGCCTGTCCTGCCTTTCTGGATTTTACACTTTTTTCAGATGGCCCTTTTGACCGGGGGGAAGTGACACTTCATTGTAGTGCAGATTTCCTTTGCAAGCTTGCTTGGTTGGCCAAAAAGTGCGTATGCGTTTTTTCCTGAATATATGCAGGAAAGAATGCATACGCCCTTTTTGGCCAAGTGCATCATTGTCGACGTTCTGCCTCTTTTCCTATGCTTTAAATGCAATTCCAGTCTACCTACTGAAATCGGTTTCCTGCAATTCTGCCCCGCTTTCAAGTCCTCTTGCCAGCCTTACTTCAGTATATTTTTGGACGATAGCTGTCATTTATAACTCTGCAGGTTTGTGAATTACAGTGCCCCTGAGCTCCTTTCTTCAACTCGCTTTCTTGTGAGCTGGCCGCAACACCGCAGGATTGCTTCAGGCCCTAATCTGGTTCCGGCACGGCACGCTGAGCCTTTGGTTAATTCCTCTTCCTGGTGGGAAATGAGAGTTAAGTTTGCCCATCCAGACACCTCCAGCTAGTCTCTCATTGGTTCTCCCTATTCCTGTTCATCTTCTGCAGAAATTGCAAACTGGGCCAAACAGGAAGTTAAAGGCACTGACTCTCCAAGTCGGGAGAGTGTTAGTAAAGTGTCTGGAATGTTGCACCCGAGTACCAGGGGATGAGAACTGAGATATATTGGCACACATCTTCCGATCACACGGTTGATCATACTCTGGTTTCCACATGCATGTTTTAGCTGAAGGAAGAATCCCTTAAACCTGGAGAGTTGAGACCCGTGGAATGGGTACCATGCAATATGACTTCAAAGGGTCTTCGTTTACTCACCGAACCTCTCCAATCCTATCACTGCTGCGTTTATGCCCCTGTACACACGCTTGATTCTCTTTCGGAGACATAGTGATCCATAGGTTTTAAGATACTTACTAGTCAGGTACCTTCTTAGGCGTTTAATATGGGGTGTTGAGTCCATTTCGTTGAGCAAGGAGTAGCTCTTGTCTATTACATATTTGGCTTAAGGAACTTTATCTGTGCTCATTTCAATCTCTGGTTTTATGCAGCACCCCAACTCACCTTTCCCCTTAAGCAAGCATAAGTTGGTTTTCTAAATTTGAGACCCTGTTCTGTTTTGTAATCCAGTTCCTGTGTAGCCATGTTTACATTCCGTGTATTTGTGATATCTTATGATGTTTCTTTTTCTGTGTGACTTATTTCAGTTAGAATCATCATACCTGAATCCACTCATTATGCTGCTACGGGCCTGATGACATAGACTTCATTGCTGAGTGATATTGCATTGTACGTAAGTACCACAACTTCTTTATCCATTTTTCACTTTCTGCGATATTGAACTTGTACCCTAAATGAGGTTCTTGTAAACAGAGCCGTCCCAAACTTTGGGTTGGCTGTGTCTTTTTGATTTTAATTTCCCTAAGGTCTAAGACCATAAGTGGAAGTGCCCTAGGCTGTGTTGCTTTGTTTTTTATATGTTTCAGGAAACACCATACACTTCTCCCGAGGGGCTGTTGGCAATTTACATCCCACCCATCAGCATAACAGGGCTCCCAGTTCTCCATGGCCTGTCCTGCCTTTCTGGATTTTACACTTTTTCCAGATGGCCCTTTTGACCGGGGGAAAGTAAGACTTCATTGTAGTGCAGATTTCCTTTGCAATCTTGCTTGGTTGGCCAGAAAGGGCGTATGCGTTTTGTCCTGAATATATTCAGGAAAAAACGCATACGCCCTTTTTGGCCAAGTGCATCATTGTGGACGTTCTGCCTCTTTTCCTATGCTTTAAATGCAATTCCAGTCCACCTCCTGAAATCGGTTTCCTGCAATTCTGCCCCGCTTTCAAGTCCTCTTTGCAGCCTTACTTCAGTATATTTTTGGACGATAGCTGTCATTTATAACTCTGCAGGTTTGTGAATTACAGTGCCCCTGAGCTCCTTTCTTCATCTCGCTTTCTTGTGAGCCGGCCGCGACACCACAGGATTGCTTCAGGCCCTAATCTTGTTCTGGCACGGCACGCTGAGCCTTTGGTTAATTCCTCTTCCTGGTGGGAAATCAGAGTTAAATTTGCCCGTCCAGACACCTCCAGCTAGTCTCTCATTGGTTCTCCCTATTCCTGTTCATCTTCCGCAGAAATTGCAAACTGGGCCAAACAGGAGGTTAAAGGCACTGACTCTCCAAGTCGGGAGAGTGTTAGTAAAGCGTCTGGAATGTTGCATCCGAGTACCAGGGGACGAGAACTGAGACATATTGGAACACGTCTCCCGATCACACGGTTGATCATACTCTGGGTTCCACATGCATGATTTAGCTGAAGGAAGAATCCCTTAAACCTGGAGAGTTGAGACCCGTGGAATGGGTACCATGCAATATGACTTCAAAGGGTCTTCATTTGCTCACCGAACCTCTCCAATCCTATCACTGCTGCGTTTATGCCCCTGTACACACGCTTGATTCTCTTTCGGAGACAGAGCGATCCATAGGTTTTAAGATACTTACTAGTCAGGGACATTCTTAGGCGTTTAATATGGGGTGTTGAGTCCATTTCGTTGAGCAAGGAGTAGCTCTTGTCTATTCCATATTTGGCTTAAGGAACTTTATCTGTGCTCATTTCAATCTCTGGTTTTATGCAGCACCCCAACTCATCTTTCCCCTTAAGCAAGCATAAGTTGGTTTTCTAAATTTGAGACCCTGTTCTGTTTTGTAATCCAGTTCCTGTGTAGCCAAGTTTACATTCCGTGTATTAGTGATATCTTATGATGTTTCTTTTTCTGTCTGGCTTATTTCAGTTAGAATCATCATACCTGAATCCACTCATTATGCTGCTACGGGCCTGATGACATAGATTTCATTGCGGAGTGATATGGCATTGTACGTAAGTACCACAATTTCTTTATCCATTTTTCACTTTCTGCGAAATTGAACTTGTACCGTAAACGAGGTTCTTGTAAACAGAGCCGTTCGAAACTTTGGGGTGGCTGTGTCTTTTTGATTTTAATTTCCCTAAGCTATAGGACCATAAGTGGAAGTGCCCTAGGCTCTGTTGCTTTGTTTTTTATATGTTTCAGGAAACATCATACACTTCTCCCGAGTGGCTGTTGACAATTTACATCCCGCCCTTCAGCATAACAAGGATCCCAGTTCTCCATGGCCTGTCCTGCCTTTCTGGATTTTACACTTTTTTCAGATGGCCCTTTTGACCGGGGGGCAGTGAGACTTCATTGTAGTGCAGATTTCCTTTGCAATCTTGCTTGGTTGGCCAAAAAGGGCGTATGCGTTTTTTCCTGAATATATTCAGGAAAAAACGCATACGCCCTTTTTGGCCAAGTGCATCATTGTGGACGTTCTGCCTCTTTTCCTATGCTTTAAATGCAATTCCAGTCTACCTCCTGAAATCGGTTTCCTGTAATTCTGCCCCGCTCTCAAGTCCTCTTGGCAGCCTTACTTCAGTATAGTTTTGGACGATAGCTGTCATTTATAACTCTGCAGGTTTGTGAATTACAGTGCCCCTGAGCTCCTTTCTTCAACTCGCTTTTTGTGAGCTGGCCGCAACACCGCAGGATTGCTTCAGGCCCTAATCTGGTTCCGGCACGGCACGCTGAGCCTTTGGTTAATTCCTCTTCCTGGTGGGAAATGAGAGTTAAATTTGCCCGTCCAGACACCTCCAGCTAGTCTCTAACTGGTTCTCCCTGTTCCTGTTCATCTTCCACAGAAATTGCAAACTGGGCCAATCAAGAGGTTTAAGGCACTGAGTCTCCAAGTTGGGAGAGTGTTAGTAAAGCATCTGGAATGTTGCACCCGAGTACTAGGGGAGGAAAACTGAGACATATTTGAACACGTCTCCCGATCACACGGTATATCATACTCTGGGTTCCACATGCATGTTTTAGATGAAGGAAGAATCCCTTAAACCTGGAGAGTTGAGACCCGTGGAATGGGTACCATGCAATATGACTTCAAAGGGTCTTCATTTGCTCACCGAACCTCTCCAATCCTATCACTGCTGTGTTTATGCCCCTGTACACACGCTTGATTCTCTTTCGGAGACATAGCAATCCATAGGTTTTAAGATACTTACTAGTCAGGTACATTCTTAGGCGTTTAATATGGGGTGTTGAGTCCATTTTGTTGAGCAAGGAGTAGCTCTTGTCTATTCCATATTTGGCTTAAGGAACTTTATCTGTGCTCATTTCAATCTCCCGTTTTATGCAGCACCCCAACTCACCTTTCCCCTTAAGCAAGCATATGTTGGTTTTCTACATTTGAGACACTGTTCTTCTTTGTAATCCAGTTCCTGTGTAGCCAAGTTTACATTCCCTGTATTAGTGATATCTTATGATGTTTCCTTTTCTGTGTGACTTGTTTCAGTTAGGATCATCATAGCTGAATCCACTCATTATGCTGCTATTGGCCTGATGACATAGATTTCATTGCTGAGTGATATTACATTGTACGTAAGTACCACAACTTCTTTATCCATTTTTCACTTTCTGCGATATTGAACTTGTACCGTAAACGAGGTTCTTGTAAACAGAGCCATCCCAAACTTTGGGGTGGCTGTGTCTTTTTGATTTTAATTTCCCTAAGCTATAGGACCATAAGTGGAAGTGCCCTAGGCTCTGTTGCTTTGTTTATAGATGTTTCAGGAAACACCATATACTTCTCCCCAGTGGCTGTTGGCAATTTACATCCCACCCATCAGCATAACAAGGCTCCCAGTTCTCCATGGCCTGTCCTGCCTTTCTGGATTTTACACTTTTTTCAGATGGCCCTTTTGACGGGGGGGAAGTGAGACTTCATTGTAGTGCAGATTTCCTTTGCAAGCTTGCTTGATGGCCTAAAAGGGCATATGCGTTTTTTCCTGAATATATTCAGGAAAAAACGCATATGCCCTTTTTGGCCAAGTGCATCATTGTCGACGTTCTGCCTCTTTAAATGCAATTCCAGTCTACCTCCTGAAATTGGTTTCCTGCATTTCTGCCCTGCATTCAAGGACTCTTGGCAGCCTTACTTCGTATATTTTTGTACGATAGCTGTCATTTATAACTGTGCAGGGTTGTGAATTACAGTGCCCCTGATCTCCTTTCTTCAACTCGCTTTCTTGTGAGCTGGTCGCAACACCGCAGGATTGCTTCAGGCCCTAATCTAGTTCCGGCACGGCATGCTGAGCCTTTGGTTAATTCGTCTTCCTGGTTGGAAATGAGAGTGAAATTTGCCCGTCCAGACACCTCCAGCTAGTCTCTCATTGGTTCTCCCTATTCCTGTTCATCTTCCACAGAAATTGCAAACTGAGTGAAACAGCAGGTTAAAGGCACTGACTCTCCAAGTCGAGAGAGTGTTAGTAAAGCGTCTGGAATTTTGCACCCGAGTAGCAGGCGACGAGAACTGAGACATATTTGAACACGTCTCCCGATCACACGGTTGATCATACTCTGGGTTCCACATGCATGTTTTAGCTGAAGGAAGAATCCCTTAAACCTTGAGAGTTGAGACCCGTGGAATGGGTACCATGCAATATGACTTCAAAGGGTCTTCATTTGCTCACCGAACCTCTCCAATCCTATCACGGCTGCGTTTATGCCCCTCTACACATGCTTGATTCTCTTTCGGAGACATAGCAATCCATAGATTTTAAGATATTACTAGTCAGGTACATTCTTAGGCGTTTAATATGGGGTTTTGAGTCCATTTCGTTGAGCAAGGAGTAGCTCTTGTCTATTACATATTTGGCTAAAGGAACTTTATCTGTGCTCATTTCAATCTCTGGTTTTATGCAGCACCCCAACTCACCTTTCCCCTTAAGCAAGCATAAGTTGATTTTCTAAATTTGAGTCCCTGTTCTGTTTTGTAATTCAGTTCCTGTGTAGCCAAGTTTACATTCCGTGTATTATTGATATCTTATGATGTTTCTTTTTCTGTGTGACTTATTTCAGTTAGAATCATCATACCTGAATCCACTCATTATGCTGCTACGGGCCTGATGACATAGATGTCATTGCTGAGTGATATTGCATTGTACGTAAGTACCACAACTTCTTTATCCATTTTTCACTTTCTGCGATATTGATTATGTACCGTAAACGAGGTTCTTGTAAACAGAGCCATCCCAAACTTTGGGGTGGCTGTGTCTTTTTGATTTTAATTTCCCTAAGCTGTAGGACCATAAGTGGAAGTGCCCTAGGCTCTGTTGCTTTGTTTTTTAGATGTTTCAGGAAACACCATACACTTCTCCCGACTGGCTGTTGGCAATTTACATCCCACCCATCAGCATAACAAGGCTCCCAGTTCTCCATGGCCTGTCCTGCCTTTCTGGATTTTACACTTTTTTCAGATGTCCCTTTTGACCCGGGGGAAGTGAGACTTCATTGTAGTGCAGATTTCCTTTGCAAGCTTGCTTGGTTGGCCAAAAAGGGCGTATGCTTCTTTTCCTGAATATATTCAGGAAAAAACGCATACGCCCTTTTTGGCCAAGTGCATCATTGTCGACGTTCTGCCTCTTTTCCTATGCTTTAAATGCAATTCCAGTCTACCTCCTGAAATCGGTTTCCTGCAATTCTGCCCCGCTTTCAAGTCCTCTTGGCAGCCTTACTTCAGTATATTTTTGGACGATAGCTGTCATTTATAACTCTGCAGGTTTGTGAATTACAGTGCCCCTGAGCTCCTTTCTTCAACTCGCTTTCTTGTGAGCTGGCCGCAACACCGCAGGATTGCTTCAGGCCCTAATCTGGTTCCGGCATGGCACGCTGAGCCTTTGGTTAATTCCTCTTCCTGGTGGGAAATGAGAGTTAAATTTTCCCGTCCAGACACCTCCAGCTAGTCTCTCATTGGTTCTCCCTATTCCTGTTCATCTTCCGCGGAATTTGCAAACTGGGCCAAACAGGAGGTTAAAGGCACTGACTCTCCAAGTCGGGAGAGTGTTAGTAAAGCATCTGGAATGTTGCACCCGAGTACCAGGGGATGAGAACTGAGACATATTTCAAAACGTCTCCCGATCACACGGTTGATCATACTCTGGGTTCCACATGCATGTTTTAGCTGAAGGAAGAATCCCTTAAACCTGGAGAGTTGAGACCCGTGTAATGGGTACCATACAATACGACTTCAAAGGGTCTTCATTTGCTCACCAAAACTCTCCAATCCTATCACTGCTGCGTTTATGCCCCTGTACACACGCTTGATTCTCTTTCGGAGACATAGCAATCCATAGGTTTTAAGATAGGTAATAGTCAGGTACATTCTTAGGCATTTAATATGGGGTGTTGAGTCCATCTAGTTGAGCAAGGAGTAGCTCTTGTCTATTACATATTTGGCTTAAGGAACTTTATCTGTGCTCATTTCAATCTCTGGTTTTATGCAGCACCCCAACTCACCTTTGCCCTTAAGCAAGCATAAGTTGGTTTTCTAAATTTGAGACCCAGTTCTGTTTTGTAATCCAGTTCTGTGTAGCCAAGTTTACATTCCGTGTATTAGTGATATCTTATGATGTTTCTTTTTCTGTGTGACTTATTTCAGTTAGAATCATTACACCTGAATCCACTCATTATGCTGCTACAGGCCTGATGACCTAGATGTCAAGGCTGAGTGATATTGCATTGTACGTAAGTACCACAAATTCTTTATCCATTTTTCACTTTCTGCGATATTGAACTTGTACTGTAAACGAGGTTTTTGTAAACAGAGCCGTCCCAAATTTTGGGGTGGCTGTGTCTTTTTGATTTTAATTTCCCTAAGCTATAGGACCATAACTGGAAGTGCCCTAGGCTCTGTTGCTTTGTTTTGTAGATGTTTCAGGAAACACCATACACTTCTCCTGAGTGGCTGTTGGCAATTTACATCCCGCCCATCAGCATAACAAGGCTCCCAGTTCTCCATGGCCTGTCCTGCCTTTCTGGATTTTACACTTTTTTCAGATGGCCCTTTTGACCGTGGGGAAGTGAGACTTCATTGTAGTGCAGATTTCCTTTGCAAGCTTGCTTGGTTGGCCAAAAAGGGCGTATGCGTTTTTTCCTGAATATATTCAGGAAAAAACCCATACGCCCTTTTTGGCCAAGTGCATCATTGTCGACGTTCTGCCTCTTTTCCTATGTTTTAAATGCAATTCCAGTCTACCTCCTGAAATCAGTTTACTGCAATTCTGCCCCACTTTCAAGTCTTCTTGGCAGACTTCCTTCAATATATTTTTGGACGATAGCTGTCATTTATAACTCTGCAGGTTTGTGAATTACAGTGCCCCTGGGCTCCTTTCTTTAACTCGCTTTCTTGTGAGCTGGCCGCAACACCACAGGATTGCTTCAGGCCCTAATCTGGTTCCGGCACGGCACGCGGAGCCTTTGGTTAATTCCTCTTCCTGGTGGGAAATGAGAGTTAAATTTGCCCGTCCAGACACCTCCAGCTAGTCTCTCATTGTTTCTCCCTATTCCTGTTCATGTTCCGCAGAAATTTCAAACTGGGCCAAACAGGAGGTTAAAGGCACTGACTCTCCAGGTCGGGAGATTGTTAGTAAAGGGTCTGGAATGTTGCACCCGAGTACAAGGGGACGAGAACTGAGATATAATGGCACACATCTCCCGATCACACGGTTGATCATACTCTGGGTTCCACATGCATGTTTTAGCTGAAGGAAGAATCCCTTAAACCTGGAGAGTTGAGACCCGTGGAATGGGTACCATGCAATATGATTTCAAAGGGTCTTCGTTTGCCCACCGAACCTCTCCAATCCTATCACTGCTGCCTTTATGCCCCTGTACACACGCTTGATTCTCTTTCGGAGACATAGCAATCCATAGGTTTTAAGATACTTACTAGTCAGGTACATTCTTAGGCGTTTAATATGGGGTGTTGAGTCCATCTCGTTGAGCAAGGAGTAGCTCTTTTCTATTCCATATTTGGCTTAAGGAATTTTATCTGTGCTCATTTCAATCTCTGGTTTTATGCAGCACCCCAACTCACCTTTCACCTTAAGCAAGCATAAGCTGGTTTTCTAAATTTGAGACCCTGTTCTGTTTTGGAATTCAGTTCCTGTGTAGCCAAGTTTACATTCCGTGTATTAGTGATATCTTATGATGTTTCTTTTTCTGTGTGACTTATTTCAGTTAGAATCATCATACCTGAATCCACTCATTATGCTGCTACGGGCCTGATGACATAGATGTCATTGCTGAGGGATATTGCATTGTACGTAAATACCACAACTTCTTTATCCATTTTTCGCTTTCTGTGATATTGAACTTGTACCGTAAACGAGGTTCTTGTAAACAGAGCCATCCCAAACTTTGGGGTGGCTGTGTCTTTTTGATTTTAATTTCCCTAAGCTATAGGACCATAACTGGAAGTGCCCTAGGCTCTGTTGCTTTGTTTTGTAGATGTTTCAGGAAACACCATACACTTCTCCTGAGTGGCTGTTGGCAATTTACATCCCGCCCATCAGCATAACAAGGCTCCCAGTTCTCCATGGCCTGTCCTGCCTTTCTGGATTTTACACTTTTTTCAGATGGCCCTTTTGACCCGGGTGAAGTGAGACTTCATTGTAGTGCAGATTTCCTTTGCAAGCTTGCTTGGTTGACCAAAAAGTGCGTATGCGTTTTTTCCTGAATATATTCAGGAAAAAACGCATATGCCCTTTTTGGCCAAGTGCATCATTGTCGACGTTCTGCCTCTTTTCCTATGCTTTAAATGCAATTCCAGTCTACCTCCTGAAATCGGTTTCCTGCAATTCTGCCCCGCTTTCAAGTCCTCTTGGCAGCCTTACTTCAGTATAGTTTTGGACGATAGCTGTCATTTATAACTCTGCAGGTTTGTGAATTACAGTGCCCCTGAGCTCCTTTCTTCAACTCGCTTTCTTGTGAGCTGGCCACAACACCGCAGGATTGCTTCAGGGCCTAATCTGGTTCCGGCACGGCATGCTGAGCCTTTGTTTAACTCCTCTTACTGGTGGGTAATGAGAGTTAAATTTGCCCGTCCGGACACCTCCAGCTAGTCTCTCATTGGTCCTCCCTATTCTTGTTCATCTTCCGCAGAAATTGCAAACTGGGCCAAACAGGAGGTTAAAGACACTGACTCTCCAAGTCGGGAGAGTGTTAGTAAAGCGTCTGGAATGTTGCACCCGAGTACCAGGGGACGAGAACTGAGACATATTGGAACACGTCTCCCGATCACACGGTTGATCATACTCTGGGTTCCACATGCATGCTTTAGCTGAAGGAAGAATCCCTTAAACCTGGAGAGTTGAGACCCGTGGAATGGGTACCATGCGATATGACTTCAAAGGGTATTCATTTGCTCACCGAACCTCACCAATCCTATCACTGCTGCGTTTATGCCCCCGTACACACGCTTGATTCTCTTTCGGAGACATAGCAATCCATAGGTTTTAAGACACTTAATAGTCAGGTACATTCTTAGGCATTTAATATGGGGTGTTGAGTCCATCTAGTTGAGCAAGGAGTAGCTCTTGTCTATTACATATTTGGCTTAAGGAACTTTATCTGTGCTCATTTCAATCTCTGGTTTTATGCAGCACCCCAACTCACCTTTGCCCTTAAGCAAGCATAAGTTGGTTTTCTAAATTTGAGTCCCTGTTCTGTTTTGTAATTCAGTTCCTGTGTAGCCAAGTTTTCATACCGTGTATTAGTGATATCTTATGATGTTTCTTTTTCTGTGTGACTTATTTCAGTTAGAATCATTATACCTGAATCCACTCATTATGCTGCTACAGGCCTGATGACCTAGATGTCAAGGCTGAGTGATATTGCATTTTACGTAAGTACCACAAATTCTTTATCCATTTTTCACTTTCTGCGATATTGAACTTGTACCGTAAACGAGGTTTTTGTAAACAGAGCCGTCCCAAATATTGGGGTGGCTGTGTCTTTTTGATTTTAATTTCCCTAAGCTATAGGACCATAACTGGAAGTGCCCTAGGCTCTGTTGCTTTGTTTTGTAGATGTTTCAGGAAACACCATACACTTCTCCTGAGTGGCTGTTGGCAATTTACATCCCGCCCATCAGCATAACAAGGCTCCCAGTTCTCCATGGCCTGTCCTGCCTTTCTGGATTTTACACTTTTTTCAGATGGCCCTTTTGACCGGGGGGAAGTGAGACTTCATTGTAGTGCAGATTTCCTTTGCAAGCTTGCTTGGTTGGCCAAAAAGGGCGTATGCGTTTTTTCCTGAATATATTCAGGAAAAAACCCATACGCCCTTTTTGGCCAAGTGCATCATTGTCGACGTTCTGCCTCTTTTCCTATGCTTTAAATGCAATTCCAGTCTACCTCCTGAAATCGGTTTCCTGCAATTCTGCCCCGCTTTCAAGTCCTCTTGGCAGCCTTACTTCAGTATATTTTTGGACGATAGCTGTCATTTATAACTCTGCAGGTTTGTGAATTACAGTGCCCCTGGGCTCCTTTCTTTAACTCACTTTCTTGTGAGCTGGCCGCAACACCGCAGGATTGCTTCAGGCCCTAATCTGGTTCCAGCACGGCACGCTGAGCCTTTGGTTAATTCCTCTTCCTGGTGGGAAATGAGAGTTAAATTTGCCCGTCCAGACACATCCAGCTAGTCTCTCATTGTTTCTCCCTATTCCTGTTCATGTTCCGCAGAAATTGCAAACTGGGCCAAACAGGAGGTTAAAGGCACTGACTCTCCAAGTCGGGAGAGTGTTAGTAAAGGGTCTGGAATGTTGCACCCGAGTACCAGGGGACGAGAACTGAGATATAATGGCACACGTCTCCCGATCACACGGTTGATCATACTCTGGGTTCCACATGCATGTTTTAGCTGAAGGAAGAATCCCTTAAACCTGGAGATTTGAGACCGTGGAATGGGTACGATGCAATATGATTTCAAAGGGTCTTCGTTTGCCCACCGAACCTCTCCAATCCTATCACTGCTGCCTTTATGACCCTGTACACACGCTTGATTCTCTTTCGGAGACATAGCAATCCATAGGTTTTAAGATACTTACTAGTCAGGTACATTCTTAGGCGTTTAATATGGGGTGTTGAGTCCATTTCGTTGAGCAAGGAGTAGCTCTTGTCTATTACATATTTGGCTTAAGGAACTTTATCTGTGCTCATTTCAATCTCTGGTTTTATGCAGCACCCCAACTCACCTTTCCCCTTAAGCAAGCATAAGCTGGTTTTCTAAATTTGAGACCGTGTTCTGTTTTGGAATTCAGTTCCTTTGTAGCCAAGTTTACATTCCGTGTATTAGTGATATCTTATGATGTTTCTTTTTCTGTGTGACTTATTTCAGTTAGAATCATCATAACTGAATCCACTCATTATGCTGCTACGGGCCTGATGACATAGATGTTATTGCTGAGGAATATTGCATTGTACGTAAATACCACAACTTCTTTATCCATTTTTCGCTTTCTGTGATATTGAACTTGTACTGTAAACGAGGTTCTTGTAAACAGAGCCGTCCCAAACTTTGGGGTGGCTGTGTCTTTTTGATTTTAATTTCCCTAAGCTATAGGACCATAAGTGGAAGTGCCGTAGGCTCTGTTGCTTTGTTTTTTAGATTTTTCAGGAAACACCATACACTTCTCCTGAGTGGCTGTTGGCAATTTACATCCGGCCCATCAGCATAACAAGGCTCCCAGTTCTCCATGGCCTGTCCTGCCTTTCTGGATTTTACACTTTTTTCAGATGGCCCTTTTGACCGGGGGGAAGTGAGACTTCATTGTAGTGCAGATTTCCTTTGCAAGCTTGCTTGGTTGGCCAAAAAGGGCGTATGCGTTTTTTCCTGAATATATTCAGGAAAAAACGCATACGCCCTTTTTGGCCAAGTGCATCATTGTTGACGTTCTGCCTCTTTTCCTATGCTTTAAATGCAATTCCAGTCTACCTCCTGAAATCGGTTTCCTGCAATTGTGCCTTGCTTTCAATGCCTCTTCGTAGCCTTATCTCAATATATTTTTTGAAAATAGTTGGCCTTTAAAACTCTGCAGGTTTTTGAATTGCAGTGGCCCTTAGCTCCATTTTTCAGCTCTTATTTTTGTGATCTTGCCTCATAACCACAGGATTCCTTCACGCCCTATTCTTCTTCTGGGACACCTTGCTGTGCCTTTGGTTTATTCTTCTTACTGATGTGAAATTAGAGTGACATGTGCCCATTGAAACTGCTACAGCTAGTTTCTCACTGGTTCCCCCTATTCCCATTCATCCTCCGCACTAACTGCAGACTGTGCGATACCAGAACTTAAAGGCATTGACTCTCCATGTGGGGATATTTTTAGTAAAGCGGCTGGAATGTCGATCTGGAGCCCCAGGAGAGGAAAAATGAGGTGTGTTTTAGAAACCTTTCCCGATCATATGGTATACCAGTCGCTGGGTTTCCCAAGCATGGTTTAGCTGTAGGAAGATTCCCTTCAACCTGGAGTTTTGGGACCCTTGGAATGAGTAGCATGAAGTATTGCATTAAACTTTTGGCAGTTGCTCACCAAAGCTCACCAATCCTCTCAGCCCCAAGTGTGCAGCCTTATGTCTTATCCAGCTGTGGGTTTATATGTGGTCAATCCAGGTTGCATCACAGCCCCTGAGCAAATTTTGTAAGAATTTTTCTCTCTTTCATTGTTTCTGCGTTTTGTTTTTAAAATTTATTTCTATAATGGGGTTTAGCTCATTTTCACTGCTGTGTTTGTGCCGCTCTGCACACACTTGATTCCCTTATGGAGATATATCAATACATGGGTTTTAAGATTCTTATTACTCAGATATATTTCTCTGCGGTGTATAGGGTGTGTTGAGGCCAGTTCATTGAGCAAGGTGTAGATCTTGTCTAATATCTTTTTGGTTTATTGAACGGTATCTGTGCTAATTTCAAACTCTGGTTTTATGCATCACCCCACCTCTCCTTTCCCCTTAAGCTGACATAAGTGTGTTTTCTAAATGTGAGACACTGTTCTGTTCTGTAATTCATTTCTTGTGCAGCCATATTTACCCTCCCTCTATAAGTGATATCTTATGATATGTTTCTTTTTCTGTTTGACTTATTTCAAGTAGTATTATCGGACCTAAATCCACTCTTTATCCTTCTACTAGCCTTATTACATTGATTTCATGGTGAAGAGATATTCCATTGTACATAAGTACCACATCTTCTTTATCCATTGTTCTCTTTCCTGGGATATTTAAGGTGTACTGAAGTTGAGGTTCTTGTAAACAGAGTAGCCCTAAACTGTGGTGTGCTTGTGTCTTGTTGATTTTTAGACTTCCCTAGATATACTCCCATGATTGGAAGTGTCCTATGCTCTGTAGCTGTTTTTTAGATGATTTGGGAACCACCATACACTTCTCCAGAGTGGCTCTCGGCAGTTCACACACTGCCCATCAGCGTATAAAGGCTCCCTGTTCTCCATGGCCTGTCCTGCATTTCTGGTTTTTACAATTTTTTAGGATGGCCCTTTTGACCGGTGGGAAATGAGACTTCTTTGTTGTGCACATTTGCATTGCTTGCTTGCTTCGTTGCCCATAAAGTGCGTATGCGTTTTTTCCTGGATATAATCAGGAAAAAACGCATACGCCCTTTTGGGCCAACTGCATCATTGTCAAAATTCTGCCGCTTTTCATGTGCTTTAAAGACGAGTCCAATCTATCTCTTGAAATCTGTTTCTTGCAATTCTGTCTTGCATTCAGATCCTCTTCTTTGCCTTACCTCAACATATTTTTGGACGTTAGTTTTCATTTATAACTCTGCAGGTTTGTGAATTGCAGTGACCCTGAGCCCCATTTTTTAAGTTGCTCTTTTGTGAGCTGGCCTCAAACCCACAGGATTGCTTCAGGCCCTATTTTGGCTCTGGCGAGGCGGGCTGAGCCTTTTTTCAATTCTTATTCTTAATGGGAAATTAGAGTGATATGTGCCCGTCCAAACCCCTACAACTATTCTCTCATTGGTTCCCCCTCTTCCCGTTCATCCTCCTCACAATTTGCAAAATGTGTGAAACAGAAGTTGAAATGTGCTGATTCTCCAAGTGGGCAGATTCTAAGTAACGTGGCTGGAATGGTGAACAGGAGCACCAGGAGAGAATAAATGAGCTGCATTTTAGACACATCTCCCGATCACATGGTGTACAGTCCTCTGGGTTTTCCATGCATGTTTTAGCTGTAGGAAGATCCCTTTAACCTGCAGATTTGGGACCCATTGAATGGGTACCAGGTAGTATTACTTTAAAGGGTGTGCATTTCCTCACCCAACCTCACATTTCTCTTAGTGCAAACAGTTTCCAGCCTTATGTCTCATCCTGCTGTGGGTCTAGATGTGTTCAATCCATGTTGCATCATGGAAAAGTTGTAAGAGGTTTTCTCTGTCTCTCTGTCATTTATTTTTTTCAATTTATTACTATATTGGTTACAGCTGATTTTCAAAGCTCTGTTTCTTGCTGCTGTACATCCACTTGATTCACGTACAGAGAGACATCAGTAAATTCTTTTTCAGATTCTTACCAGTCGTATATATTCTTTTCCGGTGACTTGAGTGTGCTGAGTGCAGTTCTTTTAGCTACCGTGTAGGCCTTGTTGATTATCAGTTTGGTATTTGGAATGGTATCTTTGCTAATTTCAACCTCCTGGATGATGCCTCACCCCTCCCCACCTTTCCCGTTTAGCAGCCTTATGCGTGTTTTCTACATATTTGACTATGTTTTTGTTTTGTAATTTATTTCATGTGTAGCCATTTTGGATTCCACCTTTAAGTGATATCTTATGATATGTGTCTTTTTCTTTTTGAATTATGTCACTTAGAAAGATCATACGTAACTCCTCCGGAGTTGTTACAACTGGCCATATTTCATTGATTTCTAGGCTGAATAATATTCCACTCTACCTAAGTACCACATCTCTATCCATTTTTTCTCTCCAGAGACATTTAAGTTATATCCTAGTCGAGGATCTTTTAAACAGAGAGAGGGTAAACTTTGGGGTGCCTGTGTCCTCTCAATTTTTGTTTTTCCCAAGATATACGCCCATGAGTGCAAGTGCCCTATGCTCTGTAGCTCATTTTTTAGATGCTTTAGTAAACACAATACACTTCTCCAGAATGGCCGTTGGCAATATACATTTCCACTATAAGTCTCACAGGGCTCCCTCTTCTCCTTGCCCTGTCCTGCATTTCTGTTGTTTATGCTTTATGAGGATGGCTCTTCTGACTGATGCGAAGTGATATCTTTTGTAGTATTGACTTCCAGTGCCCACCTGTTTGGTTGGCTAAAAAAGTGTATGCCCTTTTCTTGAATATATACAGAAAAAAACGCATACACCCTTTTTGGCCAACTGCAATGTTGGCAATGTTCAGCTCCTTTTCTTGTGCTTAATGGCGAGTCCTTTCTACCTCCTCAAATCCCTTTCCTGCCATTCTCCCTTGCTTACAAGTCCTTTTCTCTGACTTTCCTCAAGACATTTTTCAGTGATGGATATTTTCAACTCTGCAGTTTCATGAATTTTACTGCCCCTGAGTTCCATTGTTCAACTTGTGTTTATGGGAACTGGCCACAAAGCAGTGGGATTTCCTCAAGCCCTATACTGTTTCCATGGGCAATCCTAGCCTTTGGTCAATTCGTCTTCCTGATTGGAAATTAGAGTGACATGTGCCTGTCTGAACACCTAGGACTTGTCTCTCATTGTTCCTCACCCTTCCGCTTCATCCTCTGGACAAATTCCAAACTGTACGCAACAGGATGTTGATAGTGCTGACATCTCCAAGTGGGGAGACTGTTAGTAAAGACGCTGGAGGGGTGAACCCGAGCACCAGGAGATGAGGAGATGAGATGCCTTTTCCAAACTCTTCCCGATCAGATGGTATACCATCCTCTGGGTGTGACAGACATGTTTTAGCAGTAGGAAGAGTCCCATACATGTAAGGAGAATATCAGGGCTTTTTCAAAATCAGTGTCTACCCGAAACCCAAACTGGGAAATTTTTTAAGCTACGGCTACACATATGTTCATTAAGGGCCTTGGGAAGTAGGCAGAGTCCAAACTTTAGATGATTGAAGTCTTCAGGGTCAGAAGCACTCACCACCAGCTTCCCTTAGGTTACACTTTTACTGTCATTGATAGATGATGTCAATAAAAATATCTATTCTTTTTCAGATTATTTCCCCTTATAGGTTATAGCAAAATGTTGAGTGTAGTTCCCTGTGCTATACAGTAGTTCCTTGTTGATGATCTATTTTATACATAGCAGTGTGTATGTGTTAATCCCAAACTGTTAATTTATCCCTCCTCCCACCTTTCCCCTTTGGTAATAATAAATTATAAGATTTTATACTTCTCAGAAATGGGGGAGCTGAAAGAGAGGTATCATTTTCAATGGAAAAGCATTTAAAACAAGATTGAAGCTTTAACCAAGATTATTAGATGTACATCCTTGGAAAGAAATCACTTCGTTTCTCTAATATTGACCTGACAAATAAGACAAACCTTTTCACTGAACTTGCTTATAATAAAGTGATGGAAATATCAAATGGAAGTGTTAGAAACATCTTATTTTACCCGAGCCTTATACACTGTTCTATGTTAACTACAGTTTGGCTCACACATCTGTTCATTGAGGTTACAATAGTCTCAATTTCTGTTACTGATCCTCCAGAGTAGACCCCAACAAGTGTCCCCCTGCCCAGTGTCATTGGGGCCAACAGATCGAGACTGAGTTTGGTTCACAAGCAAAGGAAACTTTATATTTTGATCAGAGAATGGAGAGGTGAGAGCATGCACTACCCCGTGGGCTGTGGGCTGGGCTGGGCTGTTGTGTAGAGATCCTGTCAGAGTCAGTGGGAGGGAGGGGGCGGAGCTCTCGAGGGCCGGGTTGGCTGCAGCTCAGGCTCTATATCGCGGAGTCTGCACTGGGCCCCAGGAGCTGAGGTGTCGTCCCAGCCATTCTGCACTAGGAAATCTGGTCTGAAGTGCCGGGTGTGGAACCTCTGCATGCGGGACTCTAGGAGCACATGAAATTAGACAAAGCACAAAGGATAAAAAAGGTTAGACTTGACTTTATTGCCCAGATTCTATTTTTATCTCCCAGGGATTTTTAATGGGCTTTGCTGGGGACAAACCCCTCCTCTGCCTTTTGTCCCGTTCCTCATTCTTGGAGTGCTGAGAGTGCAGACCCTTCTTCTGTAACTGCTGAGTGCTGAGTTGGGAGCCCTCATACCCGGGGGCGAGGATCAGAGCTTCTCCCCAGCAGCCTCCAGGTGACGTTGATTGTCCCCAGGGCCCCTGTCTCCCTGCTCGTCCACCTGAGCACCAGCATTGGAAGTGTTATAGATTCTAATGACCTTTAAGGGTCCAGGAAAGAGATGTGCAGAGACGCTGTGGGGGCCGGTTTCACTCCGCCCCACATTTGTTCAGCCACCTTAGGCTGACCGTTTCTGCCAGCCTAGATGCTCTGACCAGTAGTCTGCGCTTTCTTCAATTAGGCCCCTGAATTAACGTACAAACGGCACCAGGTGTCAGAGCCCTGCCTGCTCAACTCCCAGACAGTCCAGGGTCAGTGGTGATCAAGGACCATGATGGCCACTGAGTCAACAGCCTTTTGAAGTAAACAGGAGTCCAGCTGGTCTTATTGGCCACCATCATCAAGGTGTCTGTAGGCTTTTCTATGGTGACAGTGTGATATACGGTTCCCCCGCCAAGATTATTAGCTCCCCTCTGCATGCAGTAAGTCCTGCAAGCAGTAGTCTACTCTTTTGGGACACACTCTTGTTGTTTTATGAGAGAAACTCCAGGTCAAGTGATGTTCACACGAGTCGTCATGGTGCCCTGTTGCCCCCGGTTATCTCTCTGGATGTTGGAGTTGGAAGGCCTCCTCACTCGAGGTTGGTGTGCCCACGGAGCGAACCCTGCAACTTCAGGGCATGGTTGGTGGTTAGGATCACCATGTGGGGTCCTTTTCCCTTAGGAGGGAGGTGGCCTTTTGGGCTGCTGATTTCCAGGTTTTTAGATACCGCCAGTATCTTGGCCAGATGTGGCAGTGGGCCAAGCCCCTTGGTGCCCGTAGTTTATCCTACCTGGATGGCATTCTTGCATTGTTCCATTTCAAGTGGTCCCAGTTTTTGCACTAATTCTCCAATGGCGATTCACCTTTCACCGGGAATGTAAAGGTCAAAGGGTTTAGCTAAATTAGGGAGTTCCAGGGCAAGGGTCTGAATTGACTGCTCTTTCCATTCTTGAAAGGCCACTTCTGGATTCTATTCAAAAGGATCATCATCTTTTCCTTTCAGTGTTTCATATAGAGGCCCAGCTAGTAGACTGTAGTTAGGGATCCAGAAGCAGCAAACCCTGGCCTCCCCAGGAACCCCTAAGCTGTCTTCTAGTTTTAGAAAGGGGTAAGGCTGAAAATGGTTTCTTCCCTTTCCTGGGATGGGCTTCTCCGACCTTCTGTGAGAACGAAGCCCAGGCAGGTCACCGCAGTCTGTGATATTTGAGCTTTTTCTTGGACAACTTCTATCCTTTATTGGCTTGGTAGTTCAGAGGCCTCCTTAGTAGGGCTGGCGATCAGAATGTCGTCTGCGTACTGAAGGAGGGTTTCCTTTTCCAGAGGTAGAACTTTTAGGTCTTTAGCTAAGCTTTCCCCAAAGATGGTGTGGGAATTTTTGCACCCTTGGGGCAAGACGGCCCGGAAGTATTGTTTTAGTTGTATGTTGAGCCCTGCCACTCACAAACCAAAATTTCTTGTGACTCTGGGACTAATGGAATACAAAAGAAGGCATCATTGAAGACTAATACAGAATACCATGTCCTGGTGGTTGGTAGAATGACCAGCAGGGTGTAGGAATTAGGAGCAGCTGGAGGTATATCCTCGGTGGCTTCACTGACTGTCCTGACATCCTTTACCAGGTCCCCAGCAGCCCATGGGGCTCTCGTGGTCAGACCAATCCCAGAATATGGAGCTCACCTGGGCAGGTACCCCACCCCCACCCCAGCCCACGGGGCTATCGTGGTCAGGCCCCTCCCAGGATACAGAGCTACCCTTGCAGGTACCGTGGCAGGGCTGGGCACACAGGAACCGTGCACATAGCCCTCATTGCAGAGCACCCCCAGCTCACCTGTCGCTCAGAGCTGACACAGAGCACCTCAGAGCAGGACTTGAACTAACAAACAGCAGCTGCGACAGGTCTGTGACCCTGGGCATCACTCTGTGCGGTCTCCCTCCACCTGGTCTTCCAGAGACTTCCACTGCACCCGGGGCACCAGGCCTCTGTCTCCAACCACCACCCACCCCTCCTCTCCCTGACTCCTGGGTTCCTCTCATTAGGAGAGGGTTTTCTTGAAGTTGTCTCCCACTCATGGGCCAGATAAAATGATTAGAAAACAAGCCAAAGCTGCAGCCCCTTGTCTATCCTGACTCTCAGGAGCCCACACCTGTTCCTTGGACCTGGCCGGTTCAGCAAGTTCCATTTTCTGCAACTGTGAGCCCCTGAGGGGTGATGATTGGCTGACCTGGGCAGCCTTACCGTGCCGGCCAGCCCTCCCCAGGTGTGCCTGGGTTGAGATCAATATAAATACCACTCCAGGCAGCAAGAGGCCCTGCAGCCGTGCCTGACGCCATTTTCTCTGCCCTGTCAGCAGTCTCGGGGCTGGGCTGGTGGGAGGGAGTGAGAGGCCACGGCTTTGTGGGTGGCCCAGTGTGAGTGGGTCTCTGCTGGACTTTCTGCAGCAGTTGCCAGGCTGCCACCTGCTAAAGAAGAGGATGTGTCACCCATACCTGCTGCTGGAATTTCTCCCTGGGCAGAGGTGAGGAAGGAAAGAAGCAGTGGGGGCAGGGACAGGACGGGTATCTCAGGCAGGGAAATGGAAATCTTCCAGAAGAGCACCCAGGGCCAGGACCATCCTGGCTGGCCTGCAGGCACCAAGTCGGCCGGTATGCTGTCACTCGTGTGGCTCTATGGCCCTTCCTCTAGGCTTTCAAGTCCTTGTATATATTCAGGTGTTTTACCTGGGACGGGTGGGAATAGTTCAGCAGCAACTGGCCTGGGGCTCAGCTCACGTTTACTCACAGATGCCTCGGCACGGTGCCCCAGCTTTTCAATGAGGACGCTTGTTGCATGGGGGCTGCTGGCTGAATGGGAGACGATTCCCCACCACTGACCAACTTCAGAATTGTTTACAACTGGAGCAAGTGCCCTGATACGGTTTTCCTCTGTGGAACTGGTGGGTTCTGTGTTTTTTTTCTCTTTTTCGTTTTTGGTTCAAGGTAGATTTTATTCCTCTTTTTTGTATTTACAGATATAAGCATGGAAATAATTTATTCATATAAATACATGTATGTGAAGGGAATAATTGTTTTTTCTGTTTTATTTTTTAAATTTTATTTCTTTTTAATTTTGAATTTTATTTTATATTTTTATACAGCAGGTTCTTATTGGTTATCTATTTTATACATATAAATGTATACATGCCAATCCCAGTCTCACAACTCCTCCCACCACCAACCCCCCCAACAGCTTTCCCCCTTGTTGTCCATACGTTTGTTGTCTACATGTGTTGCTCTATTTATGCCTTGCAAAATGGTTAATCTGTGCAGTTTTTCTAGGTTCCACATATATGCATGAATATACAAGATTTGTTTTTCTCTTTCTGACTTACTTCACTCTGTATGACAGTCTCTAGATCCATCGACGTCTCTACAAATGACCCAATTTCATTCCTTTTCATGGCTTAGTAATATTCCATTTTATATATGTACCACTGCTTTATGCATTCGTCTGTCTGTGGGCATTTAGGTTGCTTCCATTACCTCGATATTGTAAAGAGTGAGGCAATGAACATTGCGGTGAATGTCTCTTTTTGATTTATGGTTTTGTCTGGGTATATGTCCAGAACTGGGATTGCTGTATCATATGGTAATTCTACTGTTAGTTTCTTAAGAAACTCCATATTGTTCTCCATAGTGACTGTATCAATTTATATTCCCAACAATAGTGGAAGAGGGTTCCTTTTCTCCACACCCTTTCTAGCATTTTTTGTTTGTAGATTTTCTGATGATGCCCATTCTACCAGGTGTGAGGTGATACCTCATTGTTGAGTCCATTTCCCTGAGCAAGGGGTAGGTCTTGTCTATTACATATTTAGCTTATGGAACGGTATCTGTGCTAATTTCAAACTCTGGTTTTATGCAGCACCCCAACTCACCTTCCCCCTTAAGCAAGCATAAGTTGGTTTTCTAAACATGAGAGCCTGTTCTGTTTTGTAATTCAGTTCATGTGTAGCCAAGTTCTCATTCCATGTATTAGTGGTACCTTATGATGTTTCTTTTTCTGTGTGACTTTTTTCACTTAGAATCACCATGCCTCAATCTACTCATTAGGCTGGTACGGGCCTGGTGACATAGTTTTCATTGCTGAGAGGTATTCTGTTGTACGTAAGTACTGCAACTTCTTTATCCATTATTTGCTCTCTGGCATATTTAACTTGTGCTGCAGAAGAGGTTCCTGTAAACAGAGCCGTCCCAATTTTTCGGGTGGCTGTGTCTTTTTGATTTTAATTTCCCTAAGCTATAGGACCATAAGTGGAAGTGCCCTAGGCTCTGTTGCTTTGTTTTTTAGATGTTTCAGGAAACACCATACACTTTTCCGGAGTGGCTGTTGGCAATTTACATCCCGCCCATCAGCATAACAAGGCTCCCAGTTCTCCATGGCCTGTCCTGCCTTTCTGGATTTTACACTTTTTTCAGATGGCCCTTTTGACCGGGGGGAAGTGAGACTTCATTGTAGTGCAGATTTCCTTTGCAAGCTTGCTTGGTTGGCCAAAAAGGGCGTATGCATTTTTTCCTGAATATATTCAGGAAAAAACGCATACGTCCTATTTGGCCAAGTGCATCACTGTCGGCGTTCTGCCTCTTTTCCTATGCTTTAAATACAATTCCAGTCTACCTCCTGAAATCGTTTTCCTGCAATTCTGAACCGCTTTCAAGTCCTCTTGGCAGCCTTACTTCAGTATATTTTTGGACGATAGCTGTCATTTATAACTCTGCAGGTTTGTGAATTACAGTGCCCCTGAGCTCCTTTCTTCAACTCGCTGTCTTGTGAGCTGGCCGCAACACCGCAGGATTGCTTCAGGCCCTAATCTGGTTCCGGCACAGCACGCTGATCCTTTGGTTAATTCCTCTTCCTGGTGGGAAATGAGAGTTAAATTTGCCCGTCCAGACACTTCCAGCTAGTCTCTCATTGGTTCTCCCTATTCCTGTTCATCTTCCGCAGAAATTGCAAAATGGGCCAAACAGGAGGTTAAAGGCACTGACTCTCCAAGTCGGGAGAGTGTTAGTAAAGCGTCTGGAATGTTGCACCCGAGTACCAGGGGACAAGAAATGAGACATACTGGAACACGTCTCCCGATCACATGGTTGATCATACTCTGGGTTCCACATGCATGATTTAGCTGAAGGAAGAATCCCTTAAACCTGGAGAGTTGAGACCCGTGGAATGGGTACCATGCAATATGACTTCAAAGGGTCTTCATTTGCTCACCGAACCTCTCCAATCCTATCACTGCTGCATTTATGCCCCTGTACACACGCTTGATTCTCTTTTGGAGACAAGCAATCCATAGGTTTTAAGATACTTACTAGTCAGGTACATTCTTAGTCGTTTAATATGGGGTGTTGAGTCCATTTCGTTGAGCAAGGAGTAGCTCTTGACTATTTCATATTTTGCTTAAGGAACTTTATCTGTGCTCATTTCAATCTCTGGTTTTATGCAGCACCCCAACTCACCTTTCCCCTTAAGCAAGCATAAGTTGGTTTTCTAAATTGGAGACCCTGTTCTGTTTTGTAATCCAGTTCCTGTGTAGCCAAGTTTACATTCTGTGTATTAGTGATATCTTATGATGTTTCTTTTTCTGTGTGAATTATTTCAGTTAGAATCATCATACCTGAATCCACTCATTATGCTGCTATGGGCCTGATGACATAGATTTCATTGCTGAGTGATATTGCATTGTACATAAGTACCACAACTTCTTTATCCATTTTTCACTTTCTGCGATATTGAACTTGTACCGTAAACGAGGTTCTTGTAAACAGAGCCGTCCCAAACTTTGGGGTGGCTGTGTCTTTTTGAATTTAATTTCCCTAAGCTATAGGACCATAAGTGGAAGTGCCCTAGGCTCTGTTGCTTTGTTTTTTAGATGTTTCAGGAAACACCATACACTTCTCCAGAGTGGCTGTTGGCAACTTACATCCCGCCCATCAGCATAACAAGGCTCCCAGTTCTCCATGGCCTGTCCTGCCTTTCTGGATTTTACACTTTTTTCAGATGGCCCTTTTGACCGGGGGGAAGTGAGACTTCATTGTAGTGCAGATTTCCTTTGCAAGCTTGCTTGGTTGGCCAAAAAGGGCGTATGCGTTTTTTCCTGAATATATTCAGGAAAAAACGCATACGGCCTTTTTGGCCAAGTGCATCATTGTGGACGTTCTGCCTCTTTTCCTATGCTTTAAATGCAATTCCAGTCTACCTCCTGAAATCGGTTTCCTGCAATTCTGCCCCGCTTTCAAGTCCTCTTGGCAGCCTTACTTCAGTATATTTTTGGACGAGACCTGTCATTTATAACTATGCAGGTTTGTGAATTACAGTGCCCCTGAGCTCCTTTCTTCAACTCGCTTTCTTGTGAGCTGGCCACAAGACCACAGGATTGTTTCAGGCCCTAATCTTGTTCTGGCATTGCACGCTGAACCTTTGGTTAATTCCTCTTAGTGGTGGGAAATGAGAGTGAAATTTGCCCGTCCAGACACCTCCAGCTAATCTCTCATTGGTTCTCCTTATTCCTGTTCATCTTCCGCAGAAATTGCAAACTGGGCCAAACAGGAGGTTAAAGGCACTGACTCTCCAAGTCGGGAGAGTGTTAGTAAAGCGTCTGGAATGTTGCACCTGAGTACCAGGGGACGAGAACTGAGACAGATTGGAACACGTCTCTCGATCACACGGTTGATCATACTCCGGGTTCCACATGCATGATTTAGCTGAAGGAAGAATCCCTTAAACCTGGAGAGTTGAGACCCGTGGAATGGGTACCATGCAATATGACTTCAAAGGGTCTTCATTTGCTCACCGAACCTCTCCAATCCTATCACTGCTGCGTTTATGCCCCTGTACACACGCTTGATTCTCTTTCAGAGACATAGCGATCTATAGGTTTTAAGATACTTACTAGTCAGGTACATTCTTAGGCGTTTAATATGGGGTTTTGAGTCCATTTCGTTGAGCAAGGAGTAGCTCTTGTCTATTCCATATTTGGCTTAAGGAACTTTATCTGTGCTCATTTCAATCTCTGGTTTTATGCAGCACCCCAACTCACCTTTCTCCTTAAGCAAGCATAAGTTGGTTTTCTAAATTTGAGACCCTGTTCTGTTTTGTAATCCAGTTCCTGTGTAGCCAAGTTTACATTCCGTGTATTAGTGATATCTTATGATGTTTCTTTTTCTGTGTGACTTATTTCAGTTAGAATCATCATACCTGAATCCACTCATTATGCTGCTACGGGCCTGATGACATAGACTTCATTGCTGAGTGATATTGCATTGTACGTAAGTACCACAACTTCTTTATCCATTTTTCACTTTCTGCGATATTGAACTTGTTCCATAAATGAGTTTCTTGTAAACAGAGCCGTCCCAAACTTTGGGGTGGCTGTGTCTTTTTGATTTTAATTTCCCTAAGCTATAGGGCCATAAGTGGAAGTGCCCTAGGCTCTGTTGCTTTGTTTTGTAGATGTTTCAGGAAACACCATACACTTCTCCTGAGTGGCTGTTGGCAATTTACATCCCGCCCATCAGCATAACAAGGCTCCCAGTTCTCCATGGCCTGTCCTGCCTTTCTGGATTTTACACTTTTTTCAGATGGCCCTTTTGACCGGGGGGAAGTGAGACTTCATTGTAGTGCAGATTTCTTTGCAAGCTTGCTTGGTTGGCCAAAAAGGGCGTATGCGTTTTTTCCTGAATATATTCAGGAAAAAACGCATACGCCCTTTTTGGCCAAGTGCATCATTGTCGACGTTCTGCCTCTTTTCCTATGCTTTAAATGCAATTCCAGTCTACCTCCTGAAATCAGTTTCCTGCAATTCTGCCCCACTTTCAAGTCCTCTTGGCAGCCTTACTTCAATATATTTTTTGACGATAGCTGTCATTTATAACTCTGCAGGTTTGTGAATTACAGTGCCCCTGGGCTCCTTTCTTTAACTCGCTTTCTTGTGAGCTGGCCGCAACACCGCAGGATTGCTTCAGGCCCTAATCTGGTTCTGGCACGGCACGCGGAGCCTTTGGTTAATTCCTCTTCCTGGTGGGAAATGAGAGTTAAATTTGCCCGTCCAGACACTTCCAGCTAGTCTCTCATTGTTTCTCCCTATTCCTGTTCATGTTCCGCAGAAATTTCAAACTGGGCCAAACAGGAGGTTAAAGGCACTGACTCTCCAGGTCGGGAGAGTGTTAGTAAAGGGTCTGGAATGTTGCACCCGAGTACAAGGGGACGAGAACTGAGATATAATGGCACACGTCTCCCGATCACACGGTTGATCATACTCTGGGTTCCACATGCATGTTTTAGCTGAAGGAAGAATCCCTTAAACCTGGAGAGTTGAGACCTGTGGAATGGGTACCATGCAATATGATTTCAAAGGGTCTTCGTTTGCCCACTGAACCTCTCCAATCCTATCACTGCTGCCTTTATGCCCCTGTACACACGCTTGATTCTCTTTCGGAGACATAGCAATCCATAGGTTTTAAGATACTTACTAGTCAGGTACATTCTTAGGCGTTTAATATGGGGTGTTGAGTCCATCTCGTTGAGCAAGGAGTAGCTCTTTTCTATTCCATATTTGGCTTAAGGAACTTTATCTGTGCTCATTTCAATCTCTGGTTTTATGCAGCACCCCAACTCACCTTTCCCCTTAAGCAAGCATAAGCTGGTTTTCTAAATTTGAGACCCTGTTCTGTTTTGGAATTCAGTTCCTGTGTAGCCAAGTTTACATTCCGTGTATTAGTGATATCTTATGATGTTTCTTTTTCTGTGTGACTTATTTCAGTTAGAATCATCATACCTGAATCCACTCATTATGCTGCTACGGGCCTGATGACATAGATGTCATTGCTGAGGGATATTGCATTGTACGTAAATACCACAACTTCTTTATCCATTTTTCGCTTTCTGTGATATTGAACTTGTACCGTAAACGAGGTTCTTGTAAACAGAGCCATCCCAAACTTTGGGGTGGCTGTGTCTTTTTGATTTTAATTTCCCTAAGCTATAGGACCATAAGTGGAAGTGCCCTAGGCTCTGTTGCTTTGTTTTGTAGATGTTTCAGGAAACACCATACACTTCTCCTGAGTGGCTGTTGGCAATTTACATCCCGCCCATCAGCATAACAAGGCTCCCAGTTCTCCATGGCCTGTCCTGCCTTTCTGGATTTTACACTTTTTTCAGATGGCCCTTTTGACCCGGGTGAAGTGAGACTTCATTGTAGTGCAGATTTCCTTTGCAAGCTTGCTTGGTTGGCCAAAAAGTGCGTATGCGTTTTTTCCTGAATATATTCAGGAAAAAAGGCATATGCCCTTTTTGGCCAAGTGCATCATTGTCGACGTTCTGCCTCTTTTCCTATGCTTTAAATGCAATTCCAGTCTACCTCCTGAAATCGGTTTCCTGCAATTCTGCCCCGCTTTCAAGTCCTCTTGGCAGCCTTACTTCAGTATATTTTTGGACGATAGCTGGCATTTATAACTCTGCAGGTTTGTGAATTACAGTGCCCCTGGGCTCCTTTCTTTAACTCACTTTCTTGTGAGCTGGCCGCAACACCGCAGGATTGCTTCAGGCCCTAATCTGGTTCCGGCATGGCACGCTGAGCCTTTGGTTAATTCCTCTTCCTGGTGGGAAATGAGAGTTAAATTTGCCCGTCCAGACACATCCAGCTAGTCTCTCATTGTTTCTCCCTATTCCTGTTCATGTTCCGCAGAAATTGCAAACTGGGCCAAACAGGAGGTTAAAGGCACTGACTCTCCAAGTCGGGAGAGTGTTAGTAAGGGGTCTGGAATGTTGCACCCGAGTACCAGGGGACGAGAACTGAGATATAATGGCACACGTCTCCTGATCACACGGTTGATCATACTCTGGGTTCCACATGCATGTTTTAGCCGAAGGAAGAATCCCTTAAACCTGGAGAGTTGAGACCCGTGGAAATGGTACCATGCAATATGACTTCAAAGGGTCTTCATTTGCTCACCGAACCTCTCCAATACTATCACTGCTGCGTTTATGCCCCTGTACACATGCTTGATTCTCTTTCGGAGACATAGCAATCCATAGGTTTTAAGATACTTACAAGTCAGGTACATTCTTAGGCGTTTAATATGGGGTGTTGAGTCCATTTCGTTGAGCAAGGAGTAGCTCTTGTCTATTACATATTTTGCTTAAGGAACTTTATCTGTGATCATTTAAATCTCTGGTTTTATGCAGCACCCCAACTCACCTTTCCCCTTAAGCAAGCATAAGTTGGTTTTCTAAATTTGAGACCCTGTTCTGTTTTGTAATCCAGTTCCTGTGTAGCCAAGTTTACATTCCGTGTATTAGTGATATCTTATGATGTTTCTTTTTCTGTGTGACTTATTTCAGTTAGAATCATCATACCTGAATCCACTCATTATGCTGCTACGGGCCTGATGACATAGATGTCATTGCTGAGTGATATTGCATTGTACATAAATACCACAACTTCTTTATCCATTTTTCGCTTTCTGTAATATTGAACTTGTACCGTAAAGGAGGTTCTTGTAAACAGAGCCGTCCCAAACTTTGGGGTGGCTGTGTCTTTTTGATTTTAATTTCCCTAAGCTCTAGGACCATAAGTGGAAGTGCCTAGGCTCTGTTGCTTTGTTTTTTAGATGTTTCAGGAAACACCATACACTTCTCCTGAGTGGCTGTTGGCAATTTACATCCCGCCCATCAGCATAACAAGGCTCCCAGTTCTCCATTGCCTGTCCTGCCTTTCTGGATGTTACACTTTTTTCAGATGGCCCTTTTGACCAGGGGGAAGTGAGACTTCATTGTAGTGCAGATTTCTTTTGCAAGCTTGCTTGGTTGGCCAGAAAGGGCATATGCGTTTTTTCCTGAATATATTCAGGAAAAAACGCATATGCCCTTTTTGGCCAAGTGCATCATTGTGGACGTTCTGCCTCTTTTCCTATGCTTTAAATTAAATTCCAGTGTACCTCCTGAAATCGGTTTCCTGCAATTCTTCCCCACTTTCAAGTCCTCTTGGCAGCCTTACTTCAGTATATTTTTGGACGATAGCTGTCATTTATAACTCTGCAGGTGTGTGAATTACAGTGCCCCTGAGCTCCTTTCTTCAACTCGCTTTCTTGTGAGCTGGCCACAACACCGCAGGATTGCTTCAGGCTCTAATCTGGTTGCGGCACGGCACGCTGAGCCTTTGGTTAATTCCTCTTCCTGGTGGGAAATGAGAGTTAAATTTGCCCGTCCAGACACCTCCAGCTAGTCTCTCATTGGTTCTCCCTATTCCTGTTCATCTTCCGCAGAAATTGCAAACTGGGCCAAACAGGAGGTTAAAGGCACTGACTCTCCAAGTCGGGAGAGTGTTAGTAAAGCGTCTGGAATGTTGCACCCGAGTACCAGGGGTCGAAAACTGAGACATATTTGAACACGTCTCCCGATCACATGGTTGATCATACTCTCGGTTCCACATGCATGTTTTAGCTGAAGGAAGAATCCCTTAAACCTGGAGAGTTGAGACCCGTGGAATGGGTACCATGCAATATGACTTCAAAGGGTCTTCATTTGCTCACCGAACCTCTCCAATCCTCTCACTACTACGTTTATGCCCCTGTACTCACTCTTGATTCTCTTTCAGAGACATAGCAATCCATAGGTTTTAAGATACTTACTAGTCAGGTACATTATTAGGCGTTAAATATGGGGTTTTGAGTCCATTTCGTTGAGCAAGGAGTAGCTCTTGTCTATTACATATTTGGCTTAAGGAACATTATCTGTGCTCATTTCAATCTCTGGTTTTATGCAGCACCCCAACTCACCTTTCCCCTTAAGCAAGCATAAGTTGGTTTTCTATACTTGAGACCCTGTTCTGTTTTTTAATACAGTTCCTGTGTAGCCAAGTTTACATTCCGTGTATTAGTGATATCATATGATGTTTCTTTTTCTGCGTGACTTATTTCAGTTAGAATCATCATGCCTGAATCCACTCATTATGCTGCTATGGGCCTGATGACATAGATTTCATTGCTGAGTGATATTGCATTGTACGTAAGTACCACAACTTCTTTATCCATTTTTCACTTTCTGCGATATTGAACTTGTACCGTAAACGAGGTTCTTGTAAACAGAGCCGTCCCAAAGTTTGGGGTGGCTGTGTCTTTTTGATTTTAATTTCCCTAAGCTATAGGACCATAAGTGGAAGTGCCCTAGGCTCTGTTCCTCTGTTTTTTAGATGTTTCAGGAAGCACCATACACTTCTCCCGAGTGGCTGTTAGCAATTTACATCCCGCCCATCAGCATAACAAAGCTCCCAGTTCTCCATGGCCTGTCCTGTCTTTCTGGATTTTACACTTTTTTCAGATGGCCCTTTTGACCGGGGGGAACTGAGACTTCATTGTAGTGCAGATTTCCTTTGCAAGCTTGCTTGGTTGGCCAAAAAGTGCGTATGCGTTTTTTCCTAAATATATTCAGGAAAAAACGTATACGCCCTTTTTGGCCAAGTGCATCATTGTGGACGTTCTGCCTCTTTTGCTATGCTTTAAATGCAATTCCAGTCTACCTCCTGAAATCGGTTTCCTGCAATTGTGCCTTGCTTTCAATGCCTCTTTATAGCCTTATCTCAATATATTTTTTGAAAATAGTTGGCCTTTATAACTCTGCAGGTTTTTGAATTGCAGTGGCCCTTAGCTCCATTTTTCAGCTCTTATTTTTGTGATCTTGCCTCCTAACCACAGGATTCCTTCAGGCCCTATTCTTCTTCTGGGGCACCTTGGTGTGCCTTTGGTTTATTCTTCTTACTGATGTGAAATTAGAGTGACATGTGCCCATTGAAACTGCTACAGCTAGTTTCTCACTGGTTCCCCCTATTTCCATTCATCCTCCGCACTAACTGCAGACTGTGCGATACCAGAACTTAAAGGAATTGACTCTCCATGTGGGGATATTGTTAGTAAAGCGGCTGGAATGTCGATCCTGAGCCCCAGGAGAGGAAAAATGAGGTGCGTTTTAGAAACCTTTCCCGATCATATGGTATACCAGTCGCTGGGTTTCCCAAGCATGGTTTAGCTGTAGGAAGATTCCCTTCAACCTGGAGTTTTGGGACCCTTGGAATGAGTAGCATGAAGTATTGCATTAAACTTTTGGCAGTTGCTCACCAAAGCTCACCAATCCTCTCAACCCCAAGTGTCCAGCCTTATGTCTTATCCAGCTGTGGGTTTATATGTGGTCAATCCAGGTTGCATCACAGCCCCTGAGCAAATTTTGTAAGAATTTTTCTCTCTTTCATTGTTTCTGCGTTTTGTTTTTAAAATTTATTTCTGTAATGGGGTTTAGCTCATTTTCACTGCTGTGTTTGTGCCGCTCTGCACACACTTGATTCCCTTATGGAGATATATCAATACATGGGTTTTAAGATTCTTATTACTCAGATATATTTCTCTGCGGTGTATAGGGTGTGTTGAGGCCAGTTCATTGAGCAAGTTGTAGATCTTGTCTAATATCTATTTGGTTTATTGAACGGTATCTGTGCTAATTTCAAACTCTGGTTTTATGCATCACCCCACCTCTCCTTTCCCCTTAAGCTGACATAAGTGTGTTTTCTAAATGTGAGACACTGTTCTGTTCTGTAATTCATTTCTTGTGCAGCCATATTTACCCTCCCTCTATAAGTGATATCTTATGATATGTTTCTTTTTCTGTTTGACTTATTTCAAGTAGTATTATCGGACCTAAATCCACTCTTTATCCTTCTACTAGCCTTATTACATTGATTTCATGGTGAAGAGATATTCCATTGTACATAAGTACCACATCTTCTTTATCCATTGTTCTCTTTCCTGGGATATTTAAGGTGTACTGAAGTTGAGGTTCTTGTAAACAGAGTAGCCCTAAACTGTGGTGTGCTTGTGTCTTGTTGATTTTTAGACTTCCCTAGATATACTCCCATGATTGGAAGTGTCCTATGCTCTGTAGCTGTTTTTTAGATGATTTGGGAACCACCATACACTTCTCCAGAGTGGCTCTCGGCAGTTCACACACTGCCCATCAGCGTATAAAGGCTCCCTGTTCTCCATGGCCTGTCCTGCATTTCTGGTTTTTACAATTTTTTAGGATGGCCCTTTTGACTGGTGGGAAATGAGACTTCTTTGTTGTGCACATTTGCATTGCTTGCTTGCTTCGTTGCCCATAAAGTGCGTATGCGTTATTTCCTGGATGTAATCAGGAAAAAACGCATACGCCCTTTTGGGCCAACTGCATCATTGTCGAAATTCTGCCGCTTTTCATGTGCTTTAAAGACGAGTCCAATCTATCTCTTGAAATCTGTTTCTTGCAATTCTGTCTTGCATTCAGATCCTCTTCTTTGCCTTACCTCAACATATTTTTGGACGTTAGTTTTCATTTATAACTCTGCAGGTTTGTGAATTGCAGTGACCCTGAGCCCCATTTTTTAAGTTGCTCTTTTGTGAGCTGGCCTCAAACCCACAGGATTGCTTCAGGCCCTATTTTGGCTCCGGCGAGGCGGGCTGAGCCTTTTTTCAATTCTTATTCTTAATGGGAAATTAGAGTGATATGTGCCCGTCCAAACCCCTACAACTATTCTCTCATTGGTTCCCCCTCTTCCCGTTCATCCTCCTCACAATTTGCAAAATGTGTGAAACAGAAGTTGAAATGTGCTGATTCTCCAAGTGGGCAGATTCTAAGTAACGTGGCTGGAATGGTGAACAGGAGCACCAGGAGAGGATAAATGAGCTGCATTTTAGACACATCTCCCGATCACATGGTGTACAGTCCTCTGGGTTTTCCATGCATGTTTTAGCTGTAGGAAGATCCCTTTAACCTGCAGATTTGGGACCCATTGAATGGGTACCAGGTAGTATTACTTTAAAGGGTGTGCATTTCCTCACCCAACCTCACATTTCTCTTAGTGCAAACAGTTTCCAGCCTTATGTCTCATCCTGCTGTGGGTCTAGATGTGTTCAATCCATGTTGCATCATGGAAAAGTTGTAAGAGGTTTTCTCTGTCTCTCTGTCATTTATTTTTTTCAATTTATTACTATATTGGTTACAGCTGATTTTCAAAGCTCTGTTTCTTGCTGCTGTACATCCACTTGATTCACGTACAGAGAGACATCAGTAAATTCTTTTTCAGATTCTTACCAGTCGTATATATTCTTTTCCGGTGACTTGAGTGTGCTGAGTGCAGTTCTTTTAGCTACCGTGTAGGCCTTGTTGATTATCAGTTTGGTATTTGGAATGGTATCTTTGCTAATTTCAACCTCCTGGATGATGCCTCACCCCTCCCCACCTTTCCCGTTTAGCAGCCTTATGCGTGTTTTCTACATATTTGACTATGTTTTTGTTTTGTAATTTATTTCATGTGTAGCCATTTTGGATTCCACCTTTAAGTGATATCTTATGATATGTGTCTTTTTCTTTTTGAATTATGTCACTTAGAAAGATCATACGTAACTCCTCCGGAGTTGTTACAACTGGCCATATTTCATTGATTTCTAGGCTGAATAATATTCCACTCTACCTAAGTACCACATCTCTATCCATTTTTTCTCTCCAGAGACATTTAAGTTATATCTTAGTCGAGGATCTTTTAAACAGAGAGAGGGTAAACTTTGGGGTGCCTGTGTCCTCTCAATTTTTGTTTTTCCCAAGATATACGCCCATGAGTGCAAGTGCCCTATGCTCTGTAGCTCATTTTTTAGATGCTTTAGTAAACACAATACACTTCTCCAGAATGGCCGTTGGCAATATACATTTCCACTATAAGTCTCACAGGGCTCCCTCTTCTCCTTGCCCTGTCCTGCATTTCTGTTGTTTATGCTTTATGAGGATGGCTCTTCTGACTGATGCGAAGTGATATCTTTTGTAGTATTGACTTCCAGTGCCCACCTGTTTGGTTGGCTAAAAAAGTGTATGCCCTTTTCTTGAATATATACAGAAAAAAACGCATACACCCTTTTTGGCCAACTGCAATGTTGGCAATGTTCAGCTCCTTTTCTTGTGCTTAATGGCGAGTCCTTTCTACCTCCTCAAATCCCTTTCCTGCCATTCTCCCTTGCTTACAAGTCCTTTTCTCTGACTTTCCTCAAGACATTTTTCAGTGATGGATATTTTCAACTCTGCAGTTTCATGAATTTTACTGCCCCTGAGTTCCATTGTTCAACTTGTGTTTATGGGAACTGGCCACAAAGCAGCAGGATTTCCTCAAGCCCTATACTGTTTCCATGGGCAATCCTAGCCTTTGGTCAATTCGTCTTCCTGATTGGAAATTAGAGTGACATGTGCCTGTCTGAACACCTAGGACTTGTCTCTCATTGTTCCTCACCCTTCCGCTTCATCCTCTGGACAAATTCCAAACTGTACGCAACAGGATGTTGATAGTGCTGACATCTCCAAGTGGGGAGACTCTTAGTAAAGACGCTGGAGGGGTGAACCCGAGCACCAGGAGATGAGGAGATGAGATGCCTTTTCCAAACTCTTCCCGATCAGATGGTATACCATCCTCTGGGTGTGACAGACATGTTTTAGCAGTAGGAAGAGTCCCATACATGTAAGGAGAATATCAGGGCTTTTTCAAAATCAGTGTCTACCTGAAACCCAAACTGGGAAATTTTTTAAGCTACGGCTACACATATGTTCATTAAGGGCCTTGGGAAGTAGGCAGAGTCCAAACTTTAGATGATTGAAGTCTTCAGGGTCAGAAGCACTCACCACCAGCTTCCCTTAGGTTACACTTTAACTGTCATTGATAGATGATGTCAATAAAAATATCTATTCTTTTTCAGATTATTTCCCCTTATAGGTTATAGCAAAATGTTGAGTGTAGTTCCCTGTGCTATACAGTAGTTCCTTGTTGATGATCTATTTTATACATAGCAGTGTGTATGTGTTAATCCCAAACTGTTAATTTATCCCTCCTCCCACCTTTCCCCTTTGGTAATAATAAATTATAAGATTTTATACTTCTCAGAAATGGGGGAGCTGAAAGAGAGGTATCATTTTCAATGGAAAAGCATTTAAAACAAGATTGAAGCTTTAACCAAGATTATTAGATGTACATCCTTGGAAAGAAATCACTTCGTTTCTGTAATATTGACCTGACAAATAAGACAAACCTTTTCACTGAACTTGCTTATAATAAAGTGATGGAAATATCAAATGGAAGTGTTAGAAACATCTTATTTTACCCGAGCCTTATACACTGTTCTATGTTAACTACAGTTTGGCTCACACATCTGTTCATTGAGGTTACAATAGTCTCAATTTCTGTTACTGATCCTCCAGAGTGGACCCCAACAAGTGTCCCCCTGCCCAGTGTCATTGGGGCCAACAGATCGAGACTGAGTTTGGTTCACAAGCAAAGGAAACTTTATATTTTGATCAGAGAATGGAGAGGTGAGAGCATGCACTACCCCGTGGGCTGTGGGCTGGGCTGTTGTGTAGAGATCCTGTCAGAGTCAGTGGGAGGGAGGGGGCGGAGCTCTTGAGGGCCGGGTTGGCTGCAGCTCAGGCTCTATATCGCGGAGTCTGCACTGGGCCCCAGGAGCTGAGGTGTCGTCCCAGCCATTCTGCACTAGGAAATCTGGTCTGAAGTGCCGGGTGTGGAACCTCTGCATGCGGGACCCTAGGAGCACATGAAATTAGACAAAGCACAAAGGATAAAAAAGGTTAGACTTGACTTTATTGCCCAGATTCTATTTTTATCTCCCAGGGATTTTTAATGGGCTTTGCTGGGGACAAACCCCTCCTCTGCCTTTTGTCCCGTTCCTCATTCTTGGAGTGCTGAGAGTGCAGACCCTTCTTCTGTAACTGCTGAGTGCTGAGTTGGGAGCCCTCATACCCGGGGGCGAGGATCAGAGCTTCTCCCCAGCAGCCTCCAGGTGACGTTGATTGTCCCCAGGGCCCCTGTCTCCCTGCTCGTCCACCTGAGCACCAGCATTGGAAGTGTTATAGATTCTAATGACCTTTAAGGGTCCAGGAAAGAGATGTGCAGAGACGCTGTGGGGGCCGGTTTCACTCCGCCCCACATTTGTTCAGCCACCTTAGGCTGACCGTTTCTGCCAGCCTAGATGCTCTGACCAGTAGTCTGCGCTTTCTTCAATTAGGCCCCTGAATTAACGTACAAACGGCACCAGGTGTCAGAGCCCTGCCTGCTCAACTCCCAGACAGTCCAGGGTCAGTGGTGATCAAGGACCATGATGGCCACTGAGTCAACAGCCTTTTGAAGTAAACAGGAGTCCAGCTGGTCTTATTGGCCACCATCATCAAGGTGTCTGTAGGCTTTTCTATGGTGACAGTGTGATATACGGTTCCCCCGCCAAGATTATTAGCTCCCCTCTGCATGCAGTAAGTCCTGCAAGCAGTAGTCTACTCTTTTGGGACACACTCTTGTTGTTTTATGAGAGAAACTCCAGGTCAAGTGATGTTCACACGAGTCGTCATGGTGCCCTGTTGCCCCCGGTTATCTCTCTGGATGTTGGAGTTGGAGGGCCTCCTCACTCGAGGTTGGTGTGCCCACGGAGCGAACCCTGCAACTTCAGGGCATGGTTGGTGGTTAGGATCACCATGTGGGGTCCTTTTCCCTTAGGAGGGAGGTGGCCTTTGGGGCTGCTGATTTCCAGGTTTTTAGATACCGCCAGTATCTTGGCCAGATGTGGCAGTGGGCCAAGCCCCTTGGTGCCCGTAGTTTATCCTACCTGGATGGCATTCTTGCATTGTTCCATTTCAAGTGGTCCCAGTTTTTGCACTAATTCTCCAATGGCGATTCACCTTTCACCGGGAATGTAAAGGTCAAAGGGTTTAGCTAAATTAGGGAGTTCCAGGGCAAGGGTCTGAATTGACTGCTCTTTCCATTCTTGAAAGGCCACTTCTGGATTCTATTCAAAAGGATCATCATCTTTTCCTTTCAGTGTTTCATATAGAGGCCCAGCTAGTAGACTGTAGTTAGGGATCCAGAAGCAGCAAACCCTGGCCTCCCCAGGAACCCCTAAGCTGTCTTCTAGTTTTAGAAAGGGGTAAGGCTGAAAATGGTTTCTTCCCTTTCCTGGGATGGGCTTCTCCGACCTTCTGTGAGAACGAAGCCCAGGCAGGTCACCGCAGTCTGTGATATTTGAGCTTTTTCTTGGACAACTTCTATCCTTTATTGGCTTGGTAGTTCAGAGGCCTCCTTAGTAGGGCTGGCGATCAGAATGTCGTCTGCGTACTGAAGGAGGGTTTCCTTTCCCAGAGGTAGAACTTTTAGGTCTTTAGCTAAGCTTTCCCCAAAGATGGTGTGGGAATTTTTGCACCCTTGGGGCAAGACGGCCTGGAAGTATTGTTTTAGTTGTATGTTGAGCCCTGCCACTCACAAACCAAAATTTCTTGTGACTCTGGGACTAATGGAATACAAAAGAAGGCATCATTGAAGACTAATACAGAATACCATGTCCTGGTGGTTGGTAGAATGACCAGCAGGGTGTAGGAATTAGGAGCAGCTGGAGGTATATCCTCGGTGGCTTCACTGACTGTCCTGACATCCTTTACCAGGTCCCCAGCAGCCCATGGGGCTCTCGTGGTCAGACCAATCCCAGAATATGGAGCTCACCTGGGCAGGTACCCCACCCCCACCCCAGCCCACGGGGCTATCGTGGTCAGGCCCCTCCCAGGATACAGAGCTACCCTTGCAGGTACCGTGGCAGGGCTGGGCACACAGGAACCGTGCACATAGCCCTCATTGCAGAGCACCCCCAGCTCACCTGTCGCTCAGAGCTGACACAGAGCACCTCAGAGCAGGACTTGAACTAACAAACAGCAGCTGCGACAGGTCTGTGACCCTGGGCATCACTCTGTGCGGTCTCCCTCCACCTGGTCTTCCAGAGACTTCCACTGCACCCGGGGCACCAGGCCTCTGTCTCCAACCACCACCCACCCCTCCTCTCCCTGACTCCTGGGTTCCTCTCATTAGGAGAGGGTTTTCTTGAAGTTGTCTCCCACTCATGGGCCAGATAAAATGATTAGAAAACAAGCCAAAGCTGCAGCCCCTTGTCTATCCTGACTCTCAGGAGCCCACACCTGTTCCTTGGACCTGGCCGGTTCAGCAAGTTCCATTTTCTGCAACTGTGAGCCCCTGAGGGGTGATGATTGGCTGACCTGGGCAGCCTTACCGTGCCGGCCAGCCCTCCCCAGGTGTGCCTGGGTTGAGATCAATATAAATACCACTCCAGGCAGCAAGAGGCCCTGCAGCCGTGCCTGACGCCATTTTCTCTGCCCTGTCAGCAGTCTCGGGGCTGGGCTGGTGGGAGGGAGTGAGAGGCCACGGCTTTGTGGGTGGCCCAGTGTGAGTGGGTCTCTGCTGGACTTTCTGCAGCAGTTGCCAGGCTGCCACCTGCTAAAGAAGAGGATGTGTCACCCATACCTGCTGCTGGAATTTCTCCCTGGGCAGAGGTGAGGAAGGAAAGAAGCAGTGGGGGCAGGGACAGGACGGGTATCTCAGGCAGGGAAATGGAAATCTTCCAGAAGAGCACCCAGGGCCAGGACCATCCTGGCTGGCCTGCAGGCACCAAGTCGGCCGGTATGCTGTCACTCGTGTGGCTCTATGGCCCTTCCTCTAGGCTTTCAAGTCCTTGTATATATTCAGGTGTTTTACCTGGGACGGGTGGGAATAGTTCAGCAGCAACTGGCCTGGGGCTCAGCTCACGTTTACTCACAGATGCCTCGGCACGGTGCCCCAGCTTTTCAATGAGGACGCTTGTTGCATGGGGGCTGCTGGCTGAATGGGAGACGATTCCCCACCACTGACCAACTTCAGAATTGTTTACAACTGGAGCAAGTGCCCTGATACGGTTTTCCTCTGTGGAACTGGTGGGTTCTGTGTTTTTTTTCTCTTTTTCGTTTTTGGTTCAAGGTAGATTTTATTCCTCTTTTTTGTATTTACAGATATAAGCATGGAAATAATTTATTCATATAAATACATGTATGTGAAGGGAATAATTGTTTTTTCTGTTTTATTTTTTAAATTTTATTTCTTTTTAATTTTGAATTTTATTTTATATTTTTATACAGCAGGTTCTTATTGGTTATCTATTTTATACATATAAATGTATACATGCCAATCCCAGTCTCACAACTCCTCCCACCACCAACCCCCCCAACAGCTTTCCCCCTTGTTGTCCATACGTTTGTTGTCTACATGTGTTGCTCTATTTATGCCTTGCAAAATGGTTAATCTGTACAGTTTTTCTAGGTTCCACATATATGCATGAATATACAAGATTTGTTTTTCTCTTTCTGACTTACTTCACTCTGTATGACAGTCTCTAGATCCATCGACGTCTCTACAAATGACCCAATTTCATTCCTTTTCATGGCTTAGTAATATTCCATTTTATATATGTACCACTGCTTTATGCATTCGTCTGTCTGTGGGCATTTAGGTTTCTTCCATTACCTCGATATTGTAAAGAGTGAGGCAATGAACATTGCGGTGAATGTCTCTTTTTGATTTATGGTTTTGTCTGGGTATATGTCCAGAACTGGGATTGCTGTATCATATGGTAATTCTACTGTTAGTTTCTTAAGAAACTCCATATTGTTCTCCATAGTGACTGTATCAATTTATATTCCCAACAATAGTGGAAGAGGGTTCCTTTTCTCCACACCCTTTCCAGCATTTTTTGTTTGTAGATTTTCTGATGATGCCCATTCTACCAGGTGTGAGGTGATACCTCATTGTTGAGTCCATTTCCTTGAGCAAGGGGTAGGTCTTGTCTATTACATATTTAGCTTATGGAACGGTATCTGTGCTAATTTCAAACTCTGGTTTTATGCAGCACCCCAACTCACCTTCCCCCTTAAGCAAGCATAAGTTGGTTTTCTAAACATGAGAGCCTGTTCTGTTTTGTAATTCAGTTCATGTGTAGCCAAGTTCTCATTCCATGTATTAGTGGTACCTTATGATGTTTCTTTTTCTGTGTGACTTTTTTCACTTAGAATCACCATGCCTCAATCTACTCATTAGGCTGGTACGGGCCTGGTGACATAGTTTTCATTGCTGAGAGGTATTCTGTTGTACGTAAGTACTGCAACTTCTTTATCCATTATTTGCTCTCTGGCATATTTAACTTGTGCTGCAGAAGAGGTTCCTGTAAACAGAGCCGTCCCAATTTTTCGGGTGGCTGTGTCTTTTTGATTTTAATTTCCCTAAGCTATAGGACCATAAGTGGAAGTGCCCTAGGCTCTGTTGCTTTGTTTTTTAGATGTTTCAGGAAACACCATACACTTTTCCGGAGTGGCTGTTGGCAATTTACATCCCGCCCATCAGCATAACAAGGCTCCCAGTTCTCCATGGCCTGTCCTGCCTTTCTGGATTTTACACTTTTTTCAGATGGCCCTTTTGACCGGGGGGAAGTGAGACTTCATTGTAGTGCAGATTTCCTTTGCAAGCTTGCTTGGTTGGCCAAAAAGGGCGTATGCATTTTTTCCTGAATATATTCAGGAAAAAACGCATACGTCCTATTTGGCCAAGTGCATCACTGTCGGCGTTCTGCCTCTTTTCCTATGCTTTAAATACAATTCCAGTCTACCTCCTGAAATCGTTTTCCTGCAATTCTGAACCGCTTTCAAGTCCTCTTGGCAGCCTTACTTCAGTATATTTTTGGACGATAGCTGTCATTTATAACTCTGCAGGTTTGTGAATTACAGTGCCCCTGAGCTCCTTTCTTCAACTCGCTGTCTTGTGAGCTGGCCGCAACACCGCAGGATTGCTTCAGGCCCTAATCTGGTTCCGGCACAGCACGCTGATCCTTTGGTTAATTCCTCTTCCTGGTGGGAAATGAGAGTTAAATTTGCCCGTCCAGACACTTCCAGCTAGTCTCTCATTGGTTCTCCCTATTCCTGTTCATCTTCCGCAGAAATTGCAAAATGGGCCAAACAGGAGGTTAAAGGCACTGACTCTCCAAGTCGGGAGAGTGTTAGTAAAGCGTCTGGAATGTTGCACCCGAGTACCAGGGGACAAGAAATGAGACATACTGGAACACGTCTCCCGATCACATGGTTGATCATACTCTGGGTTCCACATGCATGATTTAGCTGAAGGAAGAATCCCTTAAACCTGGAGAGTTGAGACCCGTGGAATGGGTACCATGCAATATGACTTCAAAGGGTCTTCATTTGCTCACCGAACCTCTCCAATCCTATCACTGCTGCATTTATGCCCCTGTACACACGCTTGATTCTCTTTTGGAGACAAGCAATCCATAGGTTTTAAGATACTTACTAGTCAGGTACATTCTTAGTCGTTTAATATGGGGTGTTGAGTCCATTTCGTTGAGCAAGGAGTAGCTCTTGACTATTTCATATTTTGCTTAAGGAACTTTATCTGTGCTCATTTCAATCTCTGGTTTTATGCAGCACCCCAACTCACCTTTCCCCTTAAGCAAGCATAAGTTGGTTTTCTAAATTGGAGACCCTGTTCTGTTTTGTAATCCAGTTCCTGTGTAGCCAAGTTTACATTCTGTGTATTAGTGATATCTTATGATGTTTCTTTTTCTGTGTGAATTATTTCAGTTAGAATCATCATACCTGAATCCACTCATTATGCTGCTATGGGCCTGATGACATAGATTTCATTGCTGAGTGATATTGCATTGTACATAAGTACCACAACTTCTTTATCCATTTTTCACTTTCTGCGATATTGAACTTGTACCGTAAACGAGGTTCTTGTAAACAGAGCCGTCCCAAACTTTGGGGTGGCTGTGTCTTTTTGAATTTAATTTCCCTAAGCTATAGGACCATAAGTGGAAGTGCCCTAGGCTCTGTTGCTTTGTTTTTTAGATGTTTCAGGAAACACCATACACTTCTCCAGAGTGGCTGTTGGCAACTTACATCCCGCCCATCAGCATAACAAGGCTCCCAGTTCTCCATGGCCTGTCCTGCCTTTCTGGATTTTACACTTTTTTCAGATGGCCCTTTTGACCGGGGGGAAGTGAGACTTCATTGTAGTGCAGATTTCCTTTGCAAGCTTGCTTGGTTGGCCAAAAAGGGCGTATGCGTTTTTTCCTGAATATATTCAGGAAAAAACGCATACGGCCTTTTTGGCCAAGTGCATCACTGTCGACGTTCTGCCTCTTTTCCTATGCTTTAAATGCAATTCCAGTCTACCTGCTGAAATCGGTTTCCTGCAATTCTGCCCCGCTTTCAAGTCCTCTTGGCAGCCTTACTTCAGTATATTTTTGGACGAGACCTGTCATTTATAACTCTGCAGGTTTGTGAATTACAGTGCCCCTGAGCTCCTTTCTTCAACTCGCTTTCTTGTGAGCTGGCCGCAAGACCGCAGGATTGCTTCAGGCCCTAATCTTGTTCTGGCATTGCACGCTGAACCTTTGGTTAATTCCTCTTCGTGGTGGGAAATGAGAGTGAAATTTGCCCGTCCAGACACCTCCAGCTAGTCTCTCATTGGTTCTCCCTATTCCTGTTCATCTTCCGCAGAAATTGCAAACTGGGCCAAACAGGAGGTTAAAGGCACTGACTCTCCAAGTCGGGAGAGTGTTAGTAAAGCGTCTGGAATGTTGCACCTGAGTACCAGGGGACGAGAACTGAGACAGATTGGAACACGTCTCTCGATCACACGGTTGATCATACTCCGGGTTCCACATGCATGATTTAGCTGAAGGAAGAATCCCTTAAACCTGGAGAGTTGAGACCCGTGGAATGGGTACCATGCAATATGACTTCAAAGGGTCTTCATTTGCTCACCGAACCTCTCCAATCCTATCACTGCTGCGTTTATGCCCCTGTACACACGCTTGATTCTCTTTCAGAGACATAGCGATCTATAGGTTTTAAGATACTTACTAGTCAGGTACATTCTTAGGCGTTTAATATGGGGTATTGAGTCCATTTCGTTGAGCAAGGAGTAGGTCTTGTCTATTCCATATTTGGCTTAAGGAACTTTATCTGTGCTCATTTCAATCTCTGGTTTTATGCAGCACCCCAACTCACCTTTCTCCTTAAGCAAGCATAAGTTGGTTTTCTAAATTTGAGACCCTGTTCTGTTTTGTAATCTAGTTCCTGTGTAGCCAAGTTTACATTCCGTGTATTAGTGATATCTTATGATGTTTCTTTTTCTGTGTGACTTATTTCAGTTAGAATCATCATACCTGAATCCACTCATTATGCTGCTACGGGCCTGATGACATAGACTTCATTGCTGAGTGATATTGCATTGTACGTAAGTACCACAACTTCTTTATCCATTTTTCACTTTCTGCGATATTGAACTTGTCCCATAAATGAGTTTCTTGTAAACAGAGCCGTCCCAAACTTTGGGGTGGCTGTGTCTTTTTGATTTTAATTTCCCTAAGCTATAGGGCCATAAGTGGAAATGCCCTAGGCTCTGTTGCTTTGTTTTGTAGATGTTTCAGGAAACACCATACACTTCTCCTGAGTGGCTGTTGGCAACTTACATCCCGCCCATCAGCATAACAAGGCTCCCAGTTCTCCATGGCCTGTCCTGCCTTTCTGGATTTTACACTTTTTTCAGATGGCCCTTTTGACCGGGGGGAAGTGAGACTTCATTGTAGTGCAGATTTCCTTTGCAAGCTTGCTTGGTTGGCCAAAAAGGCCGTATGCGTTTTTTCCTGAATATATTCAGGAAAAAACGCATACGGCCTTTTTGGCCAAGTGCATCACTGTCGATGTTCTGCCTCTTTTCCTATGCTTTAAGTGCAATTCCAGTCTACCTCCTGAAATCGGTTTCCTGCAATTCTGCCCCGCTTTCAAGTCCTCTTGGCAGCCTTACTTCAGTATATTTTTGGACGAGACCTGTCATTTATAACTCTGCAGGTTTGTGAATTACAGTGCCCCTGAGCTCCTTTCTTCAACTCGCTTTCTTGTGAGCTGGCCGCAAGACCGCAGGATTGCTTCAGGCCCTAATCTTGTTCTGGCATTGCACGCTGAACCTTTGGTTAATTCCTCTTCGTGGTGGGAAATGAGAGTGAAATTTGCCCGTCCAGACACCTCCAGCTAGTCTCTCATTGGTTCTCCCTATTCCTGTTCATCTTCCGCAGAAATTGCAAACTGGGCCAAACAGGAGGTTAAAGGCACTGACTCTCCAAGTCGGGAGAGTGTTAGTAAAGCGTCTGGAATGTTGCACCTGAGTACCAGGGGACGAGAACTGAGACAGATTGGAACACGTCTCTCGATCACACGGTTGATCATACTCCGGGTTCCACATGCATGATTTAGCTGAAGGAAGAATCCCTTAAACCTGGAGAGTTGAGACCCGTGGAATGGGTACCATGCAATATGACTTCAAAGGGTCTTCATTTGCTCACCGAACCTCTCCAATCCTATCACTGCTGCGTTTATGCCCCTGTACACACGCTTGATTCTCTTTCAGAGACATAGCGATCTATAGGTTTTAAGATACTTACTAGTCAGGTACATTCTTAGGCGTTTAATATGGGGTTTTGAGTCCATTTCGTTGAGCAAGGAGTAGCTCTTGTCTATTTCATATTTGGCTTAAGGAACTTTATCTGTGCTCATTTCAATCTCTGGTTTTATGCAGCACCCCAACTCACCTTTCTCCTTAAGCAAGCATAAGTTGGTTTTCTAAATTTGAGACCCTGTTCTGTTTTGTAATCTAGTTCCTGTGTAGCCAAGTTTACATTCCGTGTATTAGTGATATCTTATGATGTTTCTTTTTCTGTATGACTTATTTCAGTTAGAATCATCATACCTGAATCCACTCATTATGCTGCTACGGGCCTGATGACATAGACTTCATTGCTGAGTGATATTGCATTGTACGTAAGTACCACAACTTCTTTATCCATTTTTCACTTTCTGCGATATTGAACTTGTCCCATAAATGAGTTTCTTGTAAACAGAGCCGTCCCAAACATTGGGGTGGCTGTGTCTTTTTGATTTTAATTTCCCTAAGCTATAGGGCCATAAGTGGAAGTGCCCTAGGCTCTGTTGCTTTGTTTTGTAGATGTTTCAGGAAACACCATACACTTCTCCTGAGTGGCTGTTGGCAATTTACATCCCACCCATCAGCATAACAAGGCTCCCAGTTCTCCATGGCCTGTCCTGCCTTTCTGGATTTTACACTTTTTTCAGATGCCCCTTTTGACCTGGGGGAAGTGAGACTTCATTGTAGTGCAGATTTCCTTTGCAAGCCTGCTTGGTTGGCCAAAAAGGGCGTATGAGTTTTTTCCTGAATATATTCAGGAAAAAACCCATACACCCTTTTTGGCCAAGTGCATCATTGTCGACGTTCTGCCTCTTTTCCTATGCTTTAAATGCAATTCCAGTCTACCTCCTGAAATCAGTTTCCTGCAATTCTGCCCCACTTTCAAGTCCTCTTGGCAGACTTACTTCAATATATTTTTTGACGATAGCTGTCATTTATAACTCTGCAGGTTTGTGAATTACAGTGCCCCTGGGCTCCTTTCTTTAACTCGCTTTCTTGTGAGCTGGCCACAACACCGCAGGATTGCTTCAGGACCTAATCTGGTTCCGGCACGGCACGCGGAGCCTTTGGTTAATTCCTCTTCCTGGTGGGAAATGAGAGTTAAATTTGCCCGTCCAGACACCTCCAGCTAGTCTCTCATTGTTTCTCCCTATTCCTGTTCATGTTCCGCAGAAATTTCAAACTGGGCCAAACAGGAGGTTAAAGGCACTGACTCTCCAGGTCGGGAGAGTGTTAGTAAAGGGTCTGGAATGTTGCACCCGAGTACAAGGGGACGAGAACTGAGATATAATGGCACACGTCTCCCGATCACACGGTTGATCATACTCTGGGTTCCACATGCATGTTTTAGCTGAAGGAAGAATCCCTTAAACCTGGAGAGTTGAGACCTGTGGAATGGGTACCATGCAATATGATTTCAAAGGGTCTTCGTTTACCCACCGAACCTCTCCAATCCTATCACTGCTGCGTTTATGCCCCTGTACACACGCTTGATTCTCTTTCGGAGACATAGCAATCCATAGGTTTTAAGATACTTAATAGTCAGGTACATTCTTAGGCATTTAATATGGGGTGTTGAGTCCATCTAGTTGAGCAAGGAGTAGCTCTTGTCTATTACATATTTGGCTTAAGGAACTTTATCTGTGCTCATTTCAATCTCTGGTTTTATGCAGCACCCCAACTCACCTTTGCCCTTAAGCAAGCATAATTTGGTTTTCTAAATTTGAGACCCTGTTCTGTTTTGTAATCCAGTTCTGTGTAGCCAAGTTTACATTCCGTGTATTAGTGATATCTTATGATGTTTCTTTTTCTGTGTGACTTATTTCAGTTAGAATCATTATACCTGAATCCACTCATTATGCTGCTACAGGCCTGATGACATAGATGTCAAGGCTGAGTGATATTGCATTGTACGTAAGTACCACAAATTCTTTATCCATTTTTCACTTTCTGCGATATTGAACTTGTACCGTAAATGAGGTTTTTGTAAACAAAGCCGTCCCAAACTTTGGGGTGCCTGTGTCTTTTTGATTTTAATTTCCCTAAGCTATAGGACCATAAGTGGAAGTGCCCTAGGCTCTGTTGCTTTGTTTTGTAGATGTTTCAGGAAACACCATACACTTCTCCTGAGTGGCTGTTGGCAATTTACATCCCGCCCATCAGCATAACAAGGCTCCCAGTTCTCCATGGCCTGTCCTGCCTTTCTGGATTTTACACTTTTTTCAGATGGCCCTTTTGACCGGGGGGAAGTGAGACTTCATTGTAGTGCAGATTTCCTTTGCAAGCTTGCTTGGTTGGCCAAAAACGGCGTATGCGTTTTTTCCTGAATATATTCAGGAAAAAACCCATACGCCCTTTTTGGCCAAGTGCATCATTGTCGACGTTCTGACTCTTTTCCTATGCTTTAAATGCAATTCCAGTCTACCTCCTGAAATCGGTTTCCTGCAATTCTGCCCCGCTTTCAAGTCCTCTTGGCAGCCTTACTTCAGTATATTTTTGGACGATAGCTGTCATTTATAACTCTGCAGGTTTGTGAATTACAGTGCCCCTGGGCTCCTTTCTTTAACTCACTTTCTTGTGAGCTGGCCGCAACACCGCAGGATTGCTTCAGGCCCTAATCTGGTTCCGGCATGGCACGCTGAGCCTTTGGTTAATTCCTCTTCCTGGTGGGAAATGAGAGTTAAATTTGCCCGTCCAGACACATCCAGCTAGTCTCTCATTGTTTCTCCCTATTCCTGTTCATGTTCCGCAGAAATTGCAAACTGGGCCAAACAGGAGGTTAAAGGCACTGACTCTCCAAGTCGGGAGAGTGTTAGTAAAGGGTCTGGAATGTTGCACCCGAGTACCAGGGGACGAGAACTGAGATATAATGGCACACGTCTCCCTATCACACGGTTGATCATACTCTGGGTTCCACATGCATGTTTTAGCCGAAGGAAGAATCCCTTAAACCTGGAGAGTTGAGACCCGTGGAAATGGTACCATGCAATATGACTTCAAAGGGTCTTCATTTGCTCACCGAACCTCTCCAATACTATCACTGCTGCGTTTATGCCCCTGTACACATGCTTGATTCTCTTTCAGAGACATAGCAATCCATAGGTTTTAAGATACTTACAAGTCAGGTACATTCTTAGGCGTTTAATATGGGGTGTTGAGTCCATTTCGTTGAACAAGGAGTAGCTCTTGTCTATTACATATTTTGCTTAAGGAACTTTATCTGTGATCATTTAAATCTCTGGTTTTATGCAGCACCCCAACTCACCTTTCCCCTTAAGCAAGCATAAGTTGGTTTTCTAAATTTGAGACCCTGTTCTGTTTTGTAATCCAGTTCCTGTGTAGCCAAGTTTACATTCCGTGTATTAGTGATATCTTATGATGTTTCTTTTTCTGTGTGACTTATTTCAGTTAGAATCATCATACCTGAATCCACTCATTATGCTGCTATGGGCCTGATGACATAGACTTCATTGCTGAGTGATATTGCATTGTACGTAAGTACCACAACTTCTTTATCCATTTTTCACTTTCTGCGATATTGAACTTGTCCCATAAACGAGGTTCTTGTAAACAGAGCCATCCCAAACTTTGGGGTGGCTGTGTCTTTTTGATTTTAATTTCCCTAAGCTATAGGGCCATAAGTGGAAGTGCCCTAGGCTCTGTTGCTTTGTTTTTTAGATGTTTCAGGAAACACCATACACTTCTCCAGAGTGGCTGTTGGCAATATACATCCCGCCCATCAGCATAACAAGGCTCCCAGTTCTCCATGGCCTGTCCTGCCTTTCTGGATTTTACACTTTTTTCAGATGGCCCTTTTGACCGGGGGGAAGTGAGACTTCATTGTAGTGCAGATTTCCTTTGCAAGCTTGCTTGGTTGGCCAAAAAGGGCGTATGCGTTTTCTCCTGAATATATTCAGGAAAAAACGCATACGCCCTTTTTGGCCAAGTGCATCATTGTCGACGTTCTGCCTCTTTTCCTATGCTTTAAATGCAATTCCAGTCTACCTCCTGAAATCGGTTTCCTGCAATTCTGCCCCGATTTCAAGCCCTCTTGGCAGCCTTACTTCAGTATATTTTTGGACGAGAGCTGTCATTTATAACTCTGCAGGTTTGTGAATTACAGTGCCCCTGAGCTCCTTTCTTCAACTCGCTTTCTTGTGAGCTGGCCGCAACACCGCAGGATTGCTTCAGGCCCTAATCTGGTTCCGGCACGGCACGCTGAGCCTTTGGTTAATTCCTCTTCCTGGTGGGAAATGAGAGTTAAATTTGCCCGTCCAGACACCTCCAGCTAGTCTCTCATTGGTCTTCCCTATTCCTGTTCATCTTCCGAAGAATTTGCAAACTGGGCCAAACAGGAGGTTAAAGGCACTGACTCTCCAAGTCGGGAGAGAGTTAGTGAAGCATCTGGAATGTTGCACCCGAGTACCAGGGGACGAGGACGGAGGCATATTTGAACACGTCTCCCGATCACACGGTTGATCATACTCTGGGTTCCACATGCATGTTTTAGCTGAAGGAGGAATCCCTTAAACCTGGAGAGTTGAGACCAGTGGAATGGGTACCATGCAATATGACTTCAAAGGGTCTTCATTTGCTCACCGAACCTCTCCAATCCTATCACTGCTGCGTTTATGCCCCTGTACACACGCTTGATTCTCTTTTGGAGACATAGCAATCCATAGGTTTTAAGATACTTACTAGTCAGGTACATTCTTAGGCGTTTAATATGGGGTGTTGAGTCCATTTCGTTGAGCAAGGAGTAGCTCTTGTCTATTCCATATTTGGCTTAAGGAACTTTATCTGTGCTCATTTCAATCTCTGGTTTTATGCAGCACCACAACTCACCTTTCCCCTTAAGCAAGCATAAGTTGGTTTTCTAAATTTGAGACCTTGTTCTGTTTTGTAATTCAGTTCCTCAGTAGCCAAGTTTACATTCCGTGTATTAGTGATATCTTATGATGTTTCTTTTTCTGTGTGACTTATTTCAGTGAGAATCATCATACCTGAATGCACTCATTATGCTGCTACGGGCCTGATGATATTGATTTCATTGTTGAGTGATATTGCATTGTACGTAAGTACCACAACTTCTTTATCCATTTTTCACTTTCTGTGATATTGAACTTGTACCGTAAACGAGGTTCTTGTAAACAGAGCCGTCCCAAACTTTGGGGTGGCTGTGTCTTTTTCATTTTAATTTCCCTAAGCTATAGGACCATAAGTGGAAGTGTCCTAGGCTCTGTTGCTTTGTTTTTTAGATGTTTCAGGAAACACCATACACTTCTCCCTAGTGGCTGTTGGCAATTTACATCCCACCCACCAGCATAACAAGGCTCCCAGTTCTCCATGGCCTGTCCTGCCTTTCTGGATTTTACACTTTTTTCAGATGGCCCTTTTGACCGGGGGGAAGTGAGACTTCATTGTAGTGCAGATTTCCTTTGCAAGCTTGCTTGGTTGGCCAAAAAGGGCATATGCGTCTTTTCCTGAATATATTCAGGAAAAAACGCATACGCCCTTTTTGGCCAAGTGCATCATTGTCCACGTTCTGCCTCTTTTCCTATGCTTTAAATGCAATTCCAGTGTACCTCCTGAAATCGGTTTCGTGCAATTCTGCCCCGCTTTCAAGTCCTCTTGGCAGCCTTACTTCAGTATATTTTTGGACGATAGCTGTCATTTATAACTCTGCAGGTTTGTGATTACAGTGCCCCTGAGCTCCTTTCTTCAACTCTCTTTCTTGTGAGCTGGCCGCAACACCTCAGGATTGTGTCAGGCCCTAATCTGGTTCCGGCACGGCACGCTGAGCCTTTCGTTAATTCCTCTTCCTGGTGGGAAATGGGAGTTAAATTTGCCCGTCCAGACACCTCCAGCTTGTCTCTCATTGGTTCTCCCTATTCCTGTTCATCTTCCACGGAATTTGCAAACTGGGCCAAACAGGAGGTTAAAGGCACTGACTCTCCAAGTCGGGAGAGTGTTAGTAAAGCATCTGGAATGTTGCACCCGAGTACCAGGGGACGAGAACGGAGACATATTTGAACACGTCTCCTGATCACACGGTTGATCATACTCTGGGTTCCACATGCATGTTTTAGCTGAAGGAAGAATCCCTTAAACCTGGAGAGTTGAGACCCGTGGAATGGGTACCATGCAATATGACTTCAAAGGGTCTTCATTTGCTCACCGAACCTCTCCAATCCTATCACTGCGGCGTTTATGCTCCTGTACTCATGCTTGATTCTCTTTCAGAGACATAGCAATATATAGGTTTTAAGATACTTACTAGTCAGGTACATTATAAGGCGTTAAACATGGGGTTTTGAGTCCATTACGTTGAGCAAGGAGTAGCTCTTGTCTATTACATATTTGGCTTAAGGAACTTTATCTGTGCTCATTTCAATCTCTGGTTTTATGCAGCACCCCAACTCACCTTTCCCCTTAAGCAAGCATAAGTTGCTTTTCTAAATTTGAGACCCTGTTCTGTTTTGTAATCCAGTTCCTGTGTAGCCAAGTTTACATTCCGTGTATTAGTGATATATTATGATGTTTCTTTTTCTGTGTGACTTATTTCAGTTAGAATCATCATACCTGAATCCACTCATTGTGCTGCTACGGGCCTGATGACATAGATTTCATTGCTGAGTGATATTGCATTGTACGTAAGTACCACAACTTCTTTATCCATTTTTCACTTTCTGCGATATTGAACTTGTACCGTAAACGAGGTTCTTGTAAACAGAGCCATCCCAAACTTTGGGGTGGCTGTGTCTTTTTGATTTTAATTTCCCTAAGCTATAGGACCATAAGTGGATGTGCCCTAGGCTCTGTTGATTTGTTTTTTAGATCTTTCAGGAAACACCATACACTTCTCCTGAGTGGCTGTTGGCAATTTAAATCCCACCCATCAGCATAACAAGGCTCCCAGTTCTCCATGGCCTGTCCTGCCTTTCTGGATTTTACACTTTTTTCAGATGGCCCTTTTGACCAGGGGGAAGTGAGACTTCATTGTAGTGCAGATTTCCTTTGCAAGCTTGCTTGGTTGGCCAAAAATGGCGTACGTGTTTTTTCCTGAATATATTCAGGAAAAAACATATACGCACTTTTTGGTCAAGTGCATCATTGTGGACGTTCTGCCTCTTTTCCTATGCTTTAAATGCAATTCCAGTCTACCTCCTGAAATCGGTTTCCTGCAATTCTGCCCCGCTTTCAAGTCCTCTTGGAAGCCTTACTTCAGTATATTTTTGGACGATAGCTGTCATTTATAACTCTGCAGGTTTGTGAATTACAGTGCCCCTGAGCTCCTTTCTTCAACTCGCTTTCTTGTGAGCTGGCCGCAACACCGCAGGATTGCTTCAGGCCCTAATCTGGTTCCGGCACGGCACGCTGAGCCTTTCGTTAATTCCTCTTCCTGGTGGGAAATGGGAGTTAAATTTGCCCGTCCAGACACCTCCAGCTTGTCTCTCATTGGTTCTCCCTATTCCTGTTCATCTTCCACGGAATTTGCAAACTGGGCCAAACAGGAGGTTAAAGGCACTGACTCTCCAAGTCGGGAAAGTGTTAGTAAAGCATCTGGAATGTTGCACCCGAGTACCAGGGGACGAGAACGGAGACATATTTGAACACGTCTCCCGATCACACGGTTGATCATACTCTGGGTTCCACATGCATGTTTTAGCTGAAGGAAGAATCCCTTAAACCTGGAGAGTTGAGACCCGTGGAATGGGTACCATGCAATATGACTTCAAAGGGTCTTCATTTGCTCACCGAACCTCTCCAATCCTATCACTGCTGCGTTTATGCCCCTGTACACACGGTTGATTCTCTTTCAGAGACATAGCAATCCATAGGTTTTAAGATACTTACTAGACAGGTACATTCATTGGCGTTTAATATGGGGTGTTGAGTCCATTTCGTTGAGCAAGGAATAGCTCTTGTCTATTACATATTTGGCTTAAGGAACTTTATCTGTGCTCATTTCAATCTCTGGTTTTATGCAGCACCCCAACTCACCTTTCCCCTTAAGCAAGCATAAGTTGGTTTTCTAAATTTGAGACCCTGTTCTCTTTTGTAATCCAGTTCCTGTGTAGCCAAGTTTACATTCCGTGTATTAGTGATATCTTAGGATGTTTCTTTTTCTGTGTGACTTATTTCAGTTAGAATCATCATACCTGAACCAACTCATTTTCTGCTACAGGCCTGTTGACAGATATTTCATTGCTGAGTGATATTGCATTGTACGTAAGTAGCACAAATTCTTTATCCATTTTTCACTTTCTGCGATGTTGAAATTGTACCAAAAACGAGGTTCTTGTAAACCGAGCTGTCCCAAACTTTGGGGTGGCTGTGTCTTTTTGATTTTAATTTCCCTAAGCTATAGGACCATAAGTGGAAGTGCCCTAGGCTCTGTTGCTTTGTTTTTTAGATGTTTCAGGAAACACCATACACTTCTCCGGAGTGGCTGCTGGCAATTTACATCCCACACATCAGCATAACAAGGCTCCCAGTTCTCCAACGCCTTTCCTGCCTTTCTGGATTTTACACTTTTTTCAGATGGCCCTTTTGACCGCGGGGAAGTGAGACTTCATTTTAGTGCAGATTTCCTTTGTAAGCTTGCTTGGTTGACCAAAAAGGGCGTATGCATTTTTTCCTGAATATATTCAGGAAAAAACGCATACGCCCTTTTTGGCCAAGTGCATCATTGTGGAAGTTCTGCCTCTTTTCCTATGCTTTAAATGTAATTCCAGTCTACCTCCTGAAATCGGTTTCCTGCAATTCTGCCCCGCTTTCAAGTCCTCTTGGCAGCCTTACTTCAGTATATTTTTGGACGATAGCTGTCATTTATAACTCTGCAGGTTTGTGAATTACAGAGCCCCTGAGCTCCTTTCTTCAACTCGCTTTCTTGTGAGCTGGCCGCAACACCGCAGGATTGCTTCAGGCCCTAATCTGGTTCCGGCACGGCACGCTGAGCCTTTGGTTAATTCCTCTTCCTGGTGGGAAATGAGAGTTAAATTTGCCCGTCCAGACACCTCCAGCTAGTCTCTCATTGGTTCTCCCTATTCCTGTTCATCTTCCGCAGAAATTGCAAACTGGGCCAAAGAGGAGGTTAAAGGCACTGTCTCTCCATGTCGGGAGAATGTTAGTAAAGCGTCTGCAATGTTGCACCCGAGTACCAGGGGATGAGAACTGAGACATATTAGAACACGTCTCCCGATCACACGGTTGAACACACTCTGTGTTCCACATGCATTTTTTAGCTGAAGGAAGAATCCCTTAAACTTGGAGAGTTGAGACCCGTGGAATGGGTACCATGCAATATGACTTCAAAGGGTCTTCATTTGCTCACCGAACCTCTCCAATCCTATCACTGCTGCGTTTATGCCCCTGTACACACGGTTGATTCTCTTTCAGAGACATAGCAATCCATAGGTTTTAAGATACTTACTAGACAGGTACATTCATTGGCGTTTAATATGGGGTGTTGAGTCCATTTCGTTGAGCAAGGAATAGCTCTTGTCTATTACATATTTGGCTTAAGGAACTTTATCTGTGCTCATTTCAATCTCTGGTTTTATGCAGCACCCCAACTCACCTTTCCCCTTAAGCAAGCATAAGTTGGTTTTCTAAATTTGAGACCCTGTTCTCTTTTGTAATCCAGTTCCTGTGTAGCCAAGTTTACATTCCGTGTATTAGTGATATCTTAGGATGTTTCTTTTTCTGTGTGACTTATTTCAGTTAGAATCATCATACCTGAACCAACTCATTTTCTGCTACAGGCCTGTTGACAGATATTTCATTGCTGAGTGATATTGCATTGTACGTAAGTAGCACAAATTCTTTATCCATTTTTCACTTTCTGCGATGTTGAAATTGTACCAAAAACGAGGTTCTTGTAAACCGAGCTGTCCCAAACTTTGGGGTGGCTGTGTCTTTTTGATTTTAATTTCCCTAAGCTATAGGACCATAAGTGGAAGTGCCCTAGGCTCTGTTGCTTTGTTTTTTAGATGTTTCAGGAAACACCATACACTTCTCCGGAGTGGCTGCTGGCAATTTACATCCCACACATCAGCATAACAAGGCTCCCAGTTCTCCAACGCCTTTCCTGCCTTTCTGGATTTTACACTTTTTTCAGATGGCCCTTTTGACCGCGGGGAAGTGAGACTTCATTTTAGTGCAGATTTCCTTTGTAAGCTTGCTTGGTTGACCAAAAAGGGCGTATGCATTTTTTCCTGAATATATTCAGGAAAAAACGCATACGCCCTTTTTGGCCAAGTGCATCATTGTGGAAGTTCTGCCTCTTTTCCTATGCTTTAAATGTAATTCCAGTCTACCTCCTGAAATCGGTTTCCTGCAATTCTGCCCCGCTTTCAAGTCCTCTTGGCAGCCTTACTTCAGTATATTTTTGGACGATAGCTGTCATTTATAACTCTGCAGGTTTGTGAATTACAGTGCCCCTGAGCTCCTTTCTTCAACTCGCTTTCTTGTGAGCTGGCCGCAACACCGCAGGATTGCTTCAGGCCCTAATCTGGTTCCGGCACGGCACGCTGAGCCTTTGGTTAATTCCTCTTCCTGGTGGGAAATGAGAGTTAAATTTGCCCGTCCAGACACCTCCAGCTAGTCTCTCATTGGTTCTCCCTATTCCTGTTCATCTTCCGCAGAAATTGCAAACTGGGCCAAAGAGGAGGTTAAAGGCACTGTCTCTCCATGTTGGGAGAATGTTAGTAAAGCGTCTGCAATGTTGCACCCGAGTACCAGGGGATGAGAACTGAGACATATTAGAACACGTCTCCAGATCACACGGTTGAACACACTCTGTGTTCCACATGCATTTTTTAGCTGAAGGAAGAATCCCTTAAACTTGGAGAGTTGAGACCCGTGGAATGGGTACCATGCAATATGACTTCAAAGGGTCTTCATTTGCTCACCGAACCTCTCCAATCCTATCACTGCTGCGTTTATGCCCCTGTACTCACGCTTGATTCTCTTTCAGAGACATACCAATCCATAAGTTTTAAGATACTTACTAGTCAGGTACATTATTAGGCGTTTAATATGGGGTTTTGAGTCCATTTCGTTGAGCAAGGAGTAGCCCTTGTCTATTACATATTTGGCTTAAGGAACTTTATCTGTGCTCATTTCAATCTCTGATTTTATGCAGCACCCCAACTCACCTTTCCCCTTAAGCAAGCATAAGTTGGTTTTCTAAATTTGAGACCCTGTTCTGTTTTGTAATTCAGTGCCTGTGTAGCCAAGTTTACATTCCGTGTATTAGTGATATCTTATGACGTTTCTTTTTCTGTGTGACTTATTTCAGTTAGAATCATCATACCTGAATCCACTCTATGCTTTACAGGCATGATGACATTGATTTCATTGCTGATTGATATTGCATTGTACGTAAGTACCACAACTTCTTTATCCATTTTTCGCTTTCTGCGATATTGAACTTGTACCGTGACTGAGGTTCTTGTAAACAGAGCTGTCCCAAATTTTGGGGTGGCTGTGTCTTTTTTATTTTAATTTCCCTAAGCTATAGGACCATAAGTGGAAGTTCCCTAGGCTGTGTTCCTCAGTTTTTTAGATGTTTCAGGAAACACCATACACTTCTCCAGAGTGGCTGTTGGCAATATACATCCCGCCCATCAGCATAACAAGGCTCCCAGTTCTCCATGGCCTGTCCTGCCTTTTTGAATTTTACACTTTTTTCAGATGGCCCTTTTGACCGGGGGGAAGTGAGACTTCATTGTAGTGCAGATTTCCTTTGCAAGCTTGCTTGGTTGGCCAAAAAGGGCGTATGCGTTTTCTCCTGAATATATTCAGGAAAAAACGCATACGCCCTTTTTGGCCAAGTGCATCATTGTCGACGTTCTGCCTCTTTTCCTATGCTTTAAATGCAATTCCAGTCTACCTCCTGAAATCGGATTCCTGCAATTCTGCCCCGATTTCAAGCCCTCTTGGCAGCCTTACTTCAGTATAGTTTTGGACGAGAGCTGTCATTTATAACTCTGCAGGTTTGTGAATAACAGTGCCCCTGAGCTCCTTTCTTCAACTCGCTTTCTTGTGAGCTGGCCGCAACACCGCAGGATTGCTTCAGGCCCTAATCTTGTTCTGGCATTGCACGCTGAACCTTTGGTTAATTCCTCTTCGTGGTGGGAAATGAGAGTGAAATTTGCCCGTCCAGACACCTCCAGCTAGTCTCTCATTGGTTCTCCCTATTCCTGTTCATCTTCCGCAGAAATTGCAAACTGGGCCAAACAGGAGGTTAAAGGCACTGACTCTCCAAGTCGGGAGAGTGTTAGTAAAGCGTCTGGAATGTTGCACCCAAGTACCAGGGGATGAGAACTGAGACATTGGAACACGTCTCCCGATCACACGGTTGATCATACTGTGGGTTCCACATGCATGTTTTAGCTGAAGGAAGAATCCCTTAAACCTGGAGAGTTGAGACCCGTGGAATGGGTACCATGCAATATGACTTCAAAGGGTCTTCATTTTCTCACCGAACCTCTCCAATCCTATCACTGCTGCGTTTATGCCCCTGTACACACGCTTGATTCTCTTTCGGAGACATAGCAATCCATAGCTTTTTAGATACTTACTAGTCAGGTACATTCTCAGGCGTTTAATATGGGGTGTTGAGTCCATTTCGTTGAGCAAGGTGTAGCTCTTGTCTATTCCATATTTGGCTTAAGGAACTTTATCTGTGCTCATTTCAATCTCTGGTTTTATGCAGCACCCCAACTCACCTTTCCCCTTAAGCAAGCATAAGTTGGTTTTCTAAATTTGAGACCCTGTTCTGTTTTGTAATCCAGTTCCTGTGTAGCCAAGTTTACATTCCGTGTATTAGTGATATCTTATGATGTTTCTTTTTCTGTGTGACTTATTTCAGTTAGAATCATCATACCTGAATCCACTCATTATGCTGCTATGGGCCTGATGACATAGATTTCATTGCTGAGTGATATTGAATTGTACGTAAGTAAAACAACTTCGTTATTCATTTTTCGCTTTATGCGATATTGAACTTGTACCGTAAACGAGGTTCTTGTAAACAGAGCCATCCCAAACTTTGGGGTGGCTGTGTCTTTTTGATTTTAATTTCCCTATGCTATAGGACCATAAGTGGAAGTGCCCTAGGCTCTGTTGCTTTGTTTTTTAGATGTTTCAGGAAACACCATACACTTCTCCAGAGTGGCTGTTGGCAATTTACATCCCGCCCATCAGCATAACAAGACTCCCAGTTCTCCATGGCCTGTCCTGCCTTTCTGGATTTTACACTTTTTTCAGATGGCCCTTTTGACCGGGGGGAAGTGAGACTTCATTATAGTGCAGATTTCCTTTGCAAGCTTGCTTGGTTGGCCAAAAAGGGCGTATGCGTTTTTTCCTGAATATATTCAGGAAAAAACGCATACGCCCTTTTTGGCCAAGTGCATCATTGTCGACCTTCTGCCTCTTTTCCTATGCTTTAAATGCAATTCCAGTCTACCACCTGAAATCGGTTTCGTGCAATTCTGCCCCGCTTTCAAGTCCTCTTGGCAGCCTTACTTCAGTATATTTTTGGATGATAGCTGTCATTTATAACTCTGCAGGTTTGTGAATTACAGTGCCCCTGAGCTCCTTTCTTCAACTCGCTTTCTTGTGAGCTGGCCGCAACACCGCTGGATTGCTTCATGCCATAATCTGGTTCCGGCATGGCACGCTGAGCCTTTGGTTAATTCCTCTTCCTGGTGGGAAATGAGAGTTAAATTTGCCCGTCCAGACACCTCAGGCTAGTCTCTCATTGGTTCTCCCTATACCTGTTCATCCTCCATAGAAATTTCAAACTGGGCCAAACAGGAGGTTAAAGGCACTGACTCTCCATGTCGGGAGAGTGTTAGTTAAACTTCTGGAATGTTGCACCCGAGTACCAGGGGACGAGAACTGAGACATATTGGAACACATCTCCCGATCACACGGTTGATCATACTCTGGGTTCCACATGCATGTTTTAGCTGAAGTAAGAATCCCTTAAACCTGGAGAGTTGAGGCCCGTGTAATGGGTACCATACAATACGACTTCAAAGGGTCTTCATTTGCTCACCAAAACTCTCCAATCCTATCACTGCTGGGTTTATGCCCCTGTACTCACGATTGATTCACTTTCAGAGACATAGCAATCCATAGGTTTTAAGATACTTACTACTCAGGTACATTATTAGGCGTTTAATATGGGGTTTTGAGTCCATTTCGTTGAGCAAGGAGTAGCTCTTGTCTATTACATATTTGGCTTAAGGAACTTTATCTGTGCTCATTTCAATCTCTGGTTTTATGCGGCACCCCAACTCACCTTTCCCCTTAAGCAAGCATAAGTTGGTTTTCTAAATTTGAGACTCTGTTCTGTTTTGTAATCCAGTTCCTGTGTAGCCAAGTTTACATTCCGTGTATTAGTGATATCTTATGATGTTTCTTATTCTGTGTGACTTATTTCAGTTAGAATCATCATACCTGAATCCACTCTATGCTGCTAAGGTCCTGATGACATAGATTTCATTGTTGAGTGATATTGCATTGTACGTAAGTACCACAACTTCTTTATCCATTTTTCACTTTCTGTGATATTGAACTTGTACCGTAAACGAGGTTCTTGTAAACAGAGCCGTCCCAAACATTGGGGTGGCTGTGTCTTTTTGATTTTAATTTCCCTAAGCTACAGGACCATAAGTGGAAGTGCCCTAGGCTCTGTTGCTTTGTTGTAGATGTTCCAGGAAACACCATACACTTCTCCCGAGTGGCTGTTGGCAATTTACATCCCGCCCATCAGCATAACAAGGCTCCCAGTTCTCCATGGCCTGTCCTGCCTTTCTGGATTTTACACTTTTTTCAGATGGCCCTTTTGACTGGGGGGAAGTGAGACTTCATTGTAGTGCAGATTTCCTTTGCAAGCTTGCTTGGTTGGCCAAAAAGGGCGTATGCGTTTTTTCCTGAATATATTCAGGAAAAAAAGCATACGCCCTTTTTGGCCAAGTGCATCATTGTCGACGTTCTGCCTCTTTTCCTGTGCTTTAAATGCAAATCCAGTCTACCTCCTGAAATCGGTTTCCTGCAGTTCTTCCCCGCTTTCAAGTCCTCTTGGCAGCCTTACTTCAGTATATTTTTGGACGATAGCTGTCATTTATAACTCTGCAGGTTTGTGAATTACAGTGCCCCTGAGCTCCTTTCTTCAACTCGCTTTCTTGTGAGCTGGCCGCAACACCGCAGGATTGCTTCAGGCCCTAATCTGGTTCCGGCACGGCATGCTGACCCTTTGGTTAATTCCTCTCCCTGGTGGGAAATGAGAGTGAAATTTGCCCGTCCAGACGCCTCCAGCTAGTCTCTCATTTGTTCTCCCTATTCCTGTTCGTCTGCCGCGGAATTTGCAAACTGGGCCAAACAGGAGGTTAAAGGCAATGACTCTCCAAGTCGGGAGAGTGTTAGTAAAGCATCTGGAATGTTGCACCCGAGTACCAGGGGAGGAAAACTGAGACATATTTGAACACGTCTCCCGATCACACGGTTGATCATACTCTGCGTTCCACATGCATGTTTTAGCTGAAGGAAGAATCCCTTAAACCTGGAGAGTTGAGACCCGTGGAATGGGTACCATGCAATATGACATCAAAGGGTCTTCGTTTGCTCACCGAACCTCTCCAATCCTATCACTGCTGCGTTTATGCCCCTCTACACATGCTTGATTCTCTTTCGGAGACATAGCAATCCATAGATTTTAAGATATTTCTAGTCATGTACATTCTTAGGCGTTTAATATGGGGTTTTGAGTCCATTTCGTTGAGCAATGAGTGGCTCTTGTCTATTACATATTTGGCTTAAGGAACTTTATTTGTGCTCATTTCAATCTCTGGTTTTATGCAGCACCCCAACTCACCTTTCCCCTTAAGCAAGCATAAGTTGATTTTCTAAATTTGGGACAATGTTCTGTTTTGAAATTCAGTTCCTGTGTAGCCAAGTTTACATTCCGTGTATTAGTGATAACTTATGATGTTTCTTTTTCTGTGTGACTTATTTCAGTTAGAATCATCATACCTGAATCCACTCATTATGCTGATACGGGCCTGATGACATAGATTTCATTGCTGAGTGATATTGCATTGTACGTAAGTACCACCACTTCTTTATCCATTTTTCACTTTCTGCGATATTGAACTTGTACCATAAACGAGGTTCTTGTAAACAGAGCCGTCCCAAACTTTGGGGTGGCTGTGTCTTTTTGATTTTAATTTCCCTAAGCTATAGGACCATAAGTGGAAGTGCCCTAGGCTCTGTTGCTTTGTTTTTTAGATGTTTCAGGAAGCACCATACACTTCTCCCGAGTGGCTGTTGGCAATTTACATCCCGCCCATCAGCATAACAAGGCTCCCAGTTCTCCATGGCCTGTCCTGCCTTTCTGGATTTTACACTTTTTTCAGGTGGCCCTTTTGACCAGGGAGAAGTGAGACTTCATTGTAGTGTAGTGCAGATTTCCTTTGCAAGCTTGCTTGGTTGGCCAAAAAGGGCGTATGCGTTTTTTCCTGAATATATTCAGGAAAAAAGGCATAACCCCTTTTTGGCCAAGTGCATCATTGTGGACGTTCTGCCTCTTTTCCTATGCTTTAAATGCAATTCTAGTCTACCTCCTGAAATCGGTTTCCTGCAATTCTGCCCCGCTTTCAAGTCCTCTTGGCAGCCTAACTTCAGCATATTTTTGGACGATAGCTACCATTTATAACTCTGCAGGTGTGTGAATTACAGTGCCCCTGAGCTCCTTTCTTCAACTCGCTTTCTTGTGAGCTGGCCGCAACACCGCAGGATTGCTTCAGGCCCTAATCTGGTTCTGGCATGGCACGCTGAGCCTTTGGTTAATTCCTCTTCCTGGTGGGAAATGAGAGTTAAATTTGCCCGTCCAGAAACCTCCAGCTAGTCTCTCATTGGTTCTCCCTATTCCTGTTCATCTTCCGCAGAAATTGCAAACTGGGCCAAACAGGAGGTTAAAGGCACTGACTCTCCAAGTCGGGAGAGTGTTAGTAAAGCGTCTGGAATGTTGCACCCGAGTACAAGGGGATGAGAACTGAGACATTGGAACACGTCTCCCGATCACACGGTTGATCATACTCTGGGTTCCACATGCATGTTTTAGCTAAAGGAAGAATCCCTTAAACCTGGAGAGTTGAGACCCGAGGAATGGGTACCATGCAATATGACTTCAAAGGGTCTTCATTTTCTCACCGAACCTCTCCAATCCTATCACTGCTGCGTTTATGCCCCTGTACACACGCTTGATTCTCTTTCGGAGACATAGCGATCCATAGGTTTTAAGATACTTACTAGTCAGGTACATTCTTAGGCGTTTAATATGGGGTGTTGAGTCCATTTCGTTGAGCAAGGAGTAGCTCTTGTCTATTACATATTTGGCTTAAGGAACTTTATCTGTGCTCATTTCAATCTCTGGTTTTATGCAACACCCCAACTCACCTTTCCCCTTAAGCAATCATAAGTTGGTTTTCTAAATTGGAGACCCTGTTCTGTTTTGTAATCCAGTTTCTGTGTAGCCAAGTTTACATTCCGTGTATTAGTGATATCTTATGATGTTTCTTTTTCTGTGTGACTTATTTCAGTTAGAATCATCATACCTGAATCCACTCATTATGCTGCTACGGGCCTGATGACATAGATTTCATTGCTGAGTGATATTGCATTGTACGTAAGTACCACAACTTCTTTATCCATTTTTCACTTTCTGTGATATTGAACTTGTCCCGTAAACGAGTTTCTTGTAAACAGAGCCGTCCCAAACGTTGGGGTGGCTGTGTCTTTTTGATTTTAATTTCCCTAATCTATAGGGCCATAAGTGGAAGTGCCCTAGGCTCTGTTGCTTTGTTTTTTAGATGTTTCAGGAAACACACCATACACTTCTCCCAAGTGGCTGTTGGCAATATACATCCCGCCCATCAGCATAACAAGGCTCCCAGTTCTCCATGGCCTGTCCTGCCTTTCTGGATTTTACACTTTTTTCAGTGGTCCTTTTGACCCGGGGGAAGTGAGACTTCATTGTAGTGCAGATTTCCTTTGCAAGCTTGCTTGGTTGGCCAAAAAGTGCGTATGCGTTTTTTCCTGTATATATTCAGGAAAAAACGCATACGCCCTTTTTGGCCAAGTGCATCATTGTCGACGTTCTGCCTCTTTTCCTATGCTTTAAGTGCAATTCCAGTCTACCTCCTGAAATCGGATTCCTGCAATTCTGCCCCGATTTCAAGCCCTCTTGGCAGCCTTACTTCAGTATAGTTTTGGACGAGAGCTGTCATTTATAACTCTGCAGGTTTGTGAATAACAGTGCCCCTGAGCTCCTTTCTTCAACTCGCTTTCTTGTGAGCTGGCCGCAACACCGCAGGATTGCTTCAGGCCCTAATCTTGTTCTGGCATTGCACGCTGAACCTTTGGTTAATTCCTCTTCGTGGTGGGAAATGAGAGTGAAATTTGCCCGTCCAGACACCTCCAGCTAGTCTCTCATTGGTTCTCCCTATTCCTGTTCATCTTCCGCAGAAATTGCAAACTGGGCCAAACAGGAGGTTAAAGGCACTGACTCTCCAAGTCGGGAGAGTGTTAGTAAAGCGTCTGGAATGTTGCACCCAAGTACCAGGGGATGAGAACTGAGACATTGGAACACGTCTCCCGATCACACGGTTGATCATACTGTGGGTTCCACATGCATGTTTTAGCTGAAGGAAGAATCCCTTAAACCTGGAGAGTTGAGACCCGTGGAATGGGTACCATGCAATATGACTTCAAAGGGTCTTCATTTTCTCACCGAACCTCTCCAATCCTATCACTGCTGCGTTTATGCCCCTGTACACACGCTTGATTCTCTTTCGGAGACATAGCAATCCATAGCTTTTTAGATACTTACTAGTCAGGTACATTCTCAGGCGTTTAATATGGGGTGTTGAGTCCATTTCGTTGAGCAAGGTGTAGCTCTTGTCTATTCCATATTTGGCTTAAGGAACTTTATCTGTGCTCATTTCAATCTCTGGTTTTATGCAGCACCCCAACTCACCTTTCCCCTTAAGCAAGCATAAGTTGGTTTTCTAAATTTGAGACCCTGTTCTGTTTTGTAATCCAGTTCCTGTGTAGCCAAGTTTACATTCCGTGTATTAGTGATATCTTATGATGTTTCTTTTTCTGTGTGACTTATTTCAGTTAGAATCATCATACCTGAATCCACTCATTATGCTGCTATGGGCCTGATGACATAGATTTCATTGCTGAGTGATATTGAATTGTACGTAAGTAAAACAACTTCGTTATTCATTTTTCGCTTTATGCGATATTGAACTTGTACCGTAAACGAGGTTCTTGTAAACAGAGCCATCCCAAACTTTGGGGTGGCTGTGTCTTTTTGATTTTAATTTCCCTATGCTATAGGACCATAAGTGGAAGTGCCCTAGGCTCTGTTGCTTTGTTTTTTAGATGTTTCAGGAAACACCATACACTTCTCCAGAGTGGCTGTTGGCAATTTACATCCCGCCCATCAGCATAACAAGACTCCCAGTTCTCCATGGCCTGTCCTGCCTTTCTGGATTTTACACTTTTTTCAGATGGCCCTTTTGACCGGGGGGAAGTGAGACTTCATTATAGTGCAGATTTCCTTTGCAAGCTTGCTTGGTTGGCCAAAAAGGGCGTATGCGTTTTTTCCTGAATATATTCAGGAAAAAACGCATACGCCCTTTTTGGCCAAGTGCATCATTGTCGACCTTCTGCCTCTTTTCCTATGCTTTAAATGCAATTCCAGTCTACCACCTGAAATCGGTTTCGTGCAATTCTGCCCCGCTTTCAAGTCCTCTTGGCAGCCTTACTTCAGTATATTTTTGGATGATAGCTGTCATTTATAACTCTGCAGGTTTGTGAATTACAGTGCCCCTGAGCTCCTTTCTTCAACTCGCTTTCTTGTGAGCTGGCCGCAACACCGCTGGATTGCTTCATGCCATAATCTGGTTCCGGCATGGCACGCTGAGCCTTTGGTTAATTCCTCTTCCTGGTGGGAAATGAGAGTTAAATTTGCCCGTCCAGACACCTCAGGCTAGTCTCTCATTGGTTCTCCCTATACCTGTTCATCCTCCATAGAAATTTCAAACTGGGCCAAACAGGAGGTTAAAGGCACTGACTCTCCATGTCGGGAGAGTGTTAGTTAAACTTCTGGAATGTTGCACCCGAGTACCAGGGGACGAGAACTGAGACATATTGGAACACATCTCCCGATCACACGGTTGATCATACTCTGGGTTCCACATGCATGTTTTAGCTGAAGTAAGAATCCCTTAAACCTGGAGAGTTGAGGCCCGTGTAATGGGTACCATACAATACGACTTCAAAGGGTCTTCATTTGCTCACCAAAACTCTCCAATCCTATCACTGCTGGGTTTATGCCCCTGTACTCACGATTGATTCACTTTCAGAGACATAGCAATCCATAGGTTTTAAGATACTTACTACTCAGGTACATTATTAGGCGTTTAATATGGGGTTTTGAGTCCATTTCGTTGAGCAAGGAGTAGCTCTTGTCTATTACATATTTGGCTTAAGGAACTTTATCTGTGCTCATTTCAATCTCTGGTTTTATGCGGCACCCCAACTCACCTTTCCCCTTAAGCAAGCATAAGTTGGTTTTCTAAATTTGAGACTCTGTTCTGTTTTGTAATCCAGTTCCTGTGTAGCCAAGTTTACATTCCGTGTATTAGTGATATCTTATGATGTTTCTTATTCTGTGTGACTTATTTCAGTTAGAATCATCATACCTGAATCCACTCTATGCTGCTAAGGTCCTGATGACATAGATTTCATTGTTGAGTGATATTGCATTGTACGTAAGTACCACAACTTCTTTATCCATTTTTCACTTTCTGTGATATTGAACTTGTACCGTAAACGAGGTTCTTGTAAACAGAGCCGTCCCAAACATTGGGGTGGCTGTGTCTTTTTGATTTTAATTTCCCTAAGCTACAGGACCATAAGTGGAAGTGCCCTAGGCTCTGTTGCTTTGTTGTAGATGTTCCAGGAAACACCATACACTTCTCCCGAGTGGCTGTTGGCAATTTACATCCCGCCCATCAGCATAACAAGGCTCCCAGTTCTCCATGGCCTGTCCTGCCTTTCTGGATTTTACACTTTTTTCAGATGGCCCTTTTGACTGGGGGGAAGTGAGACTTCATTGTAGTGCAGATTTCCTTTGCAAGCTTGCTTGGTTGGCCAAAAAGGGCGTATGCGTTTTTTCCTGAATATATTCAGGAAAAAAAGCATACGCCCTTTTTGGCCAAGTGCATCATTGTCGACGTTCTGCCTCTTTTCCTGTGCTTTAAATGCAAATCCAGTCTACCTCCTGAAATCGGTTTCCTGCAGTTCTTCCCCGCTTTCAAGTCCTCTTGGCAGCCTTACTTCAGTATATTTTTGGACGATAGCTGTCATTTATAACTCTGCAGGTTTGTGAATTACAGTGCCCCTGAGCTCCTTTCTTCAACTCGCTTTCTTGTGAGCTGGCCGCAACACCGCAGGATTGCTTCAGGCCCTAATCTGGTTCCGGCACGGCATGCTGACCCTTTGGTTAATTCCTCTCCCTGGTGGGAAATGAGAGTGAAATTTGCCCGTCCAGACGCCTCCAGCTAGTCTCTCATTTGTTCTCCCTATTCCTGTTCGTCTGCCGCGGAATTTGCAAACTGGGCCAAACAGGAGGTTAAAGGCAATGACTCTCCAAGTCGGGAGAGTGTTAGTAAAGCATCTGGAATGTTGCACCCGAGTACCAGGGGAGGAAAACTGAGACATATTTGAACACGTCTCCCGATCACACGGTTGATCATACTCTGCGTTCCACATGCATGTTTTAGCTGAAGGAAGAATCCCTTAAACCTGGAGAGTTGAGACCCGTGGAATGGGTACCATGCAATATGACATCAAAGGGTCTTCGTTTGCTCACCGAACCTCTCCAATCCTATCACTGCTGCGTTTATGCCCCTCTACACATGCTTGATTCTCTTTCGGAGACATAGCAATCCATAGATTTTAAGATATTTCTAGTCATGTACATTCTTAGGCGTTTAATATGGGGTTTTGAGTCCATTTCGTTGAGCAATGAGTAGCTCTTGTCTATTACATATTTGGCTTAAGGAACTTTATTTGTGCTCATTTCAATCTCTGGTTTTATGCAGCACCCCAACTCACCTTTCCCCTTAAGCAAGCATAAGTTGATTTTCTAAATTTGGGACAATGTTCTGTTTTGAAATTCAGTTCCTGTGTAGCCAAGTTTACATTCCGTGTATTAGTGATAACTTATGATGTTTCTTTTTCTGTGTGACTTATTTCAGTTAGAATCATCATACCTGAATCCACTCATTATGCTGATACGGGCCTGATGACATAGATTTCATTGCTGAGTGATATTGCATTGTACGTAAGTACCACCACTTCTTTATCCATTTTTCACTTTCTGCGATATTGAACTTGTACCATAAACGAGGTTCTTGTAAACAGAGCCGTCCCAAACTTTGGGGTGGCTGTGTCTTTTTGATTTTAATTTCCCTAAGCTATAGGACCATAAGTGGAAGTGCCCTAGGCTCTGTTGCTTTGTTTTTTAGATGTTTCAGGAAGCACCATACACTTCTCCCGAGTGGCTGTTGGCAATTTACATCCCGCCCATCAGCATAACAAGGCTCCCAGTTCTCCATGGCCTGTCCTGCCTTTCTGGATTTTACACTTTTTTCAGGTGGCCCTTTTGACCAGGGAGAAGTGAGACTTCATTGTAGTGTAGTGCAGATTTCCTTTGCAAGCTTGCTTGGTTGGCCAAAAAGGGCGTATGCGTTTTTTCCTGAATATATTCAGGAAAAAAGGCATAACCCCTTTTTGGCCAAGTGCATCATTGTGGACGTTCTGCCTCTTTTCCTATGCTTTAAATGCAATTCTAGTCTACCTCCTGAAATCGGTTTCCTGCAATTCTGCCCCGCTTTCAAGTCCTCTTGGCAGCCTAACTTCAGCATATTTTTGGACGATAGCTACCATTTATAACTCTGCAGGTGTGTGAATTACAGTGCCCCTGAGCTCCTTTCTTCAACTCGCTTTCTTGTGAGCTGGCCGCAACACCGCAGGATTGCTTCAGGCCCTAATCTGGTTCTGGCATGGCACGCTGAGCCTTTGGTTAATTCCTCTTCCTGGTGGGAAATGAGAGTTAAATTTGCCCGTCCAGAAACCTCCAGCTAGTCTCTCATTGGTTCTCCCTATTCCTGTTCATCTTCCGCAGAAATTGCAAACTGGGCCAAACAGGAGGTTAAAGGCACTGACTCTCCAAGTCGGGAGAGTGTTAGTAAAGCGTCTGGAATGTTGCACCCGAGTACAAGGGGATGAGAACTGAGACATTGGAACACGTCTCCCGATCACACGGTTGATCATACTCTGGGTTCCACATGCATGTTTTAGCTAAAGGAAGAATCCCTTAAACCTGGAGAGTTGAGACCCGAGGAATGGGTACCATGCAATATGACTTCAAAGGGTCTTCATTTTCTCACCGAACCTCTCCAATCCTATCACTGCTGCGTTTATGCCCCTGTACACACGCTTGATTCTCTTTCGGAGACATAGCGATCCATAGGTTTTAAGATACTTACTAGTCAGGTACATTCTTAGGCGTTTAATATGGGGTGTTGAGTCCATTTCGTTGAGCAAGGAGTAGCTCTTGTCTATTACATATTTGGCTTAAGGAACTTTATCTGTGCTCATTTCAATCTCTGGTTTTATGCAACACCCCAACTCACCTTTCCCCTTAAGCAATCATAAGTTGGTTTTCTAAATTGGAGACCCTGTTCTGTTTTGTAATCCAGTTTCTGTGTAGCCAAGTTTACATTCCGTGTATTAGTGATATCTTATGATGTTTCTTTTTCTGTGTGACTTATTTCAGTTAGAATCATCATACCTGAATCCACTCATTATGCTGCTACGGGCCTGATGACATAGATTTCATTGCTGAGTGATATTGCATTGTACGTAAGTACCACAACTTCTTTATCCATTTTTCACTTTCTGTGATATTGAACTTGTCCCGTAAACGAGTTTCTTGTAAACAGAGCCGTCCCAAACGTTGGGGTGGCTGTGTCTTTTTGATTTTAATTTCCCTAATCTATAGGGCCATAAGTGGAAGTGCCCTAGGCTCTGTTGCTTTGTTTTTTAGATGTTTCAGGAAACACACCATACACTTCTCCCAAGTGGCTGTTGGCAATATACATCCCGCCCATCAGCATAACAAGGCTCCCAGTTCTCCATGGCCTGTCCTGCCTTTCTGGATTTTACACTTTTTTCAGTGGTCCTTTTGACCCGGGGGAAGTGAGACTTCATTGTAGTGCAGATTTCCTTTGCAAGCTTGCTTGGTTGGCCAAAAAGTGCGTATGCGTTTTTTCCTGTATATATTCAGGAAAAAACGCATACGCCCTTTTTGGCCAAGTGCATCATTGTCGACGTTCTGCCTCTTTTCCTATGCTTTAAGTGCAATTCCAGTCTACCTCCTGAAATCGGTTTCCTGCAATTTTGCCCCACTTTCAAGTCCTCTTGGCAGCCTTACTTCAGTATATTTTTGGACGATAGCTGTCATTTATAACTCTGCAGGTTTGTGAATTACAGTGCCCCTGAGCTCCTTTCTTCAACTCGCTTTCTTGTGAGCTGGCCACAACACCGCAGGATTGCTTCAGGCCCTAATCTGGTTCCGGCACGGCACGCTGAGCCTTTGGTTAATTCCTCTTCCTGGTGGGAAATGAGAGTTAAATTTGCCCGTCCAGACACCTCAAGCTAGTCTCTCATTGGTTCTCCCTATTCCTGTTCATCTGCCGCAGAAATTGCAAACAGGGCCAAACAGGAGGTTAAAGGCACTGACTCTCCCAGTCGGGAGAGTGTTAGTAAAGCGTCTGGAATGTTGCACCCGAGTACCAGGGGACGAGTCCTGAGACATATTGGAACACGTCTCCCGATCACACGGTTGATCATACTCTGGGTTCCACATGCCTGATTTAGCTGAAGGAAGAATCCCTTAAACCTGGAGAGTTGAGACCCGTGGAATGGGTACCATGCAATATGACTTCAAAGCGTCTTCATTTGCTCACCGAACCTCTCCAATCCTATCACTGCTGCATTTATGCCCCTGTACACACGCTTGATTCTCTTTCGGAGACATAGCGATCCATAGGTTTTAAGATACTTACTAGTCAGGTACATTCTTAGGCATTTAATATGGGGTGTTGAGTCCATTTCGTTGAGGAAGGAGTAGCTCTGGTCTATTACATATTTGGCTTAAGGAACTTTATCTGTGCTCATTTCAACCTCTGGTTTTATGCAGCACTCCAACTCACCTTTCCCCTTAAGCAAGCATAAGTTGGTTTTCTAAATTTGAGACCCTGTTCTGTTTTGTAATCCAGTTCCTGTGTAGCCAAGTTTACATTTCGTGTATTAGTGATATCTTATGATGTTTCTTTTTCTGTGTGACTTATTTCAGTTAGAATCATCATACCTGAATCCACTCATTATGCTGCTACGGGCCTGATGACATAGATTTCATTGCTGAGTGATATTGAATTGTACGTAAGTACTATACCTTCTTTATCCATTTTTCGCTTTCTGCGATATTGAACTTGTACCATAAACGCGGTTCTTGTAAACAGAGCCGTCCCAAACTTTGGGGTGGCTGTGTCTTTTTGATTTTAATTTCCCTAAGCTATAGAACCATAAGTGGAAGTGCCCTAGGCTCTGTTGCTTTGTTTTTTAGATGTTTCAGGAAACACCATACACTTCTCCCGAGTGGCTGTTGGGAAATTACATCCCTCCCATCAGCATAACAAGGCTCCCAGTGCTCCATGGCCTGTCCTGCCTTTCTGGATTTTACACTTTTTTCAGATGTCCCTTTTGACCGGGGGGAAGTGAGACTTCATTGTAGTGCAGATTTCCTTTGCAAGCTTGCTTGGTTGGCCAAAAAGGGCGTATGCGTTTTTTCCTGAATATATTCAGAAAAAATGCATACGCCCTTTTGGCCAAGTGCATCATTGTCCACGTTCTACCTCTTTTCCTACGCTTTAAATGCAATTCCAGTCTACCTCCTGAAATCGGTTTCCTGCAATTCTGCCCTGCTTTCAAGTCCTCTTGGCAGCCTTACTTCAATATATTTTTGGACGATAGCTGTCATTTATAACTCTGCAGGTTTGTGAATTACAGTGCCCCTGAGCTCGTTTCTTCAAATCTCTTTCTTGTGAGCTGGCCGCAACACCGCAGGATTGCTTCAGGCCCTAATCTGTTTCCGGCACGGCACGCTGAGCCTTTGGTTAATTCCTCTTCCTGGTGGGAAATGAGAGTTAAATTTGTCCGTCCAGACACCTCCAGCTAGTCTCTCATTGGTTCTCCCTATTCCTGTTCATCTTCCGCAGAAATTGCAAACTGGGCCAAACAGGAGGTTAAAGGCACTGACTCTCCAAGTCGGGAGAGTGTTAGTAAAGCGTCTGGAATGTTGCACCCGAGTACCAGGGGACGAGAACTGAGACATATTGGAACACGTCTCCCGATCACACGGTTGATCATACTCTGGGTTCCACATGCATGATTTCGCCTAAGGAAGAATCCCTTAATTTGGAGAGTTGAGACCCGTGGAATGGGTACCATGCAATATGACTTCAAAGGGTCTTCATTTGTTCACCGAACCTCTCCAATCCTATCACTGCTGCGTTTATGCCCCTGTACACACGCTTGATTCTCTTTCAGAGACATAGCGATCCATAGGTTTTAAGATACTTACTAGTCAGGTACATTGTTAGGCGTTTACTATGGGGTGTTGAGTCCATTTCGTTGAGCAAGGAGTAGCTCTTGTCTATTACATATTTGGCTTAAGGAACTTTATCTGTGCTCATTTCAATCTCTGGTTTTATGCAGCACCCCAACTCACCTTTCCCCTTAAGCAATCATAAGATGGTTTTCTAAATTGGAGACCCTGTTCTCTTTTGTAATCCAGTTCCTGTATAGCCAAGTTTACATTCCGTGTATTAGTGATATCTTATGATGTTTCTTTTTCTATGTGACTTATTTCAGTTAGAATCATCATACCTGAATCCACTCATTATGCTGCTATGGGCCTGATGACATAGATTTCATTGCTGAGTGATATTGCATTCTCCGTAAGTACCACAACTTCTTTATCCATTTTTCACTTTCTGCGAAATTGAACTTGTCCCGTAAAGGAGTTTCTTGTAAACAGAGCCGTCCCAAACGTTGGGGTGGCTGTGTCTTTTTTATTTTAATTTCCCTAAGCTATAGGGCCATAAGTGGAAGTGCCCTAGGCTCTGTTTCTTTGTTTTTTAGATGTTTCAGGAAACACCATACACTTCTCCTGAGTGGCTGTTGGCAATATACATCCCGCCCATCAGCATAACAAGGCTCCCAGTTCTCCATGGCCTGTCCTGCCTTTCTGGATTTTACACTTTTTTCAGTGGTCCTTTTGACCGGGGGGAAGTGAGACTTCATTGTAGTGCAGATTTCCTTTGCAAGCTTGCTTGGTTGGCCAAAAAGGGCGTATGCGTATTTTCCTGAATATATTCAGGAAAAAACGCATACGCACTTTTTGGCCAAGTGCATCATTGTCGATGTTCTGCCTCTTTTCCTATGCTTTAAATGCAATTCCAGTCTACCTCCTGAAATCGGTTTCCTGCAATTCTGCCCCGCTTTCAAGTCCTCTTGGCAGCGTTACTTCAATATATTTTTGGACGATAGCTGTCATTTATAACTCTGCAGGTTTGTGAATTACAGTGCCCCTGAGCTCCTTTCTTCAACTCGCTTTCTTTTGAGCTGGCTGCAACACCACAGGATTGCTTCAGGCCCTAATCTGGTTCCGGCATGGCACGCTGAGCCTTTGGTTAATTCCTCTTCCTGGTGGGAAATGAGAGTTAAATTTGCCCGTCCAGACACCTCAGGCTAGTCTCTCATTGGTTCTCCCTATACCTGTTCATCCTCCATAGAAATTTCAAACTGGGCCAAACAGGAGGTTAAAGGCACTGACTCTCCATGTCGGGAGAGTGTTAGTTAAACTTCTGGAATGTTGCACCCGAGTACCAGGGGACGAGAACTGAGACATATTGGAACACATCTCCCGATCACACGGTTGATCATACTCTGGGTTCCACATGCATGTTTTAGCTGAAGGAAGAATCCCTTAAACCTGGAGAGTTGAGACCCGTGTAATGGGTACCATACAATACGACTTCAAAGGGTCTTCATTTGCTCACCAAAACTCTCCAATCCTATCACTGCTGGGTTTATGCCCCTGTACTCACGATTGATTCACTTTCAGAGACATAGCAATCCATAGGTTTTAAGATACTTACTACTCAGGTACATTATTAGGCGTTTAATATGGGGTTTTGAGTCCATTTCGTTGAGCAAGGAGTAGCTCTTGTCTATTACATATTTGGCTTAAGGAACTTTATCTGTGCTCATTTCAATCTCTGGTTTTATGTGGCACCCCAACTCACCTTTCCCCTTAAGCAAGCATAAGTTGGTTTTCTAAATTTGAGACTCTGTTCTGTTTTGTAATCCAGTTCCTGTGTAGCCAAGTTTACATTCCGTGTATTAGTGATATCTTATGATGTTTCTTATTCTGTGTGACTTATTTCAGTTAGAATCATCATACCTGAATCCACTCTATGCTGCTAAGGTCCTGATGACATAGATTTCATTGTTGAGTGATATTGCATTGTACGTAAGTACCACAACTTCTTTATCCATTTTTCACTTTCTGTGATATTGAACTTGTACCGTAAACGAGGTTCTTGTAAACAGAGCCGTCCCAAACATTGGGGTGGCTGTGTCTTTTTGATTTTAATTTCCCTAAGCTACAGGACCATAAGTGGAAGTGCCCTAGGCTCTGTCGCTTTGTTTTAGATGTTCCAGGAAACACCATACACTTCTCCCGAGTGGCTGTTGGCAATTTACATCCCGCCCATCAGCATAACAAGGCTCCCAGTTCTCCATGGCCTGTCCTGCCTTTCTGGATTTTACACTTTTTTCAGATGGCCCTTTTGACTGGGGGGAAGTGAGACTTCATTGTAGTGCAGATTTCCTTTGCAAGCTTGCTTGGTTGGCCAAAAAGGGCGTATGCGTTTTTTCCTGAATATATTCAGGAAAAAAAGCATACGCGCTTTTTGGCCAAGTGCATCATTGTCGACGTTCTGCCTCTTTTCCTGTGCTTTAAATGCAAATCCAGTCTACCTCCTGAAATCGGTTTCCTGCAGTTCTGCCCCGTTTTCAAGTCCTCTTGGCAGCCTTACTTCAGTATATTTTTGGACGATAGCTGTCATTTATAACTCTGCAGGTTTGTGAATTACAGTGCCCCTGAGCTCCTTTCTTCAACTCGCTTTCTTGTGAGCTGGCCGCAACACCGCAGGATTGCTTCAGGCCCTAATCTGGTTCCGGCACGGCATGCTGACCCTTTGGTTAATTCCTCTCCCTGGTGGGAAATGAGAGTGAAATTTGCCCGTCCAGATGCCTCCAGCTAGTCTCTCATTTGTTCTCCCTATTCCTGTTCGTCTTCCGCGGAATTTGCAAACTGGGCCAAACAGGAGGTTAAAGGCAATGACTCTCCAAGTCGGGAGAGTGTTAGTAAAGCATCTGGAATGTTGCACCCGAGTACCAGGGGAGGAAAACTGAGACATATTTGAACACGTCTCCCGATCACACGGTTGATCATACTCTGCGTTCCACATGCATGTTTTAGCTGAAGGAAGAATCCCTTAAACCTGGAGAGTTGAGACCCGTGGAATGGGTACCATGCAATATGACTTCAAAGGGTCTTCATTTGCTCACCGAACCTCTCCAATCCTATCACTGCTGCGTTTATGCCCCTGTACTCACGCTTGATTCTCTTTCGGAGACATACCAATCCATAAGTTTTAAGATACTTACTAGTCAGGTACATTGTTAGGCGTTTAATATGGGGTTTTGAGTCCATTTCGTTGAGCAAGGAGTAGCTCTTGTCTATTACATATTTGGCTTAAGGAACTTTATCTGTGCTCATTTCAATCTCTGGTTTTATGCAGCACCCCAACTCACCTTTCCCCTTAAGCAAGCATAAGTTGGTTTTCTAAATTTGAGACCTTGTTCTGTTTTGTAATTCAGTGCCTGTGTAGCCAAGTTTACATTCCGTGTATTAGTGATATCTTATGATGTTTCTTTTTCTGTGTGACTTATTTCAGTTAGAATCATCATACCTGAATCCACTCTATGCTTTACAGGCCTGATGACATAGATTTCATTGCTGATTGATATTGCATTGTACGTAAGTACCACAACTTCTTTATCCATTTTTCGCTTTCTGCGATATTGAACTTGTACCGTGACTGAGGTTCTTGTAAACAGAGCTGTCCCAAATTTTGGGTTGGCTGTGTCTTTTTTATTTTAATTTCCCTAAGCTATAGGACCATAAGTGGAAGTGCCCTAGGCTGTGTTCCTCAGTTTTTTAGATGTTTCAGGAAACACCATACACTTCTCCCGAGTGGCTGTTGGCAATTTACATCCTGCCCATCAGCATAACAAGGCTCCCAGTTCTCCATGGCCTGTCCTGCCTTTCTGGATTTTACACTTTTTTCAGATGGCCCTTTTGACCGGGGAGAAGTGAGACTTCATTGTAGTGCAGATTTCCTTTGCAAGCTTGCTTGGTTGGCCAAAAATTGCGTATGCGTTTTGTCCTGAATATATTCAGGAAAAAACGCATACGCCCTTTTTGGCCAGTGCATCATTGTGGACGTTCTGCCTCTTTTCCTATGCTTTAAATGCAATTCCAGTCTACCTCCTGAAATCGGTTTCCTGCAATTCTGCCCCGCTTTAAAGTCCTCTTGGCAGCCTTACTTCAGTATAATTTTGCACAATAACTGTTATTTATAACTCTGCAGGTTTGTGAATTACAGTGCCCCTGAGCTCCTTTCTTCAACTCGCTTTCTTGTGAGCTGGCCGCAACACCGCAGGATTGCTTCAGGCCCTAATCTGGTTCCGGCACGGTATGCTGAGCCTTTGGTTAATTCCTCTTCCTGGTGGGAAATGAGAGTTAAATTCGCCCGTCCAGACACCTCCAGCTAGTCTCTCATTGGTTCTCCCTATTTCTGTTCATCTTCCGCAGAAATTGCAAACTGGGCCAAACAGGAGGTTAAAGGCACTGACTCTCCAAGTCGGGAGAGTGTTAGTAAAGCGTCTGGAATGTTGCACCCGAGTACCAGGGGACGAGAATGGAGACATATTGGAACACGACTCCCGATCACACGGTTGATCATACTCCGGGTTCCACATGCATGATTTAGCCGAAAAGAAGAATCCCTTAAACCTGGAGAGTTGAGACCAGTGGAATGGGTACCATGCAATATGACTTCAAAGGGTCTTCATTTGCTCACCGAACCTCTCCAATCCTATCACTGCTGTGTTTATGCCCCTGTACACACGCTTGATTCTCTTTCGGAGACATAGCGATCCATAGGTTTTAAGATACTTACTAGTCAGGTACATTCTTAGGCGTTTAATATGGGGTGTTGAGTCCATTTCGTTGAGCAAGGAGTAGCTCTTGTCTATTCCATATTTGGCTTAAGGAACTTTATCTGTGCTCATTTCAATCTCTGGTTTTATGCAGCACCCCAACTCACCTTTCGCCTTAAGCAAGCATAAGTTGGTTTTCTAAATTTGAGACCCTGTTCTGTTTTGTAATCCAGTTCCTGTGTAGCCAAGTTTACATTCCGTGTATTAGTGATATCTTATGATGTTTCTTTTTCTGTGTGACTTATTTCAGTTAGAATCATCATACCTGAATCCACTAATTATGCTGCTATGGCCCTGATGCCTTAGATTTCATTGCTGAGTGATATTGCATTGTACGTAAGTAGCACAATTTCTTTATCCATTTTTCACTCTCTGCGATATTGAACTTGTACCGTAAACGAGGTTCTTGTAAACAGAACCATCCCAAACTTTGGGGTGGCTGAGTCTTTTTGATTATAATTTCCCTAAGCTATAGGTCCATAAGTGGAAGTGCCCTAGGCTCTGTTGCTTTGTTTTTTAGATGTTTCAGGAAACACCATACACTTCTCCCCAGTGGCTGTTGGCAATTTACATCCCACCCATTAGCATAACAAGTCTCACAGTTGTCCATGGCCTGTCCTGCCTTTCTGGATTTTACACTTTTTTCAGATGGCCCTTTTGTCCGGGGGGAAATGAGACTTCATTGTAGTGCAGATTTCCTTTGCAAGCTTGCTTGGTTGGCCAAAAAGGGCGTATGCGTTTTTTCCTGAATATATTCAGGAAAAAACGCATACGTCCTTTTTGGCCAAGTGCATCATTGTCGACGTTCTGCCTCTTTTCCTATGCTTTAAATGCAATTCCAGTCTACCTCCTGAAATCGGTTTCCTGCAATTCTGCTCTGCTTTCAAGTCCTCTTGGCATCCTTACTTCAGTATATTTTTGGACGATAGCTGTCATTTATAACTCTGCAGGTTTGTGAATTACAGTGCCCCTGAGCTCCTTTCTTCAACTCGCTTTCTTGTGAAATGGCCGCAACACCGCAGGATTGCTTCAGGCCCTAATCTGGTTCCGGTACGACACACTGAGCCTTTGGTTAATTCCTCTTCCTGGTGGGAAATGAGAGTTAAATTTGCCCGTCCAGACACCTCCAGCTAGTCTCTCATTGGTTCTCCCTATTCCTGTTCATCTTCCGCGGAATTTGCAAACTGGGCCAAAGAGGAGGTTAAAGGCACTGACTCTCCTAGTCGGGAGAGTGTTAGTAAAGCGTCTGGAATGTTGCACCCGAGTACCAGGGGATGAGAACTGAGACATATTGGAACACGTCTCCCGATCACACGGTTGATCATACTCTGGGTTCCACATGCATGATTTCGCCTAAGGAAGAATCCCTTAATTTGGAGAGTTGAGACCCGTGGAATGGGTACCATGCAATATGACTTCAAAGGGTCTTCATTTGCTCACCGAACCTCTCCAATCCTATCACTGTTGCGTTTATGCCCCTATACTCACGCTTGATTCTCTTTCAGAGACATAGCAATTTTTAGGTTTTAAGATACTTACAAGTCAGGTACATTATAAGGTGTTTAACATGGGGTTTTGAGTCCATTTCGTTGAGGAAGGAGTAGCTCTTGTCTATTACATATTTGGCTTAAGGAACTTTATCTGTGCTCATTTCAATCTCTGGTTTTATGCAGCACCCCAACTCACCTTTCCCCTTAAGCAAGCATAAGTTGGTTTTCTAAATTGGAGACCCTGTTCTGTTTTGTAATCCAGTTCCTGTGTAGCCAAGTTTACATTCCGTGTATTAGTGATATCTTATGATGTTTCTTTTTCTGTGTGACTTATTTCAGTTAGATTCATCATACCTGAACCCACTCATTTTCTGCTACGGGCCTGATGACATAGATTTCATTGCTGAGTGATATTGCATTGTACGTAAGTACCACAACTTCTTTATCTATTTTTCACTTTCTGCGATATTGAACTTGTACCGTATACGAGGTTCTTGTAAACAGAGCCATCCCAAACTTTGGGGTGGCTGTGTCTTTTTGATTTTAATTTCCCTAAGCTATAGGACCATAAGTGGAAGTGCCCTAGGCTCTGTTGCTTTGTTTTTTAGATGTTTCAGGAAACACCATACACTTCTCCCCAGTGGCTGTTGGGAGTTTACATCCCGCCCATCAGCATAACAAGGCTCCCAGTTCTCCATGGCCTGTCCTGCCTTTCTGGATTTTACACTTTTTTCAGATGGCCCCTTTGACCGTGGGGAAGTGAGACTTCATTGTAGTGCAGATTTCCTTTGCAAGCTTGCTTGGTTGGCCAAAAAGGGCGTATGCTTTTTTTCCTGAATATATTCAGGAAAAAACGCATACGCACTTTTTGGCCAAGTGCATCATTGTGGACGTTCTGCCTCTTTTCCTATGCTTTAAATGCAATTCCTGTCTACCTCCTGAAATCGGTTTCCTGCAATTCTGCCCCGTTTTCAAGTCCTCTTGGCAGCCTTACTTCAGTATATTTTTGGACGATAGCTGTCATTTATAACTCTGCAGGTTTGTGAATTACAGTGCCCCTGAGCTGCTTTCTTAAACTCGCTTTCTTGTGAGCTGGCCGCAACACCGCAGGATTCCTTCAGGCCCTAATCTGGTTCCGGCACGGCACGCTGAGCCTTTGGTTAATTCCTCTTCCTGGTGGGAAATGGGAGTTAAATTTGCCCGTCCAGACACCTCCAGCTAGTCTCTCATTGGTTCTCCCTATTCCTGTTCATCTTCCGCGGAATTTGCAAACTGGGCCAAACAGGAGGTTAAAGGCACTGACTCTCCAAGTCGGGAGAGTGTTAGTAAAGCGTCTGGAATGTTGCACCCGAGTACCAGGGGATGAGAACTGAGACATATTTCAACATGTCTCCCGATCACACGGTTGATCATACTCTGGGTTCCACATGCATGTTTTAGCTGAAGGAAGAATTCCTTAAACCTGGAGAGTTGAGACCCGTGGAATGGGTACCATGCAATATGACTTCAAAGGGTCTTCATTTGCTCACCGAACCTCTCCAATCCTATCACTGCTGCGTTTATGCCCCTGTACTCACGCTTGATTCTCTTTCAGAGACATAGCAATCTTTAGGTTTTAAGATACTTACTAGTCAGGTACATTATAAGGTGTTTAACATGGGGTTTTGAGTCCATTTCGTTGAGCAGGGAGTAGCTCTTTTCTATTCCATATTTGGCTTAAGGAACTTTATCTGTGCTCATTTCAATCTCTGGTTTTATGCAGCACCCCAACTCACCTTTCCCCTTAAGCAAGCATAAGTTGGTTTTCTAAATTTGAGACCCTGTTCTGTTTTGTAATCCATTTCCTGTGTAGCCAAGTTTACATTCCGTGTATTAGTGATATCTTATGATGTTTCTTTTTCTGTGTGACTTATTTCAGTTAGAATCATCATACCTGAATCCACTCATTATGCTGCTACGTGCCTGATGACATAGATTTCATTGCTGAGTGTTATTGCATTGTATGTAAGTACCACAACATCTTTATCCATTTTTCACTTTCTGTGATATTGAACTTGTACCGTAAACGAGGTTCTTGTAATAAGAGCCATACCAAATTTTGGGGTGGCTGTGTCTTTTTGATTTTAATTTCCCTAAGCTATAGTATCGTAAGTGGAAGTGCCCTAGCCTCTGTTGCTTTGTTTTTTACATGTTTCAGGAAACACCATACACTTCTCCCGAGTGGCTGTTGGCAATTTACATCCCGCCCATCAGCATAACAAGGCTCCCAGTTCTCCAACTCCTGTCCTGCCTTTCTGGATTTTACACTTTTTTCAGATGGTCGTTTTGACCCAGTGGAAGTGAGACTTCATTGTAGTGCAGATTTCCTTTGCAAGCTTGCTTGGTTGGCCAAAAAGTGTGTATGCTTTTTTTCCTGAATATATTCAGGAAAAAACGCATACGCCCTTTTTGGCCAAGTGCATCATTGTGGACGTTCTGCCTCATTTCCTATGCTTTAAATGCAATTCCTGTCTACCTCCTGAAATCGGTTTCCTGCAATTCTGCCCGGCTTTCAAGTCCTCTTGGCAGCCTTACTTCAGTATATTTTTGGACGATAGCTGTCATTTATAACTCTGAAGGTTTGTGAATTACAGTGCCCCAGAGCTGCTTTCTTAAACTCGCTTTCTTGTGAGCTGGCCGCAACACCGCAGGATTCCTTCAGGCCCTAATCTGCTTCCGGCACGGCACGCTGAGCCTTTGGTTAATTCCTCTTCCTGGTGGGAAATGGGAGTTAAATTTGCCCGTCCAGACACCTCCAGCTTGTCTCTCATTGGTTCTCCCTATTCCTGTTCATCTTCCACGGAATTTGCAAACTGGGCCAAACAGGAGGTTAAAGGCACTGACTCTCCAAGTCGGGAGAGTGTTAGTAAAGCGTGTGGAATGTTGCACCCGAGTACCAGGGGACGAGAACTGAGACATATTTCAACACGTCTCCCGATCACATGGTTGATCATACTCTGGTTTCCACATGCATGTTTTAGCTGAAGGAAGAATCCTTTAAACCTGGAGAGTTGAGACCCGTGGAATGGGTACAATGCAATATGATTTCAAAGGGTCTTCATTTGCTCACCGAACCTCTCCAATCCTATCACTGCTGCGTTTATGCCCCTGTACTCACGCTTGATTCTCTTTCAGAGACATAGCAATCTTTAGGTTTTAAGATACTTACTAGTCAGGTACATTATAAGGTGTTTAACATGGGGTTTTGAGTCCATTTCGTTGAGCAAGAGTAGCTCTTGTCTATTCCATATTTGGCTTAAGGAACTTTATCTGTGCTCATTTCAATCTCTGGTTTTATGCAGCACCCCAACTCACCTTTCCCCTTAAGCAAGCATAAGTTGGTTTTCTAAATTGGAGACCCTGTTCTGTTTTGTAATCCAGTTCCTGTGTAGCCAAGTTTACATTCCGTGTATTAGTGATATCTTATGATGTTTCTTTTTCTGTGTGACTTATTTCAGTTAGAATCATCATACCTGAACCCACTCATTTTCTGCTACGTGCCTGATGACATAGATTTCATTGCTGAGTGATATTGCATTGTACATAAGTACCACAACTTCTTTATCCATTTTTCACTTTCTGTAATATTGAACTTGTACCATAAACGAGGTTCTTGTAAACAGAGCCATCCCAAACTTTGGGGTGGCTGTGTCTTTTTGATTTTAATTTCCCTAAGCTATAGGACCATAAGTGGAAGTGCCCTAGGCTCTGTTGATTTGTTTTTTAGATGTTTCAGGAAACACCATACACTTCTCCTGAGTGGCTGTTGGCAATTTACATCCCACCCATCAGCATAACAAGTTCTCCATGGCCTGTCCTGCCTTTCTGGAGTTTACACTTTTTTCAGATGGCCCTTTTGACCAGGCGGAAGTGAGACTTCATTGTAGTGCAGATTTCCTTTGCAAGCTTGCTTGGTTGGCCAAAAAGGGTGTATGCGTTTTTTCCTGAATATATTCAGGAAAAAACGCATACGCCCTTTTTGGCCAGTGCATCATTGTGGACGTTCTGCCTCTTTTCCTATGCTTTAAATGCAATTCCAGTCTACCTCCTGAAATCGGTTTCCTGCAATTCTGCCCGGCTTTCAAGTCCTCTTGGCAGCCTTACTTCAGTATATTTTTGGACAATAACTGTCATTTATAACTCTGCAGGTTTGTGAATTACTGTGTCCCTGAGCTCCTTTCTTCAACTCGCTTTCTTGTGAGCTGGCCGCAACACCGCAGGATTGCTTCAGGCCCTAATCTGGTTCCGGCACGGTATGCTGAGCCTTTGGTTAATTCCTCTTCCTGGTGGGAAATGAGAGTTAAATTCGCCCGTCCAGACACCTCCAGCTAGTCTCTCATTGGTTCTCCCTATTCCTGTTCATCTTCCTCAGAAATTGCAAACTGGGCCCAACAGGAGGTTAAAGGCACTGACTCTCCAAGTCGGGAGAGTTTTAATAAAGCATTTGGAATGTTGCACCCGAGTACCAGGGTACGAGAACTGAGACATATTTGAACACGTCTCGCGATCACATGGTTGATCATACTCTGGGTTCCACATACATGTTTTTGCTGAAAGAAGAATCCCTTAAACCTGGAGAGTTGAGACCCGTGGAATGGGTACCATGCAATGTGACTTCAAAGGGTCTTCATTTGCTCACCGAACCTCTCCAATCCTATCACTGCTGCGTTTATGCCCCTGTACACACGCTTGGTTCTCTTTTGGAGACATAGCAATCCATAGGTTTTAAGATACTTACTAGTCAGGTACATTCTTAAGCGTTTAATATGGGGTGTTGAGTCCATTTCGTTGAGCAAGGAGTAGCTCTTGTCTATTCCATATTTGGCTTAAGGAACTTTATCTGTGCTCATTTCAATCTCTGGTTTTATGCAGCACCCCAACTCACCTTTCCCCTTAAGCAAGCATAAGTTGGTTTTCTAAATTTGAGACCCTGTTCTGTTTTGTAATTCAGTGCCTGTGTAGCCAAGTTTACATTCCGTGTATTAGTGATATCTTATGATGTTTCTTTTTCTGTGTGACTTATTTCAGTTAGAATCATCATACCTGAATCCACTCATTATGCTGCTACGGGCCTGATGACATAGATTTCATTGCTGAGTGATATTGCATTGTACGTAAGTACCACAACTTTTTTATCCATTTTTCGCTTTCTGCGATATTGATCTTGTACCGTAAACGAGGTTCTTGTAAACAGAGCTGTCCCAAACTTTGGGGTGGCTGTGTCTTTTTGATTTTAATTTACCTAAGCTATAGGACCATAAGTGGAAGTGCCCTAGGCTCTGTTCCTCAGTTTTTTAGATGTTTCAGGAAACACCATACACTTCTCCCGAGTGGCTGTTGGCAATTTACATCCCGCCCATCAGCATAACAAGGCTCCCAGTTCTCCATGGCCTGTCCTGCCTTTCTGGATTTTACACTTTTTTCAGATGGCCCTTTTGACCGTGGGGAAGTGAGACTTCATTTTAGTGCAGATTTCCTTTGCAAGCTTGCTGGGTTGGCCAAAAAGTGCGTATGCGTTTTTTCCTGAATATATTCAGGAAAAAACGCATACACCCTTTTTGGCCAAGTGCATCATTGTCGACCTTCTGCCTCTTTTCCTATGCCTTAAATGCAATTCCAGTCTACCTCCTGAAATCGGTTTCCTGCAATTCTGCCCGGCTTTCAAGTCCTCTTGGCAGCCTTACTTCAGTATATTTTTGGATGATAGCTGTCATTTATAACTCTGCAGGTTTGTGAATTACAGTGCCCCTGAGCTCCTTTCTTCAACTCGCTTTCTTGTGAGCTGGCCGCAACACCGCAGGATTCCTTCAGGCCCTAATCTGGTTCCGGCATGGTACGCTGAGCCTTTGGTTAATTCCTCTTCCTGGTGGGAAATGAGAGTTAAATTTTCCCGTCCAGACACCTCCAGCTAGTCTCTCATTGGTTCTCCCTATTCCTGTTCATCTTCCGCGGAATTTGCAAACTGGGCCAAACAGGAGGTTAAAGGCACTGACTCTCCAAGTCGGGAGAGTGTTAGTAAAGCATCTGGAATGTTGCACCCGAGTACCAGGGGACGAGAACTGAGACATATTTCAACACGTCTCCCGATCACACGGTTGATCATACTCTGGGTTCCACATGCATGTTTTAGCTGAAGGAAGAATCCCTTAAACCTGGAGAGTTGAGACCCGTGGAATGGGTACCATGCAATATGACTTCAAAGGGTCTTCATTTGCTCACCGAACCTCTCCAATCCTATCACTGCTGCGTTTATGCCCCTGTACACACGCTTGATTCTCTTTCGGAGACATAGCGATCCATAGGTTTTAAGATACTTACTAGTCAGGTACATTGTTAGGCGTTTACTATGGGGTGTTGAGTCCATTTCGTTGAGCAAGGAGTAGCTCTTGTCTATTACATATTTGGCTTAAGGAACTTTATCTGTGCTCATTTCAATCTCTGGTTTTATGCAGCACCCCAACTCACCTTTCCCCTTAAGCAATCATAAGATGGTTTTCTAAATTGGAGACCCTGTTCTCTTTTGTAATCCAGTTCCTGTATAGCCAAGTTTACATTCCGTGTATTAGTGATATCTTATGATGTTTCTTTTTCTATGTGACTTATTTCAGTAAGAATCATCATACCTGAATCCACTCATTATGCTGCTATGGGCCTGATGACATAGATTTCATTGCTGAGTGATATTGCATTCTCCGTAAGTACCACAACTTCTTTATCCATTTTTCACTTTCTGCGAAATTGAACTTGTCCCGTAAAGGAGTTTCTTGTAAACAGAGCCGTCCCAAACGTTGGGGTGGCTGTGTCTTTTTTATTTTAATTTCCCTAAGCTATAGGGCCATAAGTGGAAGTGCCCTAGGCTCTGTTTCTTTGTTTTTTAGATGTTTCAGGAAACACCATACACTTCTCCTGAGTGGCTGTTGGCAATATATATCCCGCCCATCAGCATAACAAGGCTCCCAGTTCTCCATGGCCTGTCCTGCCTTTCTGGATTTTACACTTTTTTCAGTGGTCCTTTTGACCGGGGGGAAGTGAGACTTCATTGTAGTGCAGATTTCCTTTGCAAGCTTGCTTGGTTGGCCAAAAAGGGCGTATGCGTATTTTCCTGAATATATTCAGGAAAAAACGCATACGCACTTTTTGGCCAAGTGCATCATTGTCGATGTTCTGCCTCTTTTCCTATGCTTTAAATGCAATTCCAGTCTACCTCCTGAAATCGGTTTCCTGCAATTCTGCCCCGCTTTCAAGTCCTCTTGGCAGCGTTACTTCAATATATTTTTGGACGATAGCTGTCATTTATAACTCTGCAGGTTTGTGAATTACAGTGCCCCTGAGCTCCTTTCTTCAACTCGCTTTCTTTTGAGCTGGCTGCAACACCACAGGATTGCTTCAGGCCCTAATCTGGTTCCGGCATGGCACGCTGAGCCTTTGGTTAATTCCTCTTCCTGGTGGGAAATGAGAGTTAAATTTGCCCGTCAGGACACCTCAGGCTAGTCTCTCATTGGTTCTCCCTATACCTGTTCATCCTCCATAGAAATTTCAAACTGGGCCAAACAGGAGGTTAAAGGCACTGACTCTCCATGTCGGGAGAGTGTTAGTTAAACTTCTGGAATGTTGCACCCGAGTACCAGGGGACGAGAACTGAGACATATTGGAACACATCTCCCGATCACACGGTTGATCATACTCTGGGTTCCACATGCATGTTTTAGCTGAAGGAAGAATCCCTTAAACCTGGAGAGTTGAGACCCGTGTAATGGGTACCATACAATACGACTTCAAAGGGTCTTCATTTGCTCACCAAAACTCTCCAATCCTATCACTGCTGGGTTTATGCCCCTGTACTCACGATTGATTCACTTTCAGAGACATAGCAATCCATAGGTTTTAAGATACTTACTACTCAGGTACATTATTAGGCGTTTAATATGGGGTTTTGAGTCCATTTCGTTGAGCAAGGAGTAGCTCTTGTCTATTACATATTTGGCTTAAGGAACTTTATCTGTGCTCATTTCAATCTCTGGTTTTATGTGGCACCCCAACTCACCTTTCCCCTTAAGCAAGCATAAGTTGGTTTTCTAAATTTGAGACTCTGTTCTGTTTTGTAATCCAGTTCCTGTGTAGCCAAGTTTACATTCCGTGTATTAGTGATATCTTATGATGTTTCTTATTCTGTGTGACTTATTTCAGTTAGAATCATCATACCTGAATCCACTCTATGCTGCTAAGGTCCTGATGACATAGATTTCATTGTTGAGTGATATTGCATTGTACGTAAGTACCACAACTTCTTTATCCATTTTTCACTTTCTGTGATATTGAACTTGTACCGTAAACGAGGTTCTTGTAAACAGAGCCGTCCCAAACATTGGGGTGGCTGTGTCTTTTTGATTTTAATTTCCCTAAGCTACAGGACCATAAGTGGAAGTGCCCTAGGCTCTGTCGCTTTGTTTTAGATGTTCCAGGAAACACCATACACTTCTCCCGAGTGGCTGTTGGCAATTTACATCCCGCCCATCAGCATAACAAGGCTCCCAGTTCTCCAACGCCTGTCCTGCCTTTCTGGATTTTACACTTTTTTCAGATGGTCGTTTTGACCCAGTGGAAGTGAGACTTCATTGTAGTGCAGATTTCCTTTGCAAGCTTGCTTGGTTGGCCAAAAAGTGTGTATGCTTTTTTTCCTGAATATATTCAGGAAAAAACGCATACGCCCTTTTTGGCCAAGTGCATCATTGTGGACGTTCTGCCTCATTTCCTATGCTTTAAATGCAATTCCTGTCTACCTCCTGAAATCGGTTTCCTGCAATTCTGCCCGGCTTTCAAGTCCTCTTGGCAGCCTTACTTCAGTATATTTTTGGACGATAGCTGTCATTTATAACTCTGAAGGTTTGTGAATTACAGTGCCCCAGAGCTGCTTTCTTAAACTCGCTTTCTTGTGAGCTGGCCGCAACACCGCAGGATTCCTTCAGGCCCTAATCTGCTTCCGGCACGGCACGCTGAGCCTTTGGTTAATTCCTCTTCCTGGTGGGAAATGGGAGTTAAATTTGCCCGTCCAGACACCTCCAGCTTGTCTCTCATTGGTTCTCCCTATTCCTGTTCATCTTCCACGGAATTTGCAAACTGGGCCAAACAGGAGGTTAAAGGCACTGACTCTCCAAGTCGGGAGAGTGTTAGTAAAGCGTGTGGAATGTTGCACCCGAGTACCAGGGGACGAGAACTGAGACATATTTCAACACGTCTCCCGATCACATGGTTGATCATACTCTGGTTTCCACATGCATGTTTTAGCTGAAGGAAGAATCCTTTAAACCTGGAGAGTTGAGACCCGTGGAATGGGTACAATGCAATATGATTTCAAAGGGTCTTCATTTGCTCACCGAACCTCTCCAATCCTATCACTGCTGCGTTTATGCCCCTGTACTCACGCTTGATTCTCTTTCAGAGACATAGCAATCTTTAGGTTTTAAGATACTTACTAGTCAGGTACATTATAAGGTGTTTAACATGGGGTTTTGAGTCCATTTCGTTGAGCAAGGAGTAGCTCTTGTCTATTCCATATTTGGCTTAAGGAACTTTATCTGTGCTCATTTCAATCTCTGGTTTTATGCAGCACCCCAACTCACCTTTCCCCTTAAGCAAGCATAAGTTGGTTTTCTAAATTGGAGACCCTGTTCTGTTTTGTAATCCAGTTCCTGTGTAGCCAAGTTTACATTCCGTGTATTAGTGATATCTTATGATGATTCTTTTTCTGTGTGACTTATTTCAGTTAGAATCATCATACCTGAACCCACTCATTTTCTGCTACGTGCCTGATGACATAGATTTCATTGCTGAGTGATATTGCATTGTACATAAGTACCACAACTTCTTTATCCATTTTTCACTTTCTGTAATATTGAACTTGTACCGTAAACGAGGTTCTTGTAAACAGAGCCATCCCAAACTTTGGGGTGGCTGTGTCTTTTTGATTTTAATTTCCCTAAGCTATAGGACCATAAGTGGAAGTGCCCTAGGCTCTGTTGATTTGTTTTTTAGATGTTTCAGGAAACACCATACACTTCTCCTGAGTGGCTGTTGGCAATTTACATCCCACCCATCAGCATAACAAGTTCTCCATGGCCTGTCCTGCCTTTCTGGAGTTTACACTTTTTTCAGATGGCCCTTTTGACCAGGCGGAAGTGAGACTTCATTGTAGTGCAGATTTCCTTTGCAAGCTTGCTTGGTTGGCCAAAAAGGGCGTATGCGTTTTTTCCTGAATATATTCAGGAAAAAACGCATACGCCCTTTTTGGCCAGTGCATCATTGTGGACGTTCTGCCTCTTTTCCTATGCTTTAAATGCAATTCCAGTCTACCTCCTGAAATCGGTTTCCTGCAATTCTGCCCGGCTTTCAAGTCCTCTTGGCAGCCTTACTTCAGTATATTTTTGGACAATAACTGTCATTTATAACTCTGCAGGTTTGTGAATTACTGTGTCCCTGAGCTCCTTTCTTCAACTCGCTTTCTTGTGAGCTGGCCGCAACACCGCAGGATTGCTTCAGGCCCTAATCTGGTTCCGGCACGGTATGCTGAGCCTTTGGTTAATTCCTCTTCCTGGTGGGAAATGAGAGTTAAATTCGCCCGTCCAGACACCTCCAGCTAGTCTCTCATTGGTTCTCCCTATTCCTGTTCATCTTCCTCAGAAATTGCAAACTGGGCCCAACAGGAGGTTAAAGGCACTGACTCTCCAAGTCGGGAGAGTTTTAATAAAGCATTTGGAATGTTGCACCCGAGTACCAGGGTACGAGAACTGAGACATATTTGAACACGTCTCGCGATCACATGGTTGATCATACTCTGGGTTCCACATACATGTTTTTGCTGAAAGAAGAATCCCTTAAACCTGGAGAGTTGAGACCCGTGGAATGGGTACCATGCAATGTGACTTCAAAGGGTCTTCATTTGCTCACCGAACCTCTCCAATCCTATCACTGCTGCGTTTATGCCCCTGTACACACGCTTGGTTCTCTTTTGGAGACATAGCAATCCATAGGTTTTAAGATACTTACTAGTCAGGTACATTCTTAAGCGTTTAATATGGGGTGTTGAGTCCATTTCGTTGAGCAAGGAGTAGCTCTTGTCTATTCCATATTTGGCTTAAGGAACTTTATCTGTGCTCATTTCAATCTCTGGTTTTATGCAGCACCCCAACTCACCTTTCCCCTTAAGCAAGCATAAGTTGGTTTTCTAAATTTGAGACCCTGTTCTGTTTTGTAATTCAGTGCCTGTGTAGCCAAGTTTACATTCCGTGTATTAGTGATATCTTATGACGTTTCTTTTTCTGTGTGACTTATTTCAGTTAGAATCATCATACCTGAATCCACTCATTATGCTGCTACGGGCCTGATGACATAGATTTCATTGCTGAGTGATATTGCATTGTACGTAAGTACCACAACTTTTTTATCCATTTTTCGATTTCTGCGATATTGAACTTGTACCGTAAACGAGGTTCTTGTAAACAGAGCTGTCCCAAACTTTGGGGTGGCTGTGTCTTTTTGATTTTAATTTACCTAAGCTATAGGACCATAAGTGGAAGTGCCCTAGGCTCTGTTCCTCAGTTTTTTAGATGTTTCAGGAAACACCATACACTTCTCCTGAGTGGCTGTTGGCAATTTACATCCCGCCCATCAGCATAACAAGGCTCCCAGTTCTCCATGGCCTGTCCTGCCTTTCTGGATTTTACACTTTTTTCAGATGGCCATTTTGACCGGGGGGAAGTGAGACTTCATTATAGTGCAGATTTCCTTTGCAAGCTTGCTGGGTTGGCCAAAAAGTGCGTATGCGTTTTTTCCTGAATATATTCAGGAAAAAACGCATACGTCCTTTTTGGCCAAGTGCATCATTGTCGACGTTCTGCCTCTTTTCCTATGCTTTAAATGCAATTCCAGTCTACCTCCTGAAATCGGTTTCCTGCAATTCTGCCCCGCTTTCAAGTCCTCTTGGCAGCCTTACTTCAGTATATTTTTTGACGATAGCTGTCATTTATAACTCTGCAGGTTTGTGAATTACAGTGCCCCTGAGCTCCTTTCTTCAACTCGCTTGCCTGTGAGCTGGCCGCAACACCGCAGGATTGCTTCAGGCCCTAATCTGGTTCTGGCACGGCACGCTGAGCCTTTGGTTAATTCCTCTTCCTGGTGGGAAATGAGAGTTAAATTTGCCCGTCCAGACACCTCCAGCTAGTCTCTCATTGGTTCTCCCTATTCCTGTTCATCTTCCGCAGAAATTGCAAACTGGGCCAAACAGGAGGTTAAAGGCACTGTCTCTCCAAGTCGGGAGAATATTAGTAAAGCGTCTGCAATTTTGCACCCGAGTACCAGGGGATGAGAACTGAGACATATTAGAACACATCTCCCGATCACACGGTTGATCACACTCTGTGTTCCACATTCATTTTTTAGCTGAAGGAAGAATCCCTTAAACTTGGAGAGTTGAGACCCGTGAAATGGGTACCATGCAATATGACTTCAAAGGGTCTTCATTTGCTCACCAAACCTCTCCAATCCTATCACTGCTGCGTTTATGCCCCTGTACTCACGCTTGATTCTCTTTCAGAGACATAGCAATCCATAAGTTTTAAGATACTTACTAGTCAGGTACATTATTAGGGGTTTAATAAGGGGTTTTGAGTCCATTTCGTTGAGCAAGGAGTAGCCCTTGTCTATTACATATTTGGCTTAAGGAACTTTATCTGTGCTCATTTCAATCTCTGGTTTTATGCAGCACCCCAACTCACCTTTCCCCTTAAGCAAGCATAAGTTGGTTTTCTAAATTTGAGACCCTGTTCTGTTTTGTAATCCAGTTCCTGTGTAGCCAAGTTTACACTCCGTGTATTAGTGTTATCTTATGATGTTTCTTTTTCTGTGTGACTTATTTCAGTTAGAATCATCATACCTGAATCCACTCTATGCTTTACAGGCCTGATGACATAGATTTCATTGCTGATTGATATTGCATTGTACGTAAGTACCACAACTTCTTTATCCAGTTTTCACTTTCTGCGATATTGAACTTGTACCATAAACGGGGTTCTTGTAAACAGAGCTGTCCCAAACTTTGGGGTGGCTGTGTCTTTTTGATTTCAATTTCCCTAAGCTATAGGACCATAAGTGGAACTGCCCTAGGCTCTGTTGCTTTGTTTTTTCGATGTTTCAGGAAACACCATACACTTCTCCTGAGTGGCTGTTGGCAATTTACATCCCGCCCATCAACATAACAAGGCTCCCAGTTCTCCATGGCCTGTCCTGCCTTTCTGGATTTTACACTTTTTTCAGATGGCCCTTTTGACCCGGGGGAAGTGAGACTTCATTGTAGTGCAGATTTCCTTTGCAAGCTTGCTTGGTTGGCCAAAAAGGGCGTATGCGTTTTTTCCTGAATATATTCAGGAAAAAAGGCATACGCCCTTTTTGGCCTAGTGCATCATTCTCGACGTTCTGCCTCTTTTCCTATGCTTTAAATGCAATTCCAGTCTACCTCCTGAAATCGGTTTCATGCAATTCTGCCCGGCTTTCAAGTCCTCTTGGCAGCCTTACTTCAGTATATTTTTGGACGATAGCTGTCATTTATAACTCTGCAGGTTTGTGAATTACAGTGCCGCTGAACTCCTTTCTTCAAATTGCTTTCTTGTGAGCTGGCAGCAACACCGCAGGATTGCTTCAGGCCCTAATCTGATTCCGACATGGCACGCTGAGCCTTTGGTTAATTCCTCTTCGTGGTGGGAAATGAGAGTTAAATTTGCCCGTCCAGACACCTCCAGCTAGTCTCTCATTGGTTCTCCCTATTCCTGTTCATCTTCCGCGGAATTTGCAACCTGGGCCAAACAGGAGGTTAAAGGCACTGACTCTCCAATTCAGGAGAGTGTTAGTAAAGCGTCTGGAATGTTGCACCCGAGTACCAGGGGAAGAGAACTGAGACATATTGGAACACGTCTCCCGATCACACGGTTGATCATACTCTGGGTTCCACATGCATGTTTTAGCTGAAGGAAGAATCCCTTAAACCTGGAGAGTTGAGACCCGTGGAATGGGTACCATGCACTATGACTTCAAAGGGTCTTCATTTGCTCACCGAACCTCTCCAATCCTATCACTGTTGCGTTTATGCCCCTATACTCACGCTTGATTCTCTTTCAGAGACATAGCAATCTTTAGGTTTTAAGATACTTACAAGTCAGGTACATTATAAGGTGTTCAACATGGGGTTTTGAGTCCATTTCGTTGAGGAAGGAGTAGCTCTTGTCTATTACATATTTGGCTTAAGGAACTTTATCTGTGCTCATTTCAATCTCTGGTTTTATGCAACACCCCAACTCAACTTTCCCCTTAAGCAAGCATAAGTTGGTTTTCTAAATTGGAGACCCTGTTCTGTTTTGTAATCCAGTTCCTGTGTAGCCAAGTTTACATTCCGTGTATTAGTGATATCTTATGATGTTTCTTTTTCTGTGTGACTTATTTCAGTTAGATTCATCATACCTGAACCCACTCATTTTGGGCTACGGGCCTGATGACATAGATTTCATTGCTGAGTGATATTGCATTGTACGTAAGTACCACAACTTCTTTATCCATTTTTCACTTTCTGCGATATTGAACTTGTACCGTAAACGAGGTTCTTGTAAACAGAGCCATCCCAAACTTTGGGGTGGCTGTGTCTTTTTGATTTTAATTTCCCTAAGCTATAGGACCATAAGTGGAAGTGCCCTAGGCTCTGTTGCTTTGTTTTTTAGATGTTTCAGGAAACACCATACACTTCTCCCCAGTGGCTGTTGGGAGTTTACATCCCGCCCATCAGCATAACAAGGCTCCCAGTTCTCCATGGCCTGTCCTGCCTTTCTGGATTTTACACTTTTTTCAGATGGCCCCTTTGACCGTGGGGAAGTGAGACTTCATTGTAGTGCAGATTTCCTTTGCAAGCTTGCTTGGTTGGCCAAAAAGGGCGTATGCTTTTTTTCCTGAATATATTCAGGAAAAAACGCATACGCCCTTTTTGGCCAAGTGCATCATTGTGGACGTTCTGCCTCTTTTCCTATGCTTTAAATGCAATTCCTGTCTACCTCCTGAAATCGGTTTCCTGCAATTCTGCCCCGCTTTCAAGTCCTCTTGGCAGCCTTACTTCAGTATATTTTTGGACGATAGCTGTCATTTATAACTCTGCAGGTTTGTGAATTACAGTGCCCCTGAGCTGCTTTCTTAAACTCGCTTTCTTGTGAGCTGGCCGCAACACCGCAGGATTCCTTAAGGCCCTAATCTGGTTCCGGCACGGCACACTGAGCCTTTGGTTAATTCCTCTTCCTGGTGGAAAATGGGAGTTAAATTTGCCCGTCCAGACACCTCCAGCTAGTCTCTCATTGGTTCTCCCTATTCCTGTTCATCTTCCGCGGAATTTGCAAACTGGGCCAAACAGCAGGTTAAAGGCACTGACTCTCCAAGTCGGGAGAGTGTTAGTAAAGCGTCTGGAATGTTGCACCCGAGTACCAGGGGATGAGAACTGAGACATATTTCAACACGTCTCCCGATCACACGGTTGATCATACTCTGGGTTCCACATGCATGTTTTAGCTGAAGGAAGAATCCCTTAAACCTGGAGAGTTGAGACCCGTGGAATGGGTACCATGCAATATGACTTCAAAGGGTCTTCATTTGCTCACCGAACCTCTCCAATCCTATCACTGCTGCGTTTATGCCCCTGTACTCACGCTTGATTCTCTTTCAGAGACATATCAATCTTTAGGTTTTAAGATACTTACTAGTCAGGTACATTATAAGGTGTTTAACATGGGGTTTTGAGTCCATTTCGTTGAGCAGGGAGTAGCTCTTTTCTATTCCATATTTGGCTTAAGGAACTTTATCTGTGCTCATTTCAATCTCTGGTTTTATGCAGCACCCCAACTCACCTTTCCCCTTAAGCAAGCATAAGTTGGTTTTCTAAATTTGAGACCCTGTTCTGTTTTGTAATCCATTTCCTGTGTAGCCAAGTTTGCATTCCGTGTATTAGTGATATCTTATGATGTTTCTTTTTCTGTGTGACTTATTTCAGTTAGAATCATCATACCTGAATCCACTCATTATGCTGCTACGTGCCTGATGACATAGATTTCATTGCTGAGTGTTATTGCATTGTATGTAAGTACCACAACATCTTTATCCATTTTTCACTTTCTGTGATATTGAACTTGTACCGTAAACGAGGTTCTTGTAATAAGAGCCATACCAAATTTTGGGGTGGCTGTGTCTTTTTGATTTTAATTTCCCTAAGCTATAGGATCATAAGTGGAAGTGCCCTAGCCTCTGTTGCTTTGCTTTTTACATGTTTCAGGAAACACCATACACTTCTCCCGAGTGGCTGTTGGCAATTTACATCCCGCCCATCAGCATAACAAGGCTCCCAGTTCTCCAACGCCTGTCCTGCCTTTCTGGATTTTACACTTTTTTCAGATGGCCGTTTTGACCCAGCGGAAGTGAGACTTCATTGTAGTGCAGATTTCCTTTGCAAGCTTGCTTGGTTGGCCAAAAAGTGCGTATGCTTTTTTTCCTGAATATATTCAGGAAAAAACGCATACGCCCTTTTTGGCCAAGTGCATCATTGTGGACGTTCTGCCTCATTTCCTATGCTTTAAATGCAATTCCTGTCTACCTCCTGAAATCGGTTTCCTGCAATTCTGCCCGGCTTTCAAGTCCTCTTGGCAGCCTTACTTCAGTATATTTTTGGACGATAGCTGTCATTTATAACTCTGCAGGTTTGTGAATTACAGTGCCCCAGAGCTGCTTTCTTAAACTCGCTTTCTTGTGAGCTGGCCGCAACACCGCAGGATTCCTTCAGGCCCTAATCTGCTTCCGGAACGGCACGCTGAGCCTTTGCATAATTCCTCTTCCTGGTGGGAAATGGGAGTTAAATTTGCCCGTCCAGACACCTCCAGCTTGTCTCTCATTGGTTCTCCCTATTCCTGTTCATCTTCCACGGAATTTGCAAACTGGGCCAATCAGGAGGTTAAAGGCACTGACTCTCCAAGTCGGGAGAGTGTTAGTAAAGCGTCTGGAATGTTGCACCCGAGTACCAGGGGACGAGAACTGAGACATATTTCAACACGTCTCCCGATCACACGGTTGATCATACTCTGGGTTCCACATGCATGTTTTAGCTAAAGGAAGAATCCTTTAAACCTGGAGAGTTGAGACCCGTGGAATGGGTACCATGCAATATGACTTCAAAGGGTCTTCATTTGCTCACCGAACCTCTCCAATCCTATCACTGCTGCGTTTATGTCCCTGTACTCACGCTTGATTCTCTTTCAGAGACATAGCAATCTTTAGGTTTTAAGATACTTACTAGTCAGGTACATTATAAGGTGTTTAACATGGGGTTTTGAGTCCATTTCGTTGAGCAAGGAGTAGCTCTTGTCTATTCCATATTTGGCTTAAGGAACTTTATCTGTGCTCATTTCAATCTCTGGTTTTATGCAACACCCCAACTCACCTTTCCCCTTAAGCAAGCATAAGTTGGTTTTCTAAATTTGAGACCCTGTTCTGTTTTGTAATCCAGTTCCTGTGTAGCCAAGTTTACATTCCGTGTATTAGTGATATCTTATGATGTTTCTTTTTCTGTGTGACTTATTTCAGTTAGAATCATCATACCTGAATCCACTCATTATGCTGCTATGGCCCTGATGCCTTAGATTTCATTGCTGAGTGATATTGCATTGTACGTAAGTAGCACAATTTCTTTATCCATTTTTCACTCTCTGCGATATTGAACTTGTACCGTAAACGAGGTTCTTGTAAACAGAACCATCCCAAACTTTGGGGTGGCTGAGTCTTTTTGATTATAATTTCCCTAAACTATAGGACCATAAGTGGAAGTGCCCTAGGCTCTGTTGCTTTGTTTTTTAGATGTTTCAGGAAACACCATACACTTCTCCCCAGTGGCTGTTGGCAATTTACATCCCACCCATTAGCATAACAAGTCTCAGAGTTGTCCATGGCCTGTCCTGCCTTTCTGGATTTTACACTTTTTTCAGATGGCCCTTTTGTCCGGGGGGAAATGAGACTTCATTGTAGTGCAGATTTCCTTTGCAAGCTTGCTTGGTTGGCCAAAAAGGGCGTATGCGTTTTTTCCTGAATATATTCAGGAAAAAACGCATACGCCCTTTTTGGCCAAGTGCATCATTGTGGAAGTTCTGCCTCTTTTCCTATGCTTTAAATGCAATTCCAGTCTACCTCCTGAAATCGGTTTCCTGCAATTCTGCCCCGCTTTCAAGTCCTCTTGGCAGCCTTACTTCAGTATATTTTTGGACGATAGCTGTCATTTATAACTCTGCAGGTTTGTGAATTACAGTGCCCATGAGCTCCTTTCTTCAACTCGCTTTCTTGTGAGCTGGCCGCAACACCGCAGGATTGCTTCAGGCCCTAATCTGGTTCCGGCACCGCACGCTGAGACTTTGCTTAATTCCTCTTCCTGGTGGGAAATGAGAGTTAAAATTGCCCGTCCAGACACCTCCAGCTAGTCTCTCATTGGTCCTCCTTATCCCTGATCATCTTCCGCAGAAATTGCAAACTGGGTCAAACAGGAGGTTAAAGGCACTGACTCTCCAAGTCGGGAGAGTGTTAGTAAAGCATCTGGAATGTTGCACCCGAGTACCAGGGGACGAAAACTGAGACATATTTGAACACGTCTCCCGATCACACGGTTGATCATACTCTGGGTTCCACATGCATGTTTCAGCTGAAGGAAGAATCCCTTAAACCTGGAGAGTTGAGACCCGTGGAATGGGTACCATGCAATATGACTTCAAAGGGTCTTCATTTGCTCACCGAACCTCTCCAAACCTATCACTGCTGCGTTTATGCCCCTGTACACACGCTTGATTCTCTTTCAGAGACATAGCAATCCATAGGTTTTAAGATACTTACTAGACAGGTACATTCATTGGCGTTTAATATGGGGTGTTGAGTCCATTTCGTTGAGCAAGGAGTAGCTCTTGTCTATTACATATTTGGCTTAAGGAACTTTATCTGTGCTCATTTCAATCTCTGGTTTTATGCAGCACCCCAACTCACCTTTCCCTTTAAGCAAGCATAAGTTGGTTTTCTAAATTTGAGACCCTGTTCTGTTTTGTAATTCAGTGCCTGTGTAGCCAAGGTTACATTCCGTGTATTAGTGATATCTTATGATGTTTCTTTTTCTGTGTGACTTATTTCAGTTAGAATCATCATACCTGAATCCACTCATTATGCTGCTACGTGCCTGATGGCATAGATTTCATTGCTGAGTGATATTGCATTGTACATAAGTACCACAACTTCTTTATCCATTTTTTGCTTTCTGCGATATTAAACTTGTACCGTAAACGAGGTTCTTGTAAAGAGAGCCGTCACAAGCTTTGGGGTGGCTGTGTCTTTTTTATTTTAATTTCCCTAAGCTATAGGACCATAAGTGGAAGTGCCCTAGGCTCTGTTGCTTTGTTTTTTATATGTTTCAGGAAACACCATACACCTCTCCCTAGTGGCTGTTGGCAATTTACATCCCGCCCATCAGCATATCAAGGCTCCCAGTTCTCCATGGCCTGTCCTGCCTTTCTGGATTTTATACTTTTTTCAGATGACCCTTTTGACTGGGGGGAAGTGAGACTTCATTGTAGTGCAGATTTCCTTTGCAAGCTTGCTTGGTTGGCTAAAAAGGGCGTATGCGTTTTTTCCTGAATATATTCAGGAAAAAACGCATACGCCCTTTTTGGCAAGTGCATCATTGACGACGTTCTGCCTCTTTTCCTATGGTTTAAATGCAAATCAATTCTACCTCCTGAAATCGGTTTCCCGCAATTCTGCCCCGGTTTCAAGCCCTCTTGGCAGCCTTACTTCAGTAGATATTTGGGCGATAGCTGTCATTTATAACTCTGCAGGTTTGTGAATTACAGTGCCCCTGAGCTCCTTTCTTCAACTCGCTTTCTTGTGAGCTGGCCGCAACACCGCAGGATTGCTTCAGGCCCTAATCTGGTTCCGGCACGGCACGCTGAGCCTTTGGTTAATTCCTCTTCCTGGTGGGAAATGAGAGTTAAATTTGCCCGTCCAGACACCTCCAGCTAGTCTCTCATTGGTTCTCCCTATTCCTGTTCCTCTTCCGCAGAAATTGCAAACTGGGCCAAACAGGAAGTTAAAGGCACTGACTCTCCAAGTCGGGAGAGTGTTAGTAAAGCGTCTGGAATGTTGCACCCGAGTACCAGGGGACGAGAATGGAGACATATTGGACCACGACTCCCGATCACACGGTTGATCATACTCCGGGTTCCACATGCATGATTTAGCTGAAGGAAGAATCCCTTAAACCTGGAGAGTTGAGACCCGTGGAATGGGTACCATGCAATATGACTTCAAAGGGTCTTCATTTGCTCACCGAACCTCTCCAATCCTATCACTGCTGCGTTTATGCCCCTGTACTCACGCTTGATTCTCTTTCAGAGACATAGCAATCTTTAGGTTTTAAGATACTTACTAGTCAGGTACATTATAAGGTGTTTAACATGGGTTGTTGAGTCCATTTCGTTGAGCAAGGAGTAGCTCTTTTCTATTCCATATTTGGCTTAAGGAACTTTATCTGTGCTCATTTCAATCTCTGGTTTTATGCAGCACCCCAACTCACCTTTCCCCTTAAGCAAGCATAAGTTGGTTTTCTAAATTTGAGACCCTGTTCTGTTTTGTAATCCAGTTCCTGTGTAGCCAAGTTTACATTCCGTGTATTAGTGATATCTTATGATGTTTCTTTTTCTGTGTGACTTATTTCAGTTAGAATCATCATACCTGAATCCACTCATTATGCTGCGACGTGCCTGATGACATAGATTTCATTGCTGAATGTTATTGCATTGTATGTAAGTACCACAACTTCTTAATCCATTTTTCACTTTCTGTGATATTGAACTTGTACCGTAAACGAGGTTCTTGTAATAAGAGCCATACCAAATTTTGGTGTGGCTGTGTCTTTTTGATTTTAATTTCCCTAAACTATAGTATCATAAGTGGAAGTGCCCTAGCCTCTGTTGCTTTGTTTTTTACATGTTTCAGGAAACACCATACACTTCTCCCGAGTGGCTGTTGTCAATTTACATCCCGCCCATCAGCATAACAAGGCTCCCAGTTCTCCATGGCCTGTCCTGCCTTTCTGGATTTTACACTTTTTTCAGATGGCCGTTTTGACCCGGCAGAAGTGAGACTTCTTTGTAGTGCAGATTTCCTTTGCAAGCTTGCTTGGTTGGCCAAAAAGGGCGTATGCGTTTTTTCCTGAATATATTCAGGAAAAAACGCATACGCCCTTTTTGGACAAGTGCATCATTGTCGACGTTCTGCCTCTTTTCCTATGCTTTAAGTGCAATTCCAGTCTACCTCCTGAAATCGGTTTCCTGCAATTTTGCCCCACTTTCAAGTCCTCTTGGCAGCCTTACTTCAGTATATTTTTGGACGATAGCTGTCATTTATAACTCTGCAGGTTTGTGAATTACAGTGCCCCTGAGCTCCTTTCTTCAACTCGCTTTCTTGTGAGCTGGCCGCAACACCGCAGGATTGCTTCAGGCCCTAATATGGTTCCGGCACGGCACGCTGAGCCTTTGCATAATTCCTCTTCCTGGTGGGAAATTAGAGTTAAATTTGCCCGTCCAGACACCTCCAGCTAGTCTCTCATTGGTTCTCCCTATTCCTGTTCATCTTCCGCGGAATTTGCAAACTGGGCCAAACAGGAGGTTAAAGGCACTGACTCTCCAAGTCGGGAGAGTGTTAGTAAAGCATCTGGAATGTTGCACCCGAGTACCAGGGGACGAGAACTGAGACATATTTCAACACGTCTCCCGATCACACGGTTGATCATACTCTGGGTTCCACATGCATGTTTTAGCTGAAGGAAGAATCCCTTAAACCTGGAGAGTTGAGACCCGTGGAATGGGTACCATGCAATATGACTTCAAAGGGTCTTCATTTGCTCACCAAAACTCTCCAATCCTATCACTGCTGCGTTTTTGCCCCTGTACTCACGATTGATTCACTTTCAGAGACATAGCAATCCATAGGTTTTAAGATACTTACTAGTCAGGTACATTATTAGGCGTTTAATATGGGGTTTTGAGTCCATTTCGTTGAGCAAGGAGTAGCTCTTGTCTATTACATATTTGGCTTAAGGAACTTTATCTGTGCTCATTTCAATCTCTGGTTTTATGCAGCACCCCAACTCACCTTTCCCCTTAAGCAAGCATAAGTTGATTTTCTAAATTTGGGACCATGTTCTGTTTTGAAATTCAGTTCCTGTGTAGCCAAGTTTACATTCCGTGTATTAGTGATATCTTATGATGTTTCTTTTTCTGTGTGACTTATTTCAGTTAGAATCATCATACCTGAATCCACTCATTATGCTGCTATGGGCCTGATGACATAGATGTCATTGCTGAGTGATATTGCATTGTACGTAAGTACCACAACTTCTTTATCCATTTTTCACTTTCTGTGATATTGAACTTGTCCCGTAAACGAGTTTCTTGTAAACAGAGCCGTCCCAAACGTTGGGGTGGCTGTGTCTTTTTGATTTTAATTTCCCTAAGCTATAGGGCCATAAGTGGAAGTGCCCTAGGCTCTGTTGCTTTGTTTTTTAGATGTTTCAGGAAACACCATACACTTCTCCCAAGTGGCTGTTGGCAATATACATCCCGCCCATCAGCATAACAAGGCTCCCAGTTCTCCATGGCCTGTCCTGCCTTTCTGGATTTTACACTTTTTTCAGTGTTCCTTTTGACCGGGGGGAAGTGAGACTTCATTGTAGTGCAGATTTCCTTTGCAAGCTTGCTTGGTTGGCCAAAAAGGGCGTATGCGTTTTTTCCTGAATATATTCAGGAAAAAACGCATACGCCCTTTTTGGCCAAGTGCATCATTGTCGACGTTCTGCCTCTTTTCCTATGCTTTAAGTGCAATTCCAGTCTACCTCCTGAAATCGGTTTCCTGCAATTTTGCCCCACTTTCAAGTCCTCTTGGCAGCCTTACTTCAGTATATTTTTGGACGATAGCTGTCATTTATAACTCTGCAGGTTTGTGAATTACAGTGCCCCTGAGCTCCTTTCTTCAACTCGCTTTCTTGTGAGCTGGCCGCAACACCGCAGGATTGCTTCAGGCCCTAATCTGGTTCCGGCACGGCACGCTGAGCCTTTGGTTAATTCCTCTTCCTGGTGGGAAATGAGAGTTAAATTTGCCCGTCCAGACACCTCCAGCAGGTCTCTCATTGGTTCTCCCTATTCCTGTTCATCTGCCGCAGAAATTGCAAACTGGGCCAAACAGGAGGTTAAAGGCACTGACTCTCCCAGTCGGGAGATTGTTAGTAAAGCGTCTGGAATGTTGCACCCGAGTACCAGGGGACGAGTCCTGAGACATATTTGAACACGTCTCCCGATCACACGGTTGATCATACTCTGGGTTCCACATGCATGATTTAGCTGAAGGAAGAATCCCTTAAACCTGGAGAGTTGAGACCCGTGGAATGGGTACCATGCAATATGATTTCAAAAGGTCTTCATTTGCTCACCAAATGTCTCCAATCCTATCATTGCTGCATTTATGCCCCTGTACACACGCTTGTTTCTCTTTCGGAGACATAGCAATTCATAGGTTTTAAGATACTTACTAGTCAGGTACATACTTAGGCGTTTAATATGGGGTGTTGAGTCCATTTCGTTGAGCAAGGAGTAGCTCTTGTCTATTACATATTTGGCTTAAGGAACTTTATCTGTGCTCATTTCAATCTCTGGTTTTATGCAGCACCCCAACTCACCTTTCCCCTTAAGCAAGCATAAGTTGGTTTTCTAAATTTGAGACCCTGTTCTCTTTTGTAATCCAGTTCCTGTGTAGCCAAGTTTACATTCCGTGTATTAGTGATATCTTATGATGTTTCTTTTTCTGTGTGACTTATTTCAGTTAGAATCATCATACCTGAATCCACTCATTATGCTGCTACGGGCCTGATGACATAGATTTCATTGCTGAGTGATATTGCATTGTACGTAAGTACCACACCTTCTTTATCCATTTTTCACTTTCTGCGATATTGAACTTGTCCCGTAAACGAGTTTCTTGTAAACAGAGCCATCCCAAACGTTGGGGTGGCTGTGTCTTTTTGATTTTAATTTCCCTAAGCTATAGGGCCATAAGTGGAAGTGCCCTAGGCTCTGTTGCTTTGTTTTTTAGATGTTTCAGGAAACACCATAAACTTCTCCCCAGTGGCTGTTGGCAATTTACATCCCGCCCATCAGCATAACAAGGCTCCCGGTTCTCCATGGCCTGTCCTGCTTTTCTGGATTTTACAGTTTTTTCAGATGTCCCTTTTGACTGGGGGGAAGTGAGACTTCATTGTAGTGCAGATTTCCTTTGCAAGCTTGCTTGGTTGGCCAAAAACGGCGTATGCGTTTTTTCCTGAATATATTAAGGAAAAAACGCATACGCCCTTTTGGCCAAGTGCATCATTGTCGATGTTCTGCCTCTTTTCCTATGCTTTAAATGCAATTCCAGTCTACCTCCTGAAATCGGTTTCCTGCAATTCTGCCCCGCTTTCAAGTCCTCTTGGCAGCCTTACTTCAATATATTTTTGGACGATAGCTGTCATTTATAACTCTGCAGGTTTGTGAATTACAGTGCCCCTGAGCTCCTTTCTTCAACTCGCTTTCTTGTGAGCTGGCTGCAACACCACAGGATTGCTTCAGGCCCTAATCTGGTTCCGGCACGGCACGCTGAGCCTTTGCTTAATTCCTCTTCCTGGTGGGAAATGAGAGTTAAATTTGCCCGTCCAGAAACCTCCAGCTAGTCTCTCATTGGTTCTCCCTATTCCTGTTCATGTTCCGCATAAATTGCAAACTGCGCCAAACAGGAGTTTAAAGGCACTGACTCTCCAAGTCGGGAGAGTGTTAGTAAAGCGTCTGGAATGTTGCACCCAAGTACCAGGGGATGAGAACTGAGACATTGGAACACGTCTCCCGATCACACGGTTGATCATACTGTGGGTTCCACATGCATGTTTTAGCTGAAGGAAGAATCCCTTAAACCTGGAGAGTTGAGACCCGTGGAATGGGTACCATACAATATGACTTCAAAGGGTCTTCATTTTCTCACCGAACCTCTCCAATCCTATCAGTGCTGCGTTTCTGCCACTGTACACACGCTTGATTCTCTTTCGGAGACATAGCAATCCATAGGATTTAAGATACTTACTAGTCAGGTACATTCTCAGGCGTTTAATATGGGGTGTTGAGTCCATTTCGTTGAGCAAGGAGTAGCTCTTGTCTATTCCATATTTGGCTTAAAGAACTTTATCTGTGCTCATTTCAATCTCTGGTTTTATGCAGCACCCCAACTCACCTTTCCCCTTAAGCAAGCATAAGTTGGTTTTCTAAATTTGAGACCCTGTTCTGTTTTGTAATCCAGTTCCTGTGTAGCCAAGTTTACATTCCGTGTATTAGTGATATCTTATGATGTTTCTTTTTCTGTGTGACTTCTTTCAGTTAGAATCATCATACCTGAATCCACTCATTATGCTGCTACGGGCCTGATGACATAGATTTCATTGCTGAGTGATATTGTATTGTACGTAAGTACCACAACTTCTTTATCCATTTTTCACTTTCTGCGATATTGAACTTGTACCATAAACGAGGTTCTTGTAAACAGAGCCATCCGAAACTTTTGGGTGGCTGTGTCTTTTTGATTTTAATTTCCCTAAGCTATAGGACCATAAGTGGAAGTGCCCTAGGCTCTGTTCATCTGTTTTTTAGATGTTTCAGGAAACACCATACACTTCTCCCGAGTGGCTGTTGGCAATTTACATCCCGCCCATCAGCATAACAGGGCTCCCAGTTCTCCATGGCCTGTGCTGCCTTTCTGGATTTTACACTTCTTTCAGTGGCCCTTTTGACCGGGGAGAAGTGAGACTTCATTGTAGTACAGATTTCATTTGCAAGCTTGCTTGGTTGGCCAAAAAGGACCTATGCCTTTTTTCCTGAATATATTCAGGAAAAAACAAATACGCCCTTTTTGGCCAAGTGCATCATTGTCGACTTTCTGCCTCTTTTCCTATGCTTTAAATGCAATTCCAGTCTACCTCCTGAAATCGGTTTCCTGCAATTCTGCCCCGCTTTCAAGTCCTCTTGGCAGCCTTTCTTCAGTATATTTTTGGACGATAGCTGTCATTTATAACTCTGCAGGTTTGTGAATTACAGTGCCCCTGAGCTCCTTTCTTCAACTCACTTTCTTGTGAGCTGGCCGCAACACCGCAGGATTGCTTCAGGCCCTAATCTGCTTCCGGCACGGCATGCTGAGCCTTTGGTTAATTCCTCTTCCTGCTGGGAAATGAGAGTTAAATTTGCCCGTCCAGACACCTCCAGCTAGTCTCTCATTGGTTCTCCCTATTCCTGTTCATCTTCCGCAGAAATTGCAAACTGGGCCAAACAGGAGGTTAAAGGCACTGACTCTCCAAGTAGGGAGAGTGTCAGTTAAGCGTCTGGAATGTTGCACCCGAGTACCAGGGGAATAGAACTGAGACATATTGGAACACGTCTCCTGATCACACGGTTGATCATACTCTGGGTTCCACATGCATGATTTTGCTGAAGGAAGAATCCCTTAAACCTGGAGAGTTGAGACCCGTGGAATGGGTACCATGCAATATGACTTCAAAGGGTCTTTGTTTGCTCACCGAACCTCTCCAATCCTATCACTGCTGCGTTTATGCCCCTGTACACATGCTTGATTCTCTTTCGGAAACATAGCAATCCATAGGTTTTAAGATAATTAGTAGTCAGGTACATTCTTAGGCGTTTAATATGGGGTGTTGAGTCCATTTCGTTGAGCAAGGAGTAGCTCTTGTCTATTACATATTTGGCTTAAGGAACTTTATCTGTGCTCATTTCAATCTCTGGTTTTATGCAGCACCCCAACTCACCTTTCCCCTTAAGCAAGCATAAGTTGGTTTTCTAAATTTGAGACCCTGTTCTGTTTTGTAATTCAGTTCCTGTGTAGCCAAGTTTACATTCCGTGTATTAGTGATATCTTATGATGTTTCTTTTTCTGTGTGACTTATTTCAGTTAGAATCATCATACCTGAATCCACTCATTATGCTGCTACGGGCCTGATGACATAGGTTTCATTGCTGAGTGATGTTGCATTGTACGTAAGTACCACAACTTCTTTATCCATTTTTCACTTTCTGTGATATTGAACTTGTCCCGTAAATGAGTTTCTTGTAAACAGAGCCGTCCCAAACGTTGGGGTGGCTGTGTCTTTTTTATTTTAATTTCCCTAAGCTATAGGGCCATAAGTGGAATTGCCCTAGGCTCTGTTCCTCTGTTTTTTAGATGTTTCAGGAAACACCATACACTTATCCCAAGTGGCTGTTGGCAATATACATCCCGCCCATCAGCGTAACAAGGCTCCCAGTTCTCCATGGCCTGTCCTGCCTTTCTGGATTTTACTCTTTTTTCAGTGGTCCTTTTGACCGGGGGGAAGTGAGACTTCATTGTAGTGCAGATTTCCTTTGCAAGCTTGCTTGGTTGGCCAAAAAGGGCGTATGCGTTTTTTCCTGAATATATTCAGGAAAAAACGCATACGCCCTTTTTGGCCAAGTGCATCATTGTCGACGTTTTGCCTCTTTTCCTATGCTTTAAATGCAATTCCTGTGTACCTCCTGAAATTGGTTTCCTGCAATTCTGCCCTGCTTTCAAGTCCTCTTGGCAGCCTTACTTCAGTATATTTTTGGACGATAGCTGTCATTTATAACTCTGCAGGTTTGTGAATTACAGTGCCCCTGAGCTCCTTTCTTCAACTCGCTTTCTTGTGAGCTGGCCGCAACACCGCAGGATTGCTTCAGGCCCTAATCTGGTTCCGGCACGGCATGCTGAGCCTTTGGTTAATTCCTCTTCCTGGTGGGAAATGAGAGTTAAATTTGCCCGTCCAGACACCTCCAGCTAGTCTCTCATTGGTTCTCCCTATTCCTGTTCATCTTCCGCAGAAATTGCAAACTGGGCCAAACAGGAGGTTAAAGGCACTGACTCTCCAAGTCGGGAGAGTGTTAGTAAAGCGTCTGGAATGTTGCACCCGAGTACCAGGGGACGAGAATGGAGACATATTGGAACACGACTCCCGATCACACGGTTGATCATACTCCGGGTTCCACATGCATGATTTAGCTGAAGGAAGAATCCCTTAAACCTGGAGAGTTGAGACCCGTGGAATGGGTACCATGCAATATGACTTTAAAGCGTCTTCATTTGCTCACCGAACCTCTCCAATCCTATCACTGCTGCGTTTATGCCCCTGTACACACGCTTGATTCTCTTTCGGAGATATAGCGATCCATAGGTTTTAAGATACTTACTAGTCAGGTACATTCTTAGGCGTTTAATATGGGGTGTTGAGTCCATTTCGTTGAGCAAGGAGTAGCTCTTGTCTATTCCATATTTGGCTTAAGGAACTTTATCTGTGCTCATTTCAATCTCTGGTTTTATGCAGCACCCCAACTCACCTTTCGCCTTAAGCAAGCATAAGTTGGTTTTCTAAATTTGAGACCCTGTTCTGTTTTGTAATCCAGTTCCTGTGTAGCCAAGTTTACATTCCGTGTATTAGTGATATCTTATGATGTTTCTTTTTCTGTGTGACTTATTTCAGTTAGAATCATCATACCTGAATCCACTCATTATGCTGCTATGGGCCTGATGACATAGATTTCATTGCTGAGTGATATTGCATTGTACGTAAGTACCACAACTTCTTTATCCATTTTTCACTTTCTGTGATATTGAACTTGTCCCGTAAACGAGTTTCTTGTAAACAGAGCCGTCCCAAACGTTGGGGTGGCTGTGTCTTTTTGATTTTAATTTCCCTAAGCTATAGGGCCATAAGTGGAAGTGCCCTAGGCTCTGTTGCTTTGATTTTTAGTTGTTTCAGGAAACACCATACACTTCTCCCAAGTGGCTGTTGGCAATATACATCCCGCCCATCAGCATAACAAGGCTCCCAGTTCTCCATGGCCTGTCCTGCCTTTCTGGATTTTACACTTTTTTCAGTGTTCCTTTTGACCGGGGGGAAGTGAGACTTCATTGTAGTGCAGATTTCCTTTGCAAGCTTGCTTGGTTGGCCAAAAAGGGCGTATGCGTTTTTTCCTGAATATATTCAGGAAAAAACGCATACGCCCTTTTTGGCCAAGTGCATCATTGTCGACGTTCTGCCTCTTTTCCTATGCTTTAAGTGCAATTCCAGTCTACCTCCTGAAATCGGTTTCCTGCAATTTTGCCCCACTTTCAAGTCCTCTTGGCAGCCTTACTTCAGTATATTTTTGGACGATAGCTGTCATTTATAACTCTGCAGGTTTGTGAATTACAGTGCCCCTGAGCTCCTTTCTTCAACTCGCTTTCTTGTGAGCTGGCCGCAACACCGCAGGATTGCTTCAGGCCCTAATCTGGTTCCGGCACGGCACGCTGAGCCTTTGGTTAATTCCTCTTCCTGGTGGGAAATGAGAGTTAAATTTGCCCGTCCAGACACCTCCAGCAGGTCTCTCATTGGTTCTCCCTATTCCTGTTCATCTGCCGCAGAAATTGCAAACTGGGCCAAACAGGAGGTTAAAGGCACTGACTCTCCCAGTCGGGAGATTGTTAGTAAAGCGTCTGGAATGTTGTACCCAAGTACCAGGGGACGAGTCCTGAGACATATTTGAACACGTCTCCCGATCACACGGTTGATCATACTCTGGGTTCCACATGCATGATTTAGCTGAAGGAAGAATCCCTTAAACCTGGAGAGTTGAGACCCGTGGAATGGGTACCATGCAATATGATTTCAAAGGGTCTTCATTTGCTCACCAAATGTCTCCAATCCTATCATTGCTGCATTTATGCCCCTGTACACACGCTTGTTTCTCTTTCGGAGACATAGCAATTCATAGGTTTTAAGATACTTACTAGTCAGGTACATACTTAGGCGTTTAATATGGGGTGTTGAGTCCATTTCGTTGAGCAAGGAGTAGCTCTTGTCTATTACATATTTGGCTTAAGGAACTTTATCTGTGCTCATTTCAATCTCTGGTTTTATGCAGCACCCCAACTCACCTTTCCCCTTAAGCAAGCATAAGTTGGTTTTCTAAATTTGAGACCCTGTTCTCTTTTGTAATCCAGTTCCTGTGTAGCCAAGTTTACATTCCGTGTATTAGCGATATCTTATGATGTTTCTTTTTCTGTGTGACTTATTTCAGTTAGAATCATCATACCTGAATCCACTCATTATGCTGCTACGGGCCTGATGACATAGATTTCATTGCTGAGTGATATTGCATTGTACGTAAGTACCACACCTTCTTTATCCATTTTTCACTTAATGCGATATTGAACTTGTACCGTAAACGAGTTTCTTGTAAACAGAGCCGTCCCAAACGTTGGGGTGGCTGTGTCTTTTTGATTTTAATTTCCCTAAGCTATAGGGCCATAAGTGGAAGTGCCCTAGGCTCTGTTGCTTTGTTTTTTAGATGTTTCAGGAAACACCATACACTTCTCCCCAGTGGCTGTTGGCAATTTACATCCCGCCCATCAGCATAACAAGGCTCCCAGTTCTCCATGGCCTGTCCTGCTTTTCTGGATTTTACAGTTTTTTCAGATGTCCCTTTTGACTGGGGGGAAGTGAGACTTCATTGTAGTGCAGATTTCCTTTGCAAGCTTGCTTGGTTGGCCAAAAACGGCGTATGCGTTTTTTCCTGAATATATTAAGGAAAAAACGCATACGCCCTTCTGGCCAAGTGCATCATTGTCGATGTTCTGCCTCTTTTCCTATGCTTTAAATGCAATTCCAGTCTACCTCCTGAAATCGGTTTCCTGCAATTCTGCCCCGCTTTCAAGTCCTCTTGGCAGCCTTACTTCAATATATTTTTGGACGATAGCTGTCATTTATAACTCTGCAGGTTTGTGAATTACAGTGTCCCTGAGCTCCTTTCTTCAACTCGCTTTCTTGTGAGCTGGCTGCAACACCACAGGATTGCTTCAGGCCCTAATCTGGTTCCGGCACGGCACGCTGAGCCTTTGCTTAATTCCTCTTCCTGGTGGGAAATGAGAGTTAAATTTGCCCGTCCAGAAACCTCCAGCTAGTCTCTCATTGGTTCTCCCTATTCCTGTTCATCTTCCGCATAAATTGCAAACTGCGCCAAACAGGAGTTTAAAGGCACTGACTCTCCAAGTCGGGAGAGTGTTAGTAAAGCGTCTGGAATGTTGCACCCAAGTACCAGGGGATGAGAACTGAGACATTGGAACACGTCTCCCGATCACACGGTTGATCATACTGTGGGTTCCACATGCATGTTTTAGCTGAAGGAAGAATCCCTTAAACCTGGAGAGTTGAGACCCGTGGAATGGGTACCATGCAATATGACTTCAAAGGGTCTTCATTTTCTCACCGAACCTCTCCAATCCTATCACTGCTGCGTTTCTGCCCCTGTACACACGCTTGATTCTCTTTCGGAGACATAGCAATCCATAGGATTTAAGATACTTACTAGTCAGGTACATTCTCAGGCGTTTAATATGGGGTGTTGAGTCCATTTCGTTGAGCAAGGAGTAGCTCTTGTCTATTCCATATTTGGCTTAAAGAACTTTATCTGTGCTCATTTCAATCTCTGGTTTTATGCAGCACCCCAACTCACCTTTCCCCTTAAGCAAGCATAAGTTGGTTTTCTAAATTTGAGACCCTGTTCTGTTTTGTAATCCAGTTCCTGTGTAGCCAAGTTTACATTCCGTGTATTAGTGATATCTTATGATGTTTCTTTTTCTGTGTGACTTCTTTCAGTTAGAATCATCATACCTGAATCCACTCATTATGCTGCTACGGGCCTGATGACATAGATTTCATTGCTGAGTGATATTGCATTGTACGTAAGTACCACAACTTCTTTATCCATTTTTCACTTTCTGCGATATTGAACTTGTACCATAAACGAGGTTCTTGTAAACAGAGCCATCCGAAACTTTTGGGTGGCTGTGTCTTTTTGATTTTAATTTCCCTAAGCTATAGGACCATAAGTGGAAGTGCCCTAGGCTCTGTTCATCTGTTTTTTAGATGTTTCAGGAAACACCATACACTTCTCCTGAGTGGCTGTTGGCAATTTACATCCCGCCCATCAGCATAACAGGGCTCCCAGTTCTCCATGGCCTGTGCTGCCTTTCTGGATTTTACACTTCTTTCAGTGGCCCTTTTGACCGGGGAGAAGTGAGACTTCATTGTAGTACAGATTTCATTTGCAAGCTTGCTTGGTTGGCCAAAAAGGACCTATGCCTTTTTTCCTGAATATATTCAGGAAAAAAAAAATACGCCCTTTTTGGCCAAGTGCATCATTGTCGACTTTCTGCCTCTTTTCCTATGCTTTAAATGCAATTCCAGTCTACCTCCTGAAATCGGTTTCCTGCAATTCTGCCCCGCTTTCAAGTCCTCTTGGCAGCCTTACTTCAGTATATTTTTGGACGATAGCTGTCATTTATAACTCTGCAGGTTTGTGAATTACAGTGCCCCTGAGCTCCTTTCTTCAACTCACTTTCTTGTGAGCTGGCCGCAACACCGCAGGATTGCTTCAGGCCCTAATCTGCTTCCGGCACGGCATGCTGAGCCTTTGGTTAATTCCTCTTCCTGGTGGGAAATGAGAGTTAAATTTGCCCGTCCAGACACCTCCAGCTAGTCTCTCATTGGTTCTCCCTATTCCTGTTCATCTTCCGCAGAAATTGCAAACTGGGCCAAACAGGAGGTTAAAGGCACTGACTCTCCAAGTAGGGAGAGTGTCAGTTAAGCGTCTGGAATGTTGCACCCGAGTACCAGGGGAATAGAACTGAGACATATTGGAACACGTCTCCTGATCACACGGTTGATCATACTCTGGGTTCCACATGCATGATTTTGCTGAAGGAAGAATCCCTTAAACCTGGAGAGTTGAGACCCGTGGAATGGGTACCATGCAATATGACTTCAAAGGGTCTTTGTTTGCTCACCGAACCTCTCCAATCCTATCACTGCTGCGTTTATGCCCCTGTACACATGCTTGATTCTCTTTCGGAAACATAGCAATCCATAGGTTTTAAGATACTTACTAGTCAGGTACATTCTTAGGCGTTTAATATGGGGTGTTGAGTCCATTTCGTTGAGCAAGGAGTAGCTCTTGTCTATTACATATTTGGCTTAAGGAACTTTATCTGTGCTCATTTCAATCTCTGGTTTTATGCAGCACCCCAACTCACCTTTCCCCTTAAGCAAGCATAAGTTGGTTTTCTAAATTTGAGACCCTGTTCTGTTTTGTAATTCAGTTCCTGTGTAGCCAAGTTTACATTCCGTGTATTAGTGATATCTTATGATGTTTCTTTTTCTGTGTGACTTATTTCAGTTAGAATCATCATACCTGAATCCACTCATTATGCTGCTACGGGCCTGATGACATAGGTTTCATTGCTGAGTGATGTTGCATTGTACGTAAGTACCACAACTTCTTTATCCATTTTTCGCTTTCTGTGAAATTTAACTTGTACCGTAAACGAGGTTCTTGTAAACAGAGCCGTCCCAAACTTTGGGGTAGCTGTGTCTTTTTGATTTCAATTTCCCTAAGCTATAGGACCATAAGTGGAACTGCCCTAGGCTCTGTTGCTTTGTTTTTTCGATGTTTCAGGAAACACCATACACTTCTCCTGAGTGGCTGTTGGCAATTTACATCCCGCCCATCAACATAACAAGGCTCCCAGTTCTCCATGGCCTGTCCTGCCTTTCTGGATTTTACACTTTTTTCAGATGGCCCTTTTGACCGGGGGGAAGTGAGACTTCATTGTAGTGCAGATTTCCTTTGCAAGCTTGCTTGGTTGGCCAAAAAGGGCGTATGCGTTTTTTCCTGAATATATTCAGGAAAAAACGCATACGCCCTTTTTGGCCTAGTGCATCATTGTCGACGTTCTGCCTCTTTTCCTATGCTTTAAATGCAATTCCAGTCTACCTCCTGAAATCGGTTTCCTGCAATTCTACCCGGCTTTCAAGTCCTCTTGGAAGCCTTACTTCAGTATATTTTTGGACGATAGCTGTCATTTATAACTCTGCAGGTTTGTGAATTACAGTGCCCCTGAACTCCTTTCTTCAAATTGCTTTCTTGTGAGCTGGCAGCAACACCGCAGGATTGCTTCAGGCCCTAATCTGATTCCGACATGGCACGCTGAGCCTTTGGTTAATTCCTCTTCCTGGTGGGAAATGAGAGTTAAATTTGCCCGTCCAGACACCTCCAGCTAGTCTCTCATTGGTTCTCCCTATTCCTGTTAATGTTCCGCGGAATTTGCAACCTGGGCCAAACAGGAGGTTAAAGGCACTGACTCTCCAATTCAGGAGAGTGTTAGTAAAGCGTCTGGAATGTTGCACCCGAGTACAAGGGGATGAGAACTGAGACATTGGAACACGTCTCCCGTTCACACGGTTGATCATACTCTGGGTTCCACATGCATGTTTTAGCTGAAGGAAGAATCCCTTAAACCTGGAGAGTTGAGACCCGTGGAATGGGTACCATGCAATATGACTTCAAAGGGTCTTCATTTGCTCACCGAACCTCTCCAATCCTATCACTGCTGCGTTTATGCCCCTGTACTCACGCTTGATTCTCTTTCAGAGACATAGCAATTCATAGGTTTTAAGATACTTACTAGTCAGGTACATTTTAAGGTGTTTAATATGGGGTGTTGAGTCCATTTCGTTGAGCAAGGAGTAGCTCTTGTCTATTACATATTTGACTTAAGGAACTTTATCTGTGCTCATTTCAATCTCTGGTTTTATGCAGCACCCCAACTCACCTTTCCCCTTAAGCAAGCATAAGTTGGTTTTCTAAATTTGAGACCCTCTTCTGATTTGTAATCCATTTCCTGTATACCAAGTTTACATTCCGTGTATTAGTGATATCTTATGATGTTTCTTTTTCTGTGTGACTTATTTCAGTTAGAATCATCATACCTGAATCCACTCATTATGCTGCTACGGGCCTGATGACATAGATTTCATTGCTGAGTGATATTGCATTGTACATAAGTACCACACCTTCTTTATCCATTTTTCGCTTTCTGCGATATTGAACTTGTACCGTAAACAAGGTTCTTGTAAACAGAGCTGTCCCAAACTTTGGGGTGGCTGTGTCTTTTTGATTTTAATTTCCCTAAGATATAGGACCATAAGTGGAAGTGCCCTAGGCTCTGTTGCTTTGTTTTTTAGATGTTTCAGGAAACACCATACACTTCTCCCCAGTGGCTGTTGGCAATTTACATCCCGCCCATCAGCATAACAAGGCTCCCAGTTCTCCATGGCCTGTCCTGCCTTTCTGGATTTTACACTTTTTTCAGATAGCCCTTTTGACCTGGGGGAAGTGAGACTTCATTGTAGTGCAGATTTCCTTTGCAAGCTTGCTTGGTTGGCGAAAAAGTGCGTATGCTTTTTTTCCTGAATATATTCAGGAAAAAACGCATACGCCCTTTTTGGCCAAGTGCATCATTGTCGACGTTCTGCCTCTTTTCCTATGCTTTAAATGCAATTCCAGTCTACCTCCTGAAATCGGTTTCCTGCAATTCTGCCCCGCTTTCAAGTCCTCTTGGCAGCCTTACTTCAGTATATTTTTGGACGATAGCTGTCATTTATAACTCTGCAGGTTTGTGAATTACAGTGCCCCTGAGCTCCTTTCTTCAACTCGCTTTCTTGTGAGCTGGCCGCAACACCGCAGGATTGCTTCAGGCCCTAATCTGGTTCTGGCATGGCACGCTGAGCCTTTGGTTAATTCCTCTTCCTGGTGGGAAATGAGAGTTAAATTTGCCCGTCCAGAAACCTCCAGCTAGTCTCTCATTGGTTCTCCCTATTCCTGTTCATCTTCCACAGAAATTGCAAACTGGGCCAAACAGGAGGTTAAAGGCACTGACTCTCCAAGTCGGGAGAGTGTTAGTAAAGCGTCTGTAATGTTGCACCCGAGTACAAGGGGATGAGAACTGAGACATTGGAACACGTCTCCCGTTCACACGGTTGATCATACTCTGGGTTCCACATGCATGTTTTAGCTGAAGGAAGAATCCCTTAAACCTGGAGAGTTGAGACCCGTGGAATGGGTACCATGCAATATGACTTCAAAGGGTCTTCATTTTCTCACCGAACCTCTCCAATCCTATCACTGCTGCATTTATGCCCCTGTACACACGCTTGATTCTCTTTCGGAGACATAGCGATCCATAGGTTTTAAGATACTTACTAGTCAGGTACATTCTTAGGCGTTTAATATGGGGTGTTGAGTCCATTTCGTTGAGCAAGGAGTAGCTCTTGTCTATTACATATTTGGCTTAAGGAACTTTATCTGTGCTCATTTCAATCTCTGGTTTTATGCAGCACCCCAACTCACCTTTCCCCTTAAGCAATCATAAGTTGGTTTTCTAAATTGGAGACCCTGTTCTCTTTGTAATCCAGTTCCTGTGTAGCCAAGTTTACATTCCGTGTATTAGTGATATCTTATGATGTTTCTTTTCCTGTGTGACTTATTTCAGTTAGAATCATCCTACCTGAATCCACTCATTATGCTGCTACGGGCCTGATGACATAGATTTCATTGCTGAGTGATATTGCATTGTACGTAAGTACCACAACTTCTTTATCCATTTTTCATTTTCTGTGATATTGAACTTGTCCCGTAAACGAGTTTCTTGTAAACAGAGCCGTCCCAAACGTTGGGTTGGCTGTGTCTTTTTGATTTTAATTTTCCTAAGCTATAGTGCCATAAGTGGAAGTGCCCTAGGCTCTGTTGCTTTGTTTTTTAGATGTTTCAGGAAACACCATACACTTCTCCCAAGTGGCTGTTGGCAATATACATCCCGCCCATCAGCATAACAAGGCTCCCAGTTCTCCATGGCCTGTCCTGCCTTTCTGGATTTTACACTTTTTTCAGTGTTCCTTTTGACCGGGGGGAAGTGAGACTTCATTGTAGTGCAGATTTCCTTTGCAAGCTTGCTTGGTTGGCCAAAAAGTGCGTATGCGTTTTTTCCTGAATATATTCAGGAAAAAACGCATACGCCCTTTTTGGCCAAGTGCATCATTGTCGACGTTCTGCCTCTTTTCCTATGCTTTAAGTGCAATTCCAGTCTACCTCCTGAAATCGGTTTCCTGCAATTTTGCCCCACTTTCAAGTCCTCTTGGCAGCCTTACTTCAGTATATTTTTGGACGATAGCTGTCATTTATAACTCTGCAGGTTTGTGAATTACAGTGCCCCTGAGCTCCTTTCTTCAACTCGCTTTCTTGTGAGCTGGCCGCAACACCGCAGGATTGCTTCAGGCCCTAATCTGGTTCCGGCACGGCACGCTGAGCCTTTGGTTAATTCCTCTTCCTGGTGGGAAATGAGAGTTAAATTTGCCCGTCCAGACACCTCCAGCTAGTCTCTCATTGGTTCTCCCTATTCCTGTTCATCTGCCGCAGAAATTGCAAACTGGGCCAAACAGGAGGTTAAAGGCACTGACTCTCCCAGTCGGGAGATTGTTAGTAAAGCGTCTGGAATGTTGCACCCGAGTACCAGGGAACGAGTCCTGAGACATATTGGAACACGTCTCCCGATCACACGGTTGATCATACTCTGGGTTCCACATGCATGATTTAGCTGAAGGAAGAATCCCTTAAACCTGGAGATTTGAGACCCGTGGAATGGGTACCATGCAATATGATTTCAAAGGGTCTTCATTTGCTCACCAAATGTCTCCAATCCTATCATTGCTGCATTTATGCCCCTGTACACACGCTTGATTCTCTTTCGGAGACATAGCAATTCATAGGTTTTAAGATACTTACTAGTCAGGTACATACTTAAGCGTTTAATATGGGGTGTTGAGTCCATTTCGTTGAGCAAGGAGTAGCTCTTGTCTATTACATATTTGGCTTAAGGAACTTTATCTGTGCTCATTTCAATCTCTGGTTTTATGCAGCACCCCAACTCACCTTTCCCCTTAAGCAAGCATAAGTTGGTTTTCTAAATTTGAGACCCTCTTCTGATTTGTAATCCAGTTCCTGTATAGCCAAGTTTACATTCCGTGTATTAGTGATATCTTATGATGTTTCTTTTTCTGTGTGACTTATTTCAGTTAGAATCATCATACCTGAATCCACTCATTATGCTGCTATGGGCCTGATGACATAGATTTCATTGCTGAGTGATATTGCATTGTACGTAAGTACCACACCTTCTTTATCCATTTTTCGCTTTCTGCGATATTGAACTTGTACCGTAAACGAGGTTCTTGTAAACAGAGCCGTACCAAACTTTGGGGTGGCTGTGTCTTTTTGATTTTAATTTCCCTAAGCTATAGGGCCATAAGTGGAAGTGCCCTAGGCTCTGTTGCTTTGTTTTTTAGATGTTTCAGGAAACAGCATAAACTTCTCCCCAGTGGCTGTTGGCAATTTACATCCCGCCCATCAGCATAACAAGGCTCCTAGTTCTCCATGGCCTGTCCTGCTTTTCTGGATTTTACACTTTTTTCAGATGTCCCTTTTGACTGGGGGGAAGTGAGACTTCATTGTAGTGCAGATTTCCTTTGCAAGCTTGCTTGGTTGGCCAAAAACGGCGTATGCGTTTTTTCCTGAATATATTAAGGAAAAAACGCATACGCCCTTTTGGCCAAGTGCATCATTGTCGATGTTCTGCCTCTTTTCCTATGCCTTAAATGCAATTCCAGTCTACCTCCTGAAATCGGTTTCCTACAATTCTGCCCCGCTTTCAAGTCCTCTTGGCAGCCTTACTTCAGTATATTTTTGGACGATAGCTGTCATTTATAACTCTGCAGGTTTGTGAATTACAGTGCCCCTGAGCTCCTTTCTTCAACTCGCTTTCTTGTGAGCTGGCCGCAACACCGCAGGATTGCTTCAGGCCCTAATCTGGTTCTGGCATGGCACGCTGAGCCTTTGGTTAATTCCTCTTCCTGGTGGGAAATGAGAGTTAAATTTTCCCGTCCAGAAACCTCCAGCTAGTCTCTCATTGGTTCTCCCTATTCCTGTTCATCTTCCACAGAAATTGCAAACTGGGCCAAACAGGAGGTTAAAGGCACTGACTCTCCAAGTCGGGAGAGTGTTAGTAAAGCGTCTGGAATGTTGCACCCGAGTACAAGGGGATGAGAACTGAGACATTGGAACACGTCTCCCGATCACACGGTTGATCATACTCTGGGTTCCACATGCATGTTTTAGCTGAAGGAAGAATCCCTTAAACCTGGAGAGTTGAGACCCGTGGAATGGGTACCATGCAATATGACTTCAAAGGGTCTTCATTTTCTCACCGAACCTCTCCAATCCTATCACTGCTGCGTTTATGCCCCTGTACACACGCTTGATTCTCTTTCGGAGACATAGCGATCCATAGGTTTTAAGATACTTACTAGTCAGGTACATTCTTAGGCGTTTAATATGGGGTGTTGAGTCCATTTCGTTGAGCAAGGAGTAGCTCTTGTCTATTACATATTTGGCTTAAGGAACTTTATCTGTGCTCATTTCAATCTCTGGTTTTATGCAGCACCCCAACTCACCTTTCCCCTTAAGCAATCATAAGTAGGTTTTCTAAATTGGAGACCCTGTTCTCTTTGTAATCCAGTTCCTGTGTAGCCAAGTTTACATTCCGTGTATTAGTGATATCTTATGATGTTTCTTTTCCTGTGTGACTTATTTCAGTTAGAATCATCATACCTGAATCCACTCATTATGCTGCTACGGGCCTGATGACATAGATTTCATTGCTGAGTGATATTGCATTGTACGTAAGTACCACAACTTCTTTATCCATTTTTTACTTTCTGTGATATTGAACTTGTCCCGTAAACGAGTTTCTTGTAAACAGAGCCGTCCCAAACGTTGGGGTGGCTGTGTCTTTTTGATTTTAATTTCCCTAAGCTATAGGGCCATAAGTGGAAGTGCCCTAGGCTCTGTTGCTTTGTTTTTTAGATGTTTCAGGAAACACCATACACTTCTCCCAAGTGGCTGTTGGCAATATACATCCCGCCCATCAGCATAACAAGGCTCCCAGTTCTCCATGGCCTGTCCTGCCTTTCTGGATTTTACACTTTTTTCAGTGTTCCTTTTGACCAGGGGGAAGTGAGACTTCATTGTAGTGCAGATTTCCTTTGCAAGCTTGCTTGGTTGGCCAAAAAGGGCGTATGCGTTTTTTCCTGAATATATTCAGGAAAAAACGCATACGCCCTTTTTGGCCAAGTGCATCATTGTCGACGTTCTGCCTCTTTTCCTATGCTTTAAGTGCAATTCCAGTCTACCTCCTGAAATCGGTTTCCTGCAATTTTGCCCCACTTTCAAGTCCTCTTGGCAGCCTTACTTCAGTATATTTTTGGACGATAGCTGTCATTTATAACTCTGCAGGTTTGTGAATTACAGTGCCCCTGAGCTCCTTTCTTCAACTCGCTTTCTTGTGAGCTGGCCGCAACACCGCAGGATTGCTTCAGGCCCTAATCTGGTTCCGGCACGGCACGCTGAGCCTTTGGTTAATTCCTCTTCCTGGTGGGAAATGAGAGTTAAATTTGCCCGTCCAGACACCTCCAGCTAGTCTCTCATTGGTTCTCCCTATTCCTGTTCATCTTCCGCAGAAATTGCAAACTGGGCCAAACAGGAGGTTAAAGGCACTGACTCTCCCAGTCGGGAGATTGTTAGTAAAGCGTCTGGAATGTTGCACCCGAGTACCAGGGGACGAGTCCTGAGACATATTGGAACACGTCTCCCGATCACACGGTTGATCATACTCTGGGTTCCACATGCATGATTTAGCTGAAGGAAGAATCCCTTAAACCTGGAGATTTGAGACCCGTGGAATGGGTACCATGCAATATGATTTCAAAGGGTCTTCATTTGCTCACCAAATGTCTCCAATCCTATCATTGCTGCATTTATGCCCCTGTACACACGCTTGATTCTCTTTCGGAGACATAGCAATTCATAGGTTTTAAGATACTTACTAGTCAGGTACATACTTAAGCGTTTAATATGGGGTGTTGAGTCCATTTCGTTGAGCAAGGAGTAGCTCTTGTCTATTCCATATTTGGCTTAAGGAACTTTATCTGTGCTCATTTCAATCTCTGGTTTTATGCAGCACCCCAACTCACCTTTCCCCTTAAGCAAGCATAAGTTGGTTTTCTAAATTTGAGACCCTCTTCTGATTTGTAATCCAGTTCCTGTATAGCCAAGTTTACATTCCGTGTATTAGTGATATCTTATGATGTTTCTTTTTCTGTGTGACTTATTTCAGTTAGAATCATCATACCTGAATCCACTCATTATGCTGCTATGGGCCTGAAGACATAGATTTCATTGCTGAGTGATATTGCATTGTACGTAAGTACCACACCTTCTTTATCCATTTTTCGCTTTCTGCGATATTGAACTTGTACCGTAAACGAGGTTCTTGTAAACAGAGCCGTACCAAACTTTGGGGTGGCTGTGTCTTTTTGATTTTAATTTCCCTAAGCTATAGGGCCATAAGTGGAAGTGCCCTAGGCTCTGTTGCTTTGTTTTTTAGATGTTTCAGGAAACAGCATAAACTTCTCCCCAGTGGCTGTTGGCAATTTACATCCCGCCCATCAGCATAACAAGGCTCCTAGTTCTCCATGGCCTGTCCTGCTTTTCTGGATTTTACACTTTTTTCAGATGTCCCTTTTGACTGGGGGGAAGTGAGACTTCATTGTAGTGCAGATTTCCTTTGCAAGCTTGCTTGGTTGGCCAAAAACGGCGTATGCGTTTTTTCCTGAATATATTAAGGAAAAAACGCATACGCCCTTTTGGCCAAGTGCATCATTGTCGATGTTCTGCCTCTTTTCCTATGCTTTAAATGCAATTCCAGTCTACCTCCTGAAATCGGTTTCCTACAATTCTGCCCCGCTTTCAAGTCCTCTTGGCAGCCTTACTTCAGTATATTTTTGGACGATAGCTGTCATTTATAACTCTGCAGGTTTGTGAATTACAGTGCCCCTGAGCTCCTTTCTTCAACTCGCTTTCTTGTGAGCTGGCCGCAACACCGCAGGATTGCTTCAGGCCCTAATCTGGTTCTGGCATGGCACGCTGAGCCTTTGGTTAATTCCTCTTCCTGGTGGGAAATGAGAGTTAAATTTTCCCGTCCAGAAACCTCCAGCTAGTCTCTCATTGGTTCTCCCTATTCCTGTTCATCTTCCACAGAAATTGCAAACTGGGCCAAACAGGAGGTTAAAGGCACTGACTCTCCAAGTCGGGAGAGTGTTAGTAAAGCGTCTGGAATGTTGCACCCGAGTACAAGGGGATGAGAACTGAGACATTGGAACACATCTCCCGATCACACGGTTGATCATACTCTGGGTTCCACATGCATGTTTTAGCTGAAGGAAGAATCCCTTAAACCTGGAGAGTTGAGACCCGTGGAATGGGTACCATGCAATATGACTTCAAAGGGTCTTCATTTTCTCACCGAACCTCTCCAATCCTATCACTGCTGCGTTTATGCCCCTGTACACACGCTTGATTCTCTTTCGGAGACATAGCGATCCATAGGTTTTAAGATACTTACTAGTCAGGTACATTCTTAGGCGTTTAATATGGGGTGTTGAGTCCATTTCGTTGAGCAAGGAGTAGCTCTTGTCTATTACATATTTGGCTTAAGGAACTTTATCTGTGCTCATTTCAATCTCTGGTTTTATGCAGCACCCCAACTCACCTTTCCCCTTAAGCAATCATAAGTAGGTTTTCTAAATTGGAGACCCTGTTCTCTTTGTAATCCAGTTCCTGTGTAGCCAAGTTTACATTCCGTGTATTAGTGATATCTTATGATGTTTCTTTTCCTGTGTGACTTATTTCAGTTAGAATCATCATACCTGAATCCACTCATTATGCTGCTACGGGCCTGATGACATAGATTTCATTGCTGAGTGATATTGCATTGTACGTAAGTACCACAACTTCTTTATCCATTTTTCACTTTCTGTGATATTGAACTTGTCCCGTAAACGAGTTTCTTGTAAACAGAGCCGTCCCAAACGTTGGGGTGGCTGTGTCTTTTTGATTTTAATTTCCCTAAGCTATAGGGCCATAAGTGGAAGTGCCCTAGGCTCTGTTGCTTTGTTTTTTAGATGTTTCAGGAAACACCATACACTTCTCCCAAGTGGCTGTTGGCAATATACATCCCGCCCATCAGCATAACAAGGCTCCCAGTTCTCCATGGCCTGTCCTGCCTTTCTGGATTTTACACTTTTTTCAGTGTTCCTTTTGACCAGGGGGAAGTGAGACTTCATTGTAGTGCAGATTTCCTTTGCAAGCTTGCTTGGTTGGCCAAAAAGGGCGTATGCGTTTTTTCCTGAATATATTCAGGAAAAAACGCATACGCCCTTTTTGGCCAAGTGCATCATTGTCGACGTTCTGCCTCTTTTCCTATGCTTTAAGTGCAATTCCAGTCTACCTCCTGAAATCGGTTTCCTGCAATTTTGCCCCACTTTCAAGTCCTCTTGGCAGCCTTACTTCAGTATATTTTTGGACGATAGCTGTCATTTATAACTCTGCAGGTTTGTGAATTACAGTGCCCCTGAGCTCCTTTCTTCAACTCGCTTTCTTGTGAGCTGGCCGCAACACCGCAGGATTGCTTCAGGCCCTAATCTGGTTCCGGCACGGCACGCTGAGCCTTTGGTTAATTCCTCTTCCTGGTGGGAAATGAGAGTTAAATTTGCCCGTCCAGACACCTCCAGCTAGTCTCTCATTGGTTCTCCCTATTCCTGTTCATCTTCCGCAGAAATTGCAAACTGGGCCAAACAGGAGGTTAAAGGCACTGACTCTCCCAGTCGGGAGATTGTTAGTAAAGCGTCTGGAATGTTGCACCCGAGTACCAGGGGACGAGTCCTGAGACATATTGGAACACGTCTCCCGATCACACGGTTGATCATACTCTGGGTTCCACATGCATGATTTAGCTGAAGGAAGAATCCCTTAAACCTGGAGATTTGAGACCCGTGGAATGGGTACCATGCAATATGATTTCAAAGAGTCTTCATTTGCTCACCAAATGTCTCCAATCCTATCATTGCTGCATTTATGCCCCTGTACACACGCTTGATTCTCTTTCGGAGACATAGCAATTCATAGGTTTTAAGATACTTACTAGTCAGGTACATACTTAAGCGTTTAATATGGGGTGTTGAGTCCATTTCGTTGAGCAAGGAGTAGCTCTTGTCTATTCCATATTTGGCTTAAGGAACTTTATCTGTGCTCATTTCAATCTCTGGTTTTATGCAGCACCCCAACTCACCTTTCCCCTTAAGCAAGCATAAGTTGGTTTTCTAAATTTGAGACCCTCTTCTGATTTGTAATCCAGTTCCTGTATAGCCAAGTTTACATTCCGTGTATTAGTGATATCTTATGATGTTTCTTTTTCTGTGTGACTTATTTCAGTTAGAATCATCATACCTGAATCCACTCATTATGCTGCTACGGGCCTGATGACATAGATTTCATTGCTGAGTGATATTGCATTGTACGTAAGTACCACACCTTCTTTATCCATTTTTCGCTTTCTGCGATATTGAACTTGTACCGTAAACGAGGTTCTTGTAAACAGAGCCGTCCCAAACTTTGGGGTGGCTGTGTCTTTTTGATTTTAATTTCCCTAAGCTATAGGGCCATAAGTGGAAGTGCCCTAGGCTCTGTTGCTTTGTTTTTTAGATGTTTCAGGAAACAGCATAAACTTCTCCCCAGTGGCTGTTGGCAATTTACATCCCGCCCATCAGCATAACAAGGCTCCCAGTTCTCCATGGCCTGTCCTGCTTTTCTGGATTTTACACTTTTTTCAGATGTCCCTTTTGACTGGGGGGAAGTGAGACTTCATTGTAGTGCAGATTTCCTTTGCAAGCTTGCTTGGTTGGCCAAAAACGGCGTATGCGTTTTTTCCTGAATATATTAAGGAAAAAACGCATACGCCCTTTTGGCCAAGTGCATCATTGTCGATGTTCTGCCTCTTTTCCTATGCTTTAAATGCAATTCCAGTCTACCTCCTGAAATCGGTTTCCTACAATTCTGCCCCGCTTTCAAGTCCTCTTGGCAGCCTTACTTCAGTATATTTTTGGACGATAGCTGTCATTTATAACTCTGCAGGTTTGTGAATTACAGTGCCCCTGAGCTCCTTTCTTCAACTCGCTTTCTTGTGAGCTGGCCGCAACACCGCAGGATTGCTTCAGGCCCTAATCTGGTTCTGGCATGGCACGCTGAGCCTTTGGTTAATTCCTCTTCCTGGTGGGAAATGAGAGTTAAATTTTCCCGTCCAGAAACCTCCAGCTAGTCTCTCATTGGTTCTCCCTATTCCTGTTCATCTTCCACAGAAATTGCAAACTGGGCCAAACAGGAGGTTAAAGGCACTGACTCTCCAAGTCGGGAGAGTGTTAGTAAAGCGTCTGGAATGTTGCACCCGAGTACAAGGGGATGAGAACTGAGACATTGGAACACGTCTCCCGATCACACGGTTGATCATACTCTGGGTTCCACATGCATGTTTTAGCTGAAGGAAGAATCCCTTAAACCTGGAGAGTTGAGACCCGTGGAATGGGTACCATGCAATATGACTTCAAAGGGTCTTCATTTTCTCACCGAACCTCTCCAATCCTATCACTGCTGCGTTTATGCCCCTGTACACACGCTTGATTCTCTTTTGGAGACATAGCGATCCATAGGTTTTAAGATACTTACTAGTCAGGTACATTCTTAGGCGTTTAATATGGGGTGTTGAGTCCATTTCGTTGAGCAAGGAGTAGCTCTTGTCTATTACATATTTGGCTTAAGGAACATTATCTGTGCTCATTTCAATCTCTGGTTTTATGCAGCACCCCAACTCACCTTTCCCCTTAAGCAATCATAAGTTGGTTTTCTAAATTGGAGAACCTGTTCTCTTTGTAATCCAGTTCCTGTGTAGCCAAGTTTACATTCCGTGTATTAGTGATATCTTATGATGTTTCTTTTCCTGTGTGACTTATTTCAGTTAGAATCATCATACCTGAATCCACTCATTATGCTGCTACGGGCCTGATGACATAGATTTCATTGCTGAGTGATATTGCATTGTACGTAAGTACCACAACTTCTTTATCCATTTTTCACTTTCTGTGATATTGAACTTGTCCCGTAAACGAGTTTCTTGTAAACAGAGCCGTCCCAAACGTTGGGGTGGCTGTGTCTTTTTGATTTTAATTTCCCTAAGCTATAGGGCCATAAGTGGAAGTGCCCTAGGCTCTGTTGCTTTGTTTTTTAGATGTTTCAGGAAACACCATACACTTCTCCCAAGTGGCTGTTGGCAATATACATCCCGCCCATCAGCATAACAAGGCTCCCAGTTCTCCATGGCCTGTCCTGCCTTTCTGGATTTTACACTTTTTTCAGTGTTCCTTTTGACCGGGGGGAAGTGAGACTTCATTGTAGTGCAGATTTCCTTTGCAGGCTTGCTTGGTTGGCCAAAAAGGGCGTATGCGTTTTTTCCTGAATATATTCAGGAAAAAACGCATACGCCCTTTTTGGCCAAGTGCATCATTGTCGACGTTCTGCCTCTTTTCCTATGCTTTAAGTGCAATTCCAGTCTACCTCCTGAAATCGGTTTCCTGCAATTTTGCCCCACTTTCAAGTCCTCTTGGCAGCCTTACTTCAGTATATTTTTGGATGATAGCTGTCATTTATAACTCTGCAGGTTAGTGAATTACAGTGCCCCTGAGCTCCTTTCTTCAACTCGCTTTCTTGTGAGCTGGCCGCAACACCGCAGGATTGCTTCAGGCCCTAATCTGGTTCCGGCACGGCACGCTGAGCCTTTGGTTAATTCCTCTTCCTGGTGGGAAATGAGAGTTAAATTTGCCCGTCCAGACACCTCCAGCTAGTCTCTCATTGGTTCTCCCTATTCCTGTTCATCTGCCGCAGAAATTGCAAACTGGGCCAAACAGGAGGTTAAAGGCACTGACTCTCCAAGTCGGGAGAGTGTCAGTTAAGCGTCTGGAATGTTGCACCCGAGTACCAGGGGAATAGAACTGAGACATATTGGAACACGTCTCCTGATCACACGGTTGATCATACTCTGGGTTCCACATGCATGATTTTGCTGAAGGAAGAATCCCTTAAACCTGGAGAGTTGAGACCCGTGGAATGGGTACCATGCAATATGACTTCAAAGGGTCTTTGTTTGCTCACCGAACCTCTCCAATCCTATCACTGCTGCGTTTATGCCCCTGTACACATGCTTGATTCTCTTTCAGAGACATAGCAATCCATAGGTTTTAAGATAATTAGTAGTCAGGTACATTCTTAGGCGTTTAATATGGGGTGTTGAGTCCATTTCGTTGAGCAAGGAGTAGCTCTTGTCTATTACATATTTGGCTTAAGGAACTTTATCTGTGCTCATTTCAATCTCTGGTTTTATGCAGCACCCCAACTCACCTTTCCCCTTAAGCAAGCATAAGTTGGTTTTCTAAATTTGAGACCCTGTTCTGTTTTGTAATTCAGTTCCTGTGTAGCCAAGTTTACATTCCGTGTATTAGTGATATCTTATGATGTTTCTTTTTCTGTGTGACTTATTTCAGTTAGAATCATCATACCTGAATCCACTCATTATGCTGCTACGGGCCTGATGACATAGGTTTCATTGCTGAGTGATGTTGCATTGTACGTAAGTACCACAACTTCTTTATCCATTTTTCACTTTCTGTGATATTGAACTTGTCCCGTAAATGAGTTTCTTGTAAACAGAGCCGTCCCAAACGTTGGGGTGGCTGTGTCTTTTTGATTTTAATTTCCCTAAGCTATAGGGCCATAAGTGGAATTGCCCTAGGCTCTGTTCCTCTGTTTTTTAGATGTTTCAGGAAACACCATACACTTCTCCCAAGTGGCTGTTGGCAATATACATCCCGCCCATCAGCATAACAAGGCTCCCAGTTCTCCATGGCCTGTCCTGCCTTTCTGGATTTTACACTTTTTTCATATGGCCCTTTTGACCGGGGGGAAGTGAGACTTCATTGTAGTGCAGATTTCCTTTGCAAGCTTGCTTGGTTGGCCAAAAAGGGCGTATGCGTTTTTTCCTGAATATATTCAGGAAAAAACGCATACGCCCTTTTTGGCCAAGTGCATCATTGTCGACGTTCTGCCTCTTTTCCTATGCTTTAAATGCAATTCCAGTCTACCTCCTGAAATCGGTTTCCTGCAATTCTGCCCTGCTTTCAACTCCTCTTGGCAGCCTTACTTCAGTATATTTTTGGACGATAGCTGTCATTTATAACTCTGCAGGTTAGTGAATTACAGTGCCCCTGAGCTCCTTTCTTCAACTCGCTTTCTTGTGAGCTGGCCGCAACACCGCAGGATTGCTTCAGGCCCTAATCTGGTTCCGGCACGGCACGCTGAGCCTTTGGTTAATTCCTCTTCCTGGTGGGAAATGAGAGTTAAATTTGCCCGTCCAGACACCTCCAGCTAGTCTCTCATTGGTTCTCCCTATTCCTGTTCATCTTCCGCAGAAATTGCAAACTGGGCCAAACAGGAGGTTAAAGGCACTGACTCTCCAAGTCGGGAGAGTGTTAGTAAAGCGTCTGGAATGTTGCACCCGAGTACCAGGGGACGAGAACTGAGACATATTGGAACACGTCTCCCGATCACACGGTTGATCATACTCTGGGTTCCACATGCATGATTTCGCCTAAGGAAGAATCCCTTAAGTTGGAGAGTTGAGACCCGTGGAATGGGTACCATGCAATATGACTTCAAAGGGTCTTCATTTGCTCACCGAACCTCTCCAATCCTATCACTGCTGCGTTTATGCCCCTGTACACACGCTTGATTCTCTTTCGGAGACATAGCGATCCATAGGTTTTAAGATACTTACTAGTCAGGTATATTGTTAGGTGTTTAATATGGGGTGTTGAGTCCATTTCGTTGAGCAAGGAGTAGCTCTTGTCTATTACATATTTGGCTTAAGGAACTTTATCTGTGCTCATTTCAATCTCTAGTTTTATGCAGCACCCCAACTCACCTTTCCCCTTAAGCAATCATAAGATGGTTTTCTAAATTTGAGACCCTGTTCTCTTTTGTAATCCAGTTCCTGTGTAGCCAAGTTTACATTCCGTGTATTAGTGATATCTTATGATGTTTCTTTTTCTATGTGACTTATTTCAGTTAGAATCATCATACCTGAATCCACTCATTATGCTGCTATGGGCCTGATGACATAGATTTCATTGCTGAGTGATATTGCATTCTACGTAAGTACCACAACTTCTTTATCCATTTTTCACTTTCTGTGATATTGAACTTGTCCCGTAAATTAGGTTCTTGTAAAGAGAGCCGTCACAAACTTTTGGGTGGCTGTGTCTTTTTTATTTTAATTTCCTTTAACTATAGGACCATAAGTGGAATTGCCCTAGGCTCTGTTCCTCTGTTTTTTAGATGTTTCATGAAGCACCATACACTTCTCCCGAGTGGCTGTTGACAATTTACATCCCGCCCATCAGCATAACAAGGCTCCCAATTCTCCATGGCCTGTCCTGCCTTTCTGGATTTTACACTTTTTTCAGATGGCCGTTTTGACCGGGGGGAAGTGAGACTTCATTGTAGTGCAGATTTCCTTTGCAAGCTTGCTTGGTTGGCCAAAAAGTGCGTATGCGTTTTTTCCTGAATATATTCAGGAAAAAACGCATACGCACTTTTTGGCCAAGTGCATCATTGTCAACATTCTGCCTCTTTTCCTATGCTTTAAATGCAATTCCAGTCTACCTCCTGAAATCGGTTTCCTGCAATTCTGCCCCGCTTTCAAGTCCTCTTGGCAGCCTTACTTCAGTAAATTTTTGGACGATAGCTGTCATTTATAACTCTGCAGGTTTGTGAATTACAGTGCCCCTGAGCTCCTTTCTTCAACTCGCTTTCTTGTGAGCTGGCCGTAACACCGCAGGATTGCTTCAGGCCCTAATCTGGTTCCGGCACGGCACGCTGAGCCTTTGCTTAATTCCTCTTCCTGGTGGGAAATGAGAGTTAAATTTGCCCGTCCAGAAACCTCCAGCTAGTCTCTCATTGGTTCTCCCTATTCCTGTTCATCTTCCGCAGAAATTGCAAACTGGGCCAAAGAGGAGGTTAAAGGCACTGACTCTCCAAGTCGGGAGAGTGTTAGTTATGCGTCTGGAATGTTGCACCCGAGTACCAGGGGACGAGAACTGAGACATTGGAACACGTCTCCCGATCACACGGTTGATCATACTGTGGGTTCCACATGCATGTTTTAGCTGAAGGAAGAATCCCTTAAACCTGGAGAGTTGAGACCCGTGGAATGGGTACCATGCAATATGACTTCAAAGGGTCTTCATTTGCTCACCGAACCTCTCCAATCCTATCACTGCTGCGTTTATGCCCCTGTACACACGCTTGATTCTCTTTCGGAGACATAGCAATCCATAAGTTTTAAGACACTTACTAGTCAGGTACATTCTCAGGCGTTTAATATGGGGTGTTGAGTCCATTTCGTTGAGCAAGGAGTAGCTCTTGTCTATTCCATATTTGGCTTAAGGAACTTTATCTGTGCTCATTTCAATCTCTGGTTTTATGCAGCACCCCAACTCACCTTTCCCCTTAAGCAAGCATAAGTTGGTTTTCTAAATTTGAGACCCTGTTCTGTTTTGTAATCCAGTTCCTGTGTAGCCAAGTTTACATTCCGTGTATTAGTGATATCTTATGATGTTTCTTTTTCTGTGTGACTTATTTCAGTTAGAATCATCATACCTGAATCCACTCATTATGCTGCTACGGGCCTGATGACATAGATTTCATTGCTGAGTGATATTGTATTGTACGTAAGTACCACAACTTCTTTATCCATTTTTCACTTTCTGCGATATTGAACTTGTACCATAAACGAGGTTCTTGTAAACAGAGCCATCCGAAACTTTTGGGTGGCTGTGACTTTTTGATTTTAATTTCCCTAAGCTATAGGACCATAAGTGGAAGTGCCCTAGGCTCTGTTCACCTGTTTTTTAGATGTTTCAGGAAACACCATACACTTCTCCCGAGTGGCTGTTGGCAATTTACATCCCGCCCATCAGCATAACAAGGCTCCCAGTTCTCCATGACCTGTCCTGCCTTTCTGGATTTTACACTTTTTTCAGATGGCCCTTTTGACCGGGGAGAAGTGAGACTTCATTGTAGTGCAGATTTCCTTTGCAAGCTTGCTTGGTTGGCCAAAAAGGACCTATGCCTTTTTTCCTGAATATATTCAGGAAAAAACGAATATGCCCTTTTTGGCCAAGTGCATCATTGTCGACATTCTTCCTCTTTTCCTATGCTTTAAATGCAACTCCAGTCTACCTCCTGAAGCCGGTTTCGTGCAATTCTGCCCCACTTTCAAGTCCTCTTGGCAGCCTTACTTCAGTATATTTTTTACGATAGCTGTCATTTATAACTCTGCAGGTTTGTGAATTACAGTGCCCCTGAGCTCCTTTCTTCAACTCGCTTTCTTGTGAGCTGGCCGCAACACCGCAGGATTGCTTCAGGCCCAAATCAGGTTCTGGCATGGCACGCTGAGCCTTTGCTTAATTCCTCTTCCTGGTGGGAAATGAGAGTTAAATTTGCCCGTCCAGACACCTCCAGCTAGTCTCTCATTGGTTCTCCTTATTCCTGTTCATCTTCCGCAGAAATTGCAAACTGGGCCAAACAGGAGGTTAAAGGCACTGACTGTCCAAGTCGGGAGAGTGTCAGTTAAGCGTCTGGAATGTTGCACCCGAGTACCAGGGGAATAGAACTGAGACATATTGGAACACGTCTCCCGATCACACGGTTGATCATACTCTGGGTTCCACATGCATGTTTTAGCTGAAGGAAGAATCCCTTAAACCTGGAGAGTTGAGACCCGTGGAATGGGTACCATGCAATATGACTTCAAAGGGTCTTCGTTTGCTCACCGAACCTCTCCAATCCTATCACTGCTGCGTTTATGCCCCTGTACTCACGCTTGATTCTCTTTCAGAGACATAGCAATCCATAGGTTTTAATATACTTACTAGTCAGGTACATTTTTAGGCGTTTAATTTTGGATTTTGAGTCCATTTCGTTGAGCAAGGAGTAGCTCTTGTCTATTCCATATTTGGCTTAAGGAACCTTATCTGTGCTCATTTCAATCTCTGGCTTTATGCAGCACCCCAACTCACCTTTCCCCTTAAGCAAGCATAAGTTGGTTTTCTAAATTTGAGACCCTGTTCTGTTTTGTAATTCAGTTCTGTGTAGCCAAGTTTACATTCCGTGTATTAGTGATATCTTATGATGTTTCTTTTCCTGTGTGACTTATTTCAGTTACAATCATCATACCTGAATCCACTCATTATGCTGCTATGGGCCGATGACATAGATTTCATTGCTGAGTGATATTGCATTGTACGTAAGTACCACAACTTCTTTATCCATTTTTCGCTTTCTGCGATATTGAACTTGTACCGTAAACGAGGTTCTTGTAAACAGAGCCGTCCCAAACTTTGGGGTGGCTGTGTCTTTTTGATTTTAATTTTCCTAAACTATAGGACCATAAGCGGAATTGACCTAGGCTCTGTTGCTTTGTTTTTTAGATGTTTCAGGAAACACCATACACTTCTCCCGAGTGGCTGTTGGCAATTTACATCCCGCCCATCAGCATAACAAGGCTCCCAGTTCTCCATGGCCTGTCCTGCCTTTCTGGATTTTACACTTTTTTCACATGGCCCTTTTGACTGGGGGGAAGTGAGACTTCATTGTAGTGCAGATTTCCTTTGCAAGCTTGCTTGGTTGGCCAAAAAGGGCGTATGCTTTTTTTCCTGAATATATTCAGGAAAAAAAGCATACGCCCTTTTTGGCCAAGTGCATCATTGTGGATGTTCTGCCTCTTTTCCTATGCTTTAAATGCAATTCCAGTCCACCTCCAGAAATCGGTTTCCTGAAATTCTGCCCCACTTTCAAGTCCTCTTGGCAGCCTTACTTCAGTATATTTTTGGACGATAGCTGTCATTTATAACTCTGCAGGTTTGTGAATTACAGTGCCCCTGAGCTCCTTTCTTTAACTCGCTTTCTTGTGAGCTGGCCGCAACACCGCAGGATTGCTTCAGGCCCTGATCTGGTTCCCGCAGGGCATGCTGAGCCTTTGGTAAATTTCTCTTCCTGGTGGGAAATGAGAGTTAAATTTGCCCGTCCAGACACCTCCAGCTAGTCTCTCATTGGTCCTCCTTATCCCTGTTCATCTTCTGCAGAAATTGCAAACTGGGTCAAACAGGAGGTTAAAGGCACTGACTCTCCAAGTCGGGAGAGTGTTAGTAAAGCGTCTGGAATGTTGCACCCGAGTACCAGGGGACGAGAACTGAGACATATTGGAACACGTCTCCCGATCACACGGTTGATCATACTCTGGGTTCCACATGCATGTTTTAGCTGAAGGAAGAATCCCTTAAACCTGGAGAGTTGAGACCCGTGGAATGGATACCATGCAATATGACTTCAAAGGGTCTTTGTTTGCTCACCGAACCTCTCCAATCCTATCACTGCTGCGTTTATGCCCCTGTACATATGTTTGATTCTCTTTCGGAGACATAGCAATCCATAGGTTTTAAGATAATTAGTAGTCAGGTACATTCTTAGGCGTTTAATATGGGGTGTTGAGTCCATTTCGTTGAGCAAGGAGTAGCTCTTGTCTATTACATATTTGGCTTAAGGAACTTTATCTGTGCTCATTTCAATCTCTGGTTTTATGCAGCACCCCAACTCACCTTTCCCCTTAAGCAAGCATAAGTTGGTTTTCTAAATTTGAGACCCTGTTCTGTTTTGTAATTCAGTTCCTGTGTAGCCAAGTTTACATTCCGTGTATTATTGATATCTTATGATGTTTCTTTTTCTGTGTGACTTATTTCAGTTAGAATCATCATACCTGAATCCACTCATTATGCTGCTACGGGCCTGATGACATAGGTTTCATTGCTGAGTGATGTTGCATTGTACGTAAGTACCACAACTTCTTTATCCATTTTTCATTTTCTGTGATATTGAACTTGTCCCGTAAACGAGTTTCTTGTAAACAGAGCCATCCCAAACGTTGGGGTGGCTGTGTCTTTTTGATTTTAATTTCCCTAAGCAATAGGGCCATAAGTGGAATTGCCCTAGGCTCTGTTCCTCTGTTTTTAGATGTGTCAGGAAACACCATACACTTCTCCCAAGTGGCTGTTGGCAATATACATCCCGCCCATCAGCATAACAAGGCTCCCAGTTCTCCATGGCCTGTCCTGCCTTTCTGGATTTTACACTTTTTTCAGTGGCCCTTTTGACCGGGGGGAAGTGAGACTTCATTGTAGTGCAGATTTCCTTTGCAAGCTTGCTTGGTTGGCCAAAAAGTGCGTATGCGTTTTTTCCTGAATATATTCAGGAAAAAACGCATATGCCCTTTTTGGCCAAGTGCATCATTGTCGACGTTCTGCCTCTTTTCCTATGCTTTAAATGCAATTCCAGTCTACCTCCTGAAATCGGTTTCCTGCAATTCTGCCTTGCCTCCAATGCCTCTTCATAGCCTTACCTCAATATATTTTTTGAAAATAGTTGGCCTTTATAACTCTGCAGGTTTTTGAATTGCAGTGGCCCTTAGCTCCATTTTTCTGCTCTTATTTTTGTGATCTTGCCTCATAACTACAGGATTCCTTCAGGCCCTATTCTTCTTCTGGGGCACTTTGCTGTGCCTTTGGTTTATTCTTCTTACTGATGTGAAATTAGAGTGACATGTGCTCATTGAAACTGCTACAGCTAGTTTCTCACTGGTTCCCCCTATTCCCATTCATCCTCCGCACTAACTGCAGACTGTGCGATACCAGAATTTAAAGGCATTGACTCTCCATGTGGGGATATTGTTAGTAAAGTGGCTGGAATGTCGATCCAGAGTCCCAGGAGAGGAAAAATGAGGTGCGTTTTAGAAACCTTTCCCGATCATATGGTATACCAGTCGCTGGGTTTCCCAAGCATGGTTTAGCTGTAGGAAGATTCCCTTCAAGCTGGAGTTTTGGGACCCTTGGAATGAGTAGCATGAAGTATTGCATTAAACTTTTGGCAGTTGCTCACCAAAGCTCACCAATCCTCTCAGCCCCAAGTGTGCAGCCTTATGTCTTATCCAGCTGTGGGTTTATATGTGGTCAATCCAGGTTGCATCACAGCCCCTGAGCAAATTTTGTAAGAATTTTTCTCTCTTTCATTGTTTCTGCATTTTGTTTTTAAAATTTATTTCTATAATGGGGTTTAGCTCATTTTCACTGCTGTGTTTGTGCCACTCTGCACACACTTGATTCCCTTATGGAGATATATCAATACATGGGTTTTAAGATTCTTATTACTCAGATATATTTCTCTGCGGTATATAGGGTGTGTTGAGGCCAGTTCATTGAGCAAGGTGTAGAGCTTGTCTAATATCTATTTGGTTTATTGAACGGTATCTGTGCTAATTTCAAACTCTGTTTTAATGCATCACCCCACCTCTCCTTTCCCCTTAAGCTGACATAAGTGTGTTTTCTAAATGTGAGACACTGTTCTGTTCTGTAATTCCTTTCTTGTGCAGCCATATTTACCCTCCCTCTATAAGTGATATCTTATGATATGTTTCTTTTTCTGTTTGACTTATTTCAAGTAGTATTATCGGACCTAAATCCACTCTTTATCCTTCTACTAGCCTTATTACCTTGATTTCATGGTGAAGAGATATTCCATTGTACATAAGTACCACATCTTCTTTATCCATTGTTCTCTTTCCTGGGATATTTAAGGTGTACTGAAGTTGAGGTTCTTGTAAACAGAGTAGCCCTAAACTGTGGTGTGCTTGTGTCTTGTTGATTTTTAGACTTCCCTAGATATACTCCCATGATTGGAAGTGTCCTATGCTCTGTAGCTCTGTTTTTTAGATGATTTAGGAACCACCATACACTTCTCCAGAGTGGCTCTCGGCAGTTCACACACTGCCCATCAGCGTATAAAGGCTCCCTGTTCTCCATGGCCTGTCCTGCATTTCTGGTTTTTACAATTTTTTAGGATGGCCCTTTTGACTGGTGGGAAATGAGACTTCTTTGTTGTGCACATTTGCATTGCTTGCTTGCTTCGTTGCCCATAAAGTGCGTATGCGTTTTTTCCTGGATGTAATCAGGAAAAAACGCATACGCCCTTTTGGGCCAACTGCATCATTGTCGAAATTCTGCCGCTTTTCATGTGCTTTAAAGACGAGTCCAATCTATCTCTTGAAATCTGTTTCTTGCAATTCTGTCTTGCATTCAGATCCTCTTCTTTGCCTTACCTCAACATATTTTTGGACGTTAGTTTTCATTTATAACTCTGCAGGTTTGTGAATTGCAGTGACCCTGAGCTCCATTTTTTAAGTTGCTCTTTTGTGAGCTGGCCTCAAACCCACAGGATTGCTTCAGGCCCTATTTTGGCTCCGGCGAGGCGGGCTGAGCCTTTTTTCAATTCTTATTCTTAATGGGAAATTAGAGTGATATGTGCCCGTCCAAACCCCTACAACTATTCTCTCATTGGTTCCCCCTCTTCCCGTTCATCCTCCTCACAATTTGCAAAATGTGTGAAACAGAAGTTGAAATGTGCTGATTCTCCAAGTGGGGAGATTCTAAGTAACGTGGCTGGAATGGTGAACAGGAGCACCAGGAGAGGATAAATGAGCTGCATTTTAGACACATCTCCCGATCACATTGTGTACAGTCCTCTGGGTTTTTCATGCATGTTTTAGCTGTAGGAAGATCCCTTGAACCTGCAGATTTGGGACCCATTGAATGGGTACCAGGTAGTATTACTTTAAAGGGTGTGCATTTCCTCACCCAACCTCACATTTCTCTTAGTGCAAACAGTTTCCAGCCTTATGTCTCATCCTGCTGTGGGTCTAGATGTGTTCAATCCATGTTGCATCACCGTCCCTGAGGAAAAGTTGTAAGAGGTTTTCTCTGTCTCTATGTCGTTTATTTTTTTCAATTTATTACTATATTGGTTACAGCTGATTTTCAAAGCTCTGTTTCTTGCTGCTGTACATCCACTTGATTCACGTACAGAGAGACATCAGTAAATTCTTTTTCAGATTCTTACCAGTCGTATATATTCTTTTCCGGTGACTTGAGTGTGCTGAGTGCAGTTCTTTTAGCTACCGTGTGGGCTTTGTTGATTATCAGTTTGATATTTGGAATGGTATCTTTGCTAATTTCAACCTCCTGGATGATGCCTCACCCCTCCCCACCTTTCCCGTTTAGCAGCCTTATGCGTGTTTTCTACATATTTGACTATGTTTTTGTTTTGTAATTTATTTCATGTGTAGCCATTTTGGATTCCACCTTTAAGTGATATCTTATGATATGTGTCTTTTTCTTTTTGAATTATGTCACTTAGAAAGATCATACGTAACTCCTCCGGAGTTGTTACAACTGGCCATATTTCATTGATTTCCAGGCTGAATAATATTCCACTCTACCTAAGTACCACATCTCTATCCATTTTTTCCCTCCAGAGACATTTAAGTTATATCCTAGTCGAGGATCTTTTAAACAGAGAGGGGGTAAACATTGGGGTGCCTGTGTCCTCTCAATTTTTGTTTTTCCCAAGATATACGCCCATGAGTGCAAGTGCCCTATGCTCTGTAGCTCATTTTTTAGATGCTTTAGTAAACACAATACACTTCTCCAGAATGGCCGTTGGCAATATACATTTCCACTATAAGTCTCACAGGGCTCCCTCTTCTCCTTGCCCTGTCCTGCATTTCTGTTGTTTACGCTTTATGAGGATGGCTCTTCTGACTGATGCGAAGTGATATCTTTTGTAGTATTGACTTCCAGTGCCCACCTGTTTGCTTGGCTAAAAAAGTGTATGCCCTTTTCTTGAATATATACAGAAAAAAACGCATACACCCTTTTTGGCCAACTGCAATGTTGGCAATGTTCAGCTCCTTTTCTTGTGCTTAATGGCGAGTCCTTTCTACCTCCTCAAATCCCTTTCCTGCCATTCTCCCTTGCTTACAAGTCCTTTTCTCTGACTTTCCTCAAGACATTTTTCAGTGATGGATATTTTCAACTCTGCAGTTTCGTGAATTTTACTGCCCCTGAGTTCCATTGTTCAACTTGTGTTTATGGGAACTGGCCACAAAGCAGCGGGATTTCCTCAAGCCCTATACTGTTTCCATGGGCAACCCTAGCCTTTGGTCAGTTCGTCTTCCTGATTGGAAATTAGAGTGACATCTGCCTGTCTGAACACCTAGGACTTGTCTCTCATTGTTCTTCATCCTTCCGCTTCATCCTCTGGACAAATTCCAAACTGTACACAACAGGATGTTGACAGTGCTGACATCTCCAAGTGGGGAGACTGTTAGTAAAGACGCTGGAGGGGTGAACCCGAGCACCAGGAGATGAGGAGATGAGATGCCTTTTCCAAACTCTTCCCGATCAGACGGTATACCATCCTCTGGGTGTGACAGACATGTTTTAGCAGTAGGAAGAGTCCCATTCATGTAAGGAGAACATCAGGGCTTTTTCAAAATCAGTGTCTCCCCGAAACACAAACTGGGGAATTTTTTAAGCTACGGCTACACGTATGTTCATTAAGGGCCTTGGGAAGTAGGCAGAGTCCAAACTTTAGATGATTGAAGTCTTCAGGGTCAGAAGCACTCACCACCAGCTTCCCTTAGGTTACACTTTAACTGTCATTGATAGATGATGTCAATAAAAATATCTATTCTTTTTCAGATTATTTCCCCTTATAGCTTATTGCAAAATGTTGAGTGTATTTCCCTGTGCTATACAGTAGTTCCTTGTTGATGATCTATTTTATACATAGCAGTGTGTATGTGTTAATCCCAAACTGTTAATTTATCCCTCCTCCCACCTTTCCCCTTTGGTAATAATAAATTATAAGATTTTATACTTCTCAGAAATGGGGGAGCTGAAAGAGAGGTATCATTTTCAATGGAAAAGCATTTAAAACAAGATTGAAGCTTTAACCAAGATTATTATATGTACATCCTTGGAAAGAAATCACTTCGTTTCTCTAATATTGACCTGACAAATAAGACAAACCTTTTCACTGAACTTGCTTATAATAAAGTGATGGAAATATCAAATGGAAGTGTTAGAAACATCTTATTTTACCCGAGCCTTATACACTGTTCTATGTTAACTACAGTTTGGCTCACACATCTGTTCATTGAGGTTACAATAGTCTCAATTTCTGTTACTGATCCTCCAGAGTGGACCCCAACAAGTGTCCCCCTGCCCAGTGTCATTGGGGCCAACAGATCGAGACTGAGTTTGGTTCACAAGCAAAGGAAACTTTATATTTTGATCAGAGAATGGAGAGGTGAGAGCATGCACTACCCCCTGGGCTGTGGGCTGGGCTGCTGTGTAGAGATCCTGTCAGAGTCAGTGGGAGGGAGGGGGCGGAGCTCTCGAGGGCCAGGTTGGCTGCAGCTCAGGCTCTGTATCGCGGAGTCTGCACTGGGCCCCAGGAGCTGAGGTGTCGTCCCAGCCATTCTGCACTAGGAAATCTGGTCTGAAGTGCCGGGTGTGGAACCTCTGCATGCGGGACCCTAGGAGCACATGAAATTAGACAAAGCACAAAGGATAAAAACGGTTAGACTTGACTTTATTGCCCAGATTCTATTTTTATCTCCCAGGGATTTTTAATGGGCTTTGCTGGGGACAAACCCCTCCTCTGCCTTTTGTCCCATTCCTCATTCTTGGAGTGCTGAGGGTGCAGACCCTTCTTCTGTAACTGCTGAGTGCTGAGTTGTGAGCCCTCATACCCGGGGGCGAGGGTCAGAGCTTCTCCCCAGCAGCCTCCAGGTGACGTTGATTGTCCCCAGGCCCCCTGCCTCCCTGCTCGTCCACCTGAGCACCAGCATTGGAAGTGTTATAGATTCTAATGACCTTTAAGGGTCCAGGAAAGAGATGTGCAGAGACGCTGTGGGGGCCAGTTTCACCCCGCCCCACATTTGTTCAGCCACCTTAGGCTGACCGTTTCTGCCCGCCTAGATGCTCTGACCAGTAGTCTGCGCTTTCTTCAATTAGGCCCCTGAATTAACGTACAAACAGCACCAGGTGTCAGAGCCCTGCCCGCTCAACTCCCAGACAGTCCAGGGTCAGTGGTGATCAAGGACCATGATGGCCACTGAGTCAACAGCCTTTTGAAGTAAACAGGAGTCCAGCCAGTCTTATTGGCCACCATCATCATGGTGTCTGTAGGCTTTTCTATGGTGACAGTGTGATATACGGTTCCCCCGCCAAGATTATTAGCTCCCCTCTGGGTGCAGTAAGTCCTGCAAGCAGTAGTCTACTCTTTTGGGACACACTCTTGTTGTTTTATGAGAGAAACTCCAGATCAAGTGATGTTCACATGAGTCGTCATGGTGCCCTGTTGCCCCCGGTTATCTCTCTGGATGTTGAAGTTGGAAGGCCTCCTCACTCGAGGTTGGTGTGCCCACAGAGCGAACCCTGAAACTTCAGGGCATGGTTGGTGGTTAGGATCACCACGTGGGGTCCTTTTCCCTTAGGAGGGAGGTGGCCTTTGGGGCTGCTGATTTCCAGGTTTTTAGATACCGCCAGTATCTTGGCCAGATGTGGCAGTTGGCCAAGCCCCTTGGTGACCGTAGTTTATCCTACCTGGATGGCATTCTTGCATTGTTCCATTTCAAGTGGTCCCAGTTTTTGCACTAATTCTCCAATGGCGATTCACCTTTCACTGGGAATGTAAAGGTCAAAGGGTTTAGCTAAATTAGGGAGTTCCAGGGCAAGTGTCTGAATTGACTGCTCTTTCCATTCTTGAAAGGCCACTTCTGGATTCTATTCAACAGGATCATCATCTTTTCCTTTCAGTGTTTCATATAGAGGCCCAGCTAGTAGACTGTAGTTAGGGATCCAGAAGCAGCAAACCCTGGTCTCCCCAAGAACCCCTAAGCTGTCTTCTAGTTTTAGAAAGGGGTAAGGCTGAAAATGGTTTCTTTCCTTTCCTGGGATGGGCTTCTCCGACCTTCTGTGAGAATGAAGCCCAGGCAGGTCACCGCAGTCTGTGATATTTGAGCTTTTTCTTGGACAACTTCTATCCTTTATTGGCTTGGTAGTTCAGAGGCCTCCTTAGTAGGGCTGGTGATCAGAATGTCGTCTGTGTACTGAAGGAGCGTTTCCTTTTCCAGAGGTAGAACTTTTAGGTCTTTAGCTAAGCTTTCCCCAAAGATGGTGTGGGAATTTTTGCACCCTTGGGGCAAGACGGCCCGGAAGTATTGTTTTAGTTGTATGTTGAGTCCTGCCACTCACAAGCCAAAATTTCTTGTGACTCTGGGACTAATGGAATACAAAAGAAGGCATCATTGAAGACTAATACAGAATACCATGTCCTGGTGGTTGGTAGAATGACCAGCAGGGTGTAGGAATTAGGAGCAGCTGGAGGTATATCCTCGGTGGCTTCACTGACTGTCCTGACATCCTTTACCAGGTCCCCAGCAGCCCATGGGGCTCTCGTGGTCAGACCAATCCCAGAATATGGAGCTCACCTGGGCAGGTACCCCACCCCCACCCCAGCCCACGGGGCTCTCGTGGTCAGGCCCCTCCCAGGATACAGAGCTACCCTTGCAGGTACCGTGGCAGGGCTGGGCACACAGGAACCGTGCACATAGCCCTCATTGCAGAGCACCCCCAGCTCACCTGTCGCTCAGAGCTGACACAGAGCACCTCAGAGCAGGACTTGAACTAACAAACAGCAGCTGCGACAGGTCTGTGACCCTGGGCATCACTCTGTGCGGCCTCCCTCCACCTGGTCTTCCAGAGACTTCCACTGCACCCGGGGCACCAGGCCTCTGTCTCCAACCACCACCCACCCCTCCTCTCCCTGACTCCTGGGTTCCTCTCATTAGGAGAGGGTTTTCTTGAAGTTGTCTCCCACTCATGGTCCAGATAAAATGATTAGAAAACAAGCCAAAGCTGCAGCCCCTTGTCTATCCTGACTCTCAGGAGCCCACACCTGTTCCTTGGACCTGGCCGGTTCAGCAAGTTCCATTTTCTGCAACTGTGAGCCCCTGAGGGGTGATGATTGGCTGACCTGGGCAGCCTTACCGTGCCGGCCAGCCCTCCCCAGGTGTGCCTGGGTTGAGATCAATATAAATACCACTCCAGGCAGCAAGAGGCCCTGCAGCCGTGCCTGACGCCATTTTCTCTGCCCTGTCAGCAGTCTCGGGGCTGGGCTGGTGGGAGGGAGTGAGAGGCCACGGCTTTGTGGGTGGCCCAGTGTGAGTGGGGCTCTGCTGGACTTTCTGCAGCAGTTGCCAGGCTGCCACCTGCTAAAGAAGAGGATGTGTCACCTATACCTGCTGCTGGAATTTCTCCCTGGGCAGAGGTGAGGAAGGAAAGAAGCAGTGGGGGCAGGGACAGGATGGGTATCTCAGGCAGGGAAATGGAAATCTTCCAGAAGAGCACCCAGGGCCAGGACCATCCTGGCTGGCCTGCAGGCACCAAGTCGGCCGGCATGCTGTCACTCGTGTGGCTCTATGGCCCTTCCTCTAGGCTTTCAAGTCCTTGTATATATTCAGGTGTTTTACCTGGGACGGGTGGGAATAGTTCAGCAGCAACTGGCCTGGGGCTCAGCTCACGTTTACTCACAGATGCCTCGGCACGGTGCCCCAGCTTTGCAATGAGGACGCTTGTTGCGTGGGGGCTGCTGGCTGAATGGGAGACGATTCCCCACCACTGACCAACTTCAGAATTGTTTACAACTGGAGCAAGTGCCCTGATACGGTTTTCCTCTGTGGAACTGGTGGGTTCTGTGTTTTTTTTCTCTTTTTCGTTTTTGGTTCAAGGTAGATTTTATTCCTCTTTTTTGTATTTACAGATATAAGCATGGAAATAATTTATTCATATAAATACATGTATGTGAAGGGAATAATTGTTTTTTCTGTTTTATTTTTTAAATTTTATTTCTTTTTAATTTTGAATTTTATTTTATATTTTTATACAGCAGGTTCTTATTGGTTACCTATTTTATACGTATAAATGTATACATGACAATCCCAGTCTCTCAACTCCTCCCACCACCACCCCCCCAACAGCCTTCCACCCTTGTTGTCCATACGTTTGTTGTCTACATCTGTTGCTCTATTTATGCCTTGCAAAATGGTTAACCTGTACAGTTTTTCTAGGTTCCACATATATGCATGAATATACAAGATTTGTTTTTCTCTTTCTGACTTACTTCACTCTGTATGACACTCTCTAGATCCATTGACGTCTTGACAAATGACCCAATCATTCCTTTTCATGGCTTAGTAATATTCCATTTTATATATGCCACAGCTTTATGCATTCGTCTGTCTGTGGGCATTTAGGTTGCTTCCATTACCTCGATATTGTAAAGAGTGAGGCAATGAACATTGCGGTGAATGTCTCTTTTTGATTTATGGTTTTGTCTGGGTATATGTCCAGAACTGGGATTGCTGTATCATATGGTAATTCTACTGTTAGTATCTTAAGAAACTCCATATTGTTCTCCATAGTGACTGTATCAATTTATATTCCCAACAATAGTGGAAGAGGGTTCCTTTTCTCCACACCCTTTCCAGCATTTTTTGTTTGTAGATTTTCTGATGATGCCCATTCTACCAGGTGTGAGGTGATACCTCATTGCTGAGTCCATTTCCTTGAGCAAGGGGTAGGTCTTGTCTATTAAATATTTGGCTTATGGAACGGTATCTGTGCTAATTTCAAACTCTGGTTTTATGCAGCACCCCAACTCACCTTCCCACTTAAGCAAGCATAAGTTGGTTTTCTAAATTTGAGACCGTGTTCTGTTTTGTAAATCAGTTCATGTGTAGCCAAGTTCTCATTCCATGTATTAGTGGTACCTTATGATGTTTCTTTTTCTGTGTGACTTTTTTCACTTAGAATCACCGTGCCTCAATCCACTCATTATGCTGGTACGGGCCTGGTGACATAGTTTTCATTGCTGAGAGGTATTCTGTTGTACGTAAGTACCGCAACTTCTTTATCCATTATTTGTTCTCTGGCATATTTAACTTGTGCTGCAGAAGAGGTACTTGTAAACAGAGCCGTCCCAAACTTTGGGGTGGCTGTGTCTTTTTGATTTTAATTTCCCTTATCTATAGGACCATAAGTGGAAGTGCCCTAGGCTCTGTTGCTTTGTTTCTTAGATGTTTCAGGAAACACCATACACTTCTCCCGAGTGGCTGTTGGCAATTTACATCCCGCCCATCAGCATAACAAGGCTCCCAGTTCTCCATGGCCTGTCCTGCCTTTCTGGATTTTACACTTTTTTCAGATGGCCCTTTTGACCGGGGGGAAGTGAGACTTCATTGCAGTGCAGATTTCCTTTGCAAGCTTGCTTGGTTGGCCAAAAAGGGCGTATGCATTTTTTCCTGAATATATTCAGGAAAAAACGCATACACCCTTTTTGGCCAAGTGCATCATTGTGGACGTTCTGCCTCTTTTTCTATGCTTTAACTGCAATTCCAGTCTACCTCCTGAAATCGGTTTCATGCAATTCTGCCCCACTTTCAAGTCCGCTTGGCAGCCTTACTTCAGTATATTTTTGGACGATAGCTGTCATTTATAACTCTGCATCTTTGTGAATTACAGTGCCCCTGAGCTCTTTTCTTCAACTCGCTTTCTTGTGAGCTGGCCGCAACACCGCAGGATTCCTTCAGGCCCTAATCTTGTTCTGGCACGGCCCGCTGAGCCTTTGGTTAATTCCTCTTCCTGGTGGGAAATGAGAGTTAAATTTGCCCGTCCAGACACCTCCAGCTAGTCTCTCATCGGTTCTCCCTATTCTTGTTCATCTTCCTCAGAAATTGCAAACTGGGCCAAACAGGAGGTTAAAGGCACTGACTCTCCAAGTCGGCAGAGCGTTAGTAAAGCGTCTGGAATGTTGCACCCGAGTACCAGGGGACGAGAACTGAGACATATTGGAACACGTCTCCCGATCACATGGTTGATCATACTCTGGGTTCCACATGCATGCTTTAGCTGAAGGAAGAATCCCTTAAACCTGGAGAGTTGAGACCCGTGGAATGGGTACTATGCAATATGACTTCAAAGGGTCTTCATTTGCTCACCGCACCTCTCCAATCCTATCACTGCTGCGTTTATGCCCCTGTACACATGCTTGATTCTCTTTCGGAGACATAGCAATCCATAGGTTTTAAGATACTTACTAGTCAGGCACATTCTTAGGCATTTAATATGCGGTGTTGAGTCCATTTCGTTGAGCAAGTAGTAGCTCTTGTCTATTACATATTTGGCTTAAGGAACCTTATCTGTGCTCATTTCAATCTCTGGTTTTATGCAGCACCCCAACTCACCTTTCCCCTTAAGCAAGCATAAGTTGGTTTTCTAAATTTCAGACCCTGTTTTGTTTTGTAATTCAGTTCCTGTGTAGCAAGTTTACATTCCGTGTATTAGTGATATCTTATGATGTTTCTTTTTCTGTGTGACTTATCTCAGTTAGAATCATCATACCTGAATCCACTCATTATGCTGCTACGGGCCTGATGACGTAGATTTCATTGCTGAGTGATATTGCATTTTACGTAAGTACCAAAACTTCTTTATCCATTTTTCGCTTTCTGCGATATTGAACTTGTACCGTAAACGAGGTTCTTGTAAACAGAGCCGTCCCAAACTTTGGCGTGGCTGTGCCTATTTGATTTTAATTTCCCTAAGCTATAGGACCATAAGTGGAAGTGCCCTAGGCTCTGTTCCTCTGTTTTTTAGATGTTTCAGGAAGCACCATACACTTATCCCCAGTGGCTGTTGGCAATTTACATCCCGCCCATCAGCATAACAAGGCTCCCAGTTCTCCATGGCCTGTCCTGCCTTTCTGGATTTTACACTTTTTTCAGATGGCCCTTTTGACCGGGGGGAAGTGAGACTTCATTGCAGTGCAGATTTCCTTTGCAAGCTTGCTTGGTTGGCCAAAAAGTGCGTATGCGTTTTTTCCTGAATATATTCAGGAAGAAACACATACGCCCTTTTTGGCCAAGTGCATCATTGTCAATGTTCTGCCTCTTTTCCTATGCTTTAAATGCAATTCCAGTCTACCTCCTGAAATCGGTTTCCTGCAATTCTGCCCCGCTTTCAAGTCCGCTTGGCAGCCTTACTTCAGTATATTTTTGGACGATAGCTGTCATTTATAACTCTGCATCTTTGTGAATTACAGTGCCCCTGAGCTCTTTTCTTCAACTCGCTTTCTTGTGAGCTGGCCGCAACACCGCAGGATTCCTTCAGGCCCTAATCTTGTTCCGGCATGGCCTGCTGAGCCTTTGGTTAATTCCTCTTTCTGGTGGGAAATGAGAGTTAAATTTGCCCGTCCAGACACCTCCAGCTAGTCTCTCATCGTTTCTCCCTATTCCTGTTCATCTTCCGCAGAAATTGCAAACTGGGCAAAACAGGAGGTTAAAGGCACTGACTCTCCAAGTCGGCAGAGCGTTAGTAAAGCGTCTGGAATGTTGCACCCGAGTACCAGGGGACGAGAACTGAGACATATTGGAACACGTCTCCCGATCACACGGTTGATCATACTCTGGGTTCCACATGCATGCTTTAGCTGAAGGAAGAATCCCTTAAACCTGGAGAGTTGAGACCCGTGGAACCGTTACCATGCAATATGACTTCAAAGGGTCTTCATTTGCTCACCGCACCTCTCCAATCCTATCACTGCTGCGTTTATGCCCCTGTACACACGCTTGATTCTCTTTCGCAGACATATCAATCCATAGGTTTTAAGATACTTACTAGTCAGGCACATTCTTAGGCGTTTAATATGGGGTGTTGAGTCCATTTCGTTGAGCAAGGTGTAGCACTTGTCTATTACATATTTGGCTTAAGGAACTTTATCTGTGCTCATTTCAATCTCTGGTTTTATGCAGCACCCCAACTCACCTTTCCCCTTAAGCAAGCATAAGTTGGTTTTCTAAATTTGAGACCCTGTTCTGTTTTGTAATCCAGTTCCTGTGTAGCCAAGTTTACATTCCGTGTATTAATGATATCTTATGATGTTTCTTTTTCTTGTGACTTAATTCAGTTAGAATCATCATACCTGAATTCACTCATTATGCTGCTACGGGCCTGATGACATAGATTTCATTGCTGAGTGATATTGCATTGTACGTAAGTACCAAAACTTCTTTATCCATTTTTCACTTTCTGCGATATTGAACTTGTCCCGTAAAGGAGGTTCTTGTAAACAGAGCTGTCCCAAACTTTGTGGTGGCTGTGTCTTTTTGATTTTAATTTCCCTAACCTATAGGACCATAAGTGGAATTGCCCTAAGCTCTGTTGCTTTGTTTCTCAGATGTTTCAGGAAACACCATACACTTCTCCCAAGTGGCTGTTGGCAATTTACATCCTGCCCATCAGCATAACAAGGCTCCCAGTTCTCCATGGCCTGTCCTGCCTTTCTGGATTTTACACTTTTTTCAGATGGCCCTTTTGACCGGTGGGAAGTGAGACATCATTGTAGTGCAGATTTCCTTTGCAAGCTTGCTTGGTTGGCCAAAAATGGCGTATGCGCTTTTTCCTGAATATATTCAGGAAAAAACGCATACGCCCTTTTTGGCCAAGTGCATCATTGTCGACGTTATGCCTCTTTTCCTATGCTTTAAATGCAATTCCAGTCTACCTCCTGAAATCGGTTTCCTGCAATTCTGCCCCGCTTTCAAGTCCTCTTGGCAGACTTACTTCAGTATATTTTTGGACGATAGCTGTCATTTATAACTCTGCAGGTTTGTGAATTACAGTGCCCCTGAGCTCCTTTCTTCAACTCGCTTTCTTGTGAGCTGGCCGCAACACCGCAGGATTGCTTCAGGCCCTAATCTGGTTCCGGCACGGCACGCTGAGCCTTTGGTTAATTCCTCTTCCTGGTGGGAAATGAGAGTTAAATTTCCCCGTCCAGACACCTCCAGCTAGTCTCTCATTGGTTCTCCCTATTCTTGTTCATCTTCCGCAGAAATTGCAAACTGGGCCAAACAGGAGGTTAAAGGCACTGACTCTCCAAGTCGGGAGAGTGTTAGTAAAGCATCTGGAATGTTGCACCCAAGTACCAGGGGAGGAAAACTGAGACATATTTGAACAAGTCTCCCGATCACACGGTTGATCATACTCTGGGTTCCACATGCATGTTTTAGCTGAAGGAAGAATCCCTTAAACCTGGAGAGTTGAGACCCGTGGAATGGGTACCATTCAATATGACTTCAAAGGGTCTTCGTTTGCTCACCGAACCTCTCCAATCCTATCACTGCTGCGTTTATGCCCCTCTACACATGCTTGATTCTCTTTCGGAGACATAGCAATCCATAGATTTTAAGATATTACCAGTCAGGTACATTCTTAGGCGTTTAATATGGGGTTTTGAGTCCATTTCGTTGAGCAAGGAGTAGCTCTTGTGTATTACATATTTGGCTTAAGGAACTTTATTTGTGCTCATTTCAATCTCTGGTTTTAAGCAGCACCCCAACTCACCTTTCCCCTTAAGCAAGCATAAGTTGATTTTCTAAATTTGGGACCATGTTCTGTTTTGAAATTCAGTTCCTGTGTAGCCAAGTTTACATTCCGTGTATTAGTGATATCTTATGATGTTTCTTTTTCTGTGTGACTTATTTCAGTTAGAATCATCATACCTGAATCCACTCATTATGCTGCTATGGGCCTGATGACATAGATGTCATTGCTGAGTGATATTGCATTGTACGTAAGTACCACAACTTCTTTATCCATTTTTCGCTTTATGCGATATTGAACTTGTACCGTAAACGAGTTTCTTGTAAACAGAGCCATCCCAAACTTTGGGGTGGCTGTGTCTTTTTGATTTTAATTTCCCTAAGCTATAGGACCATAAGTGGAAGTGCCCTAGGCTCTGTTGCTTTGTTTTTTAGATGTTTCAGGAAACACCATACACTTCTCCCCAGTGGCTGTTGGCAATTTACATCCCGCCCATCAGCATAACAAGACTCCCAGTTCTCCATGGCCTGTCCTGCCTTTCTGGATTTTACACTTTTTTCAGATGGCCCTTGTGACCCGGGGGAAGTGAGACTTCATTGTAGTGCAGATTTCCTTTGCAAGCTTGCTTGGTTGGCCAAAAAGTGCTTATGCCTTTTTTCCTGAATATATTCAGTAAAAAACGCATACGCCCTTTTTGGCCAAGTGCATCATTGTCGACCTTCTGCCTCTTTTCCTATGCTTTAAATGCAATTCCAGTCTACCTCCTGAAATCGGTTTCCTACAATTCTGCCCGGCTTTCAAGTCCTCTTGGCAGCCTTACTTCAGTATATTTTTGGATGATAGCTGTCATTTATAACTCTGCAGGTTTGTGAATTACAGTGCCCCTGAGCTCCTTTCTTCAACTCGCTTTCTTGTGAGCTGGCCGCAACACCGCAGGATTGCTTCAGGCCCTAATCTGGTTCCGGCATGGCACGCTGAGCCTTTGGTTAATTCCTCTTCCTGGTGGGAAATGAGAGTTAAATTTTCCCGTCCAGACACCTCCAGCTAGTCTCTCATTGGTTCTCCCTATTCCTGTTCATCTTCCGCGGAATTTGCAAACTGGGCCAAACAGGAGGTTAAAGGCACTGACTCTCCAAGTCGGGAGAGTGTTAGTAAAGCATCTGGAATGTTGCACCCGAGTACCAGGGGACGAGACCTGAGACATATTTCAACACGTCTCCCGATCACACGGTTGGTCATACTCTGGGTTCCACATGCATGTTTTAGCTGAAGGAAGAATCCCTTAAACCTGGAGAGTTGAGACCCGTGGAATGGGTACCATGCAATATGACTTCAAAGGGTCTTCATTTGCTCACCAAAACTCTCCAATCCTATCACTGCTGCGTTTTTGCCCCTGTACTCACTATTGATTCACTTTCAGAGACATAGCAATCCATAGGTTTTAAGATACTTACTAGTCAGGTACATTATTAGGCGTTTAATATGGGGTTTTGAGTCCATTTTGTTGAGCAAGGAGTAGCTCTTGTCTATTACATATTTGGCTTAAGGAACTTTATCTGTGCTCATTTCAATCTCTGGTTTTATGCAGCACCCCAACTCACCTTTCACCTTAAGCAAGCATAAGTTGGTTTTCTAAATTTGAGACTCTGTTCTGTTTTGTAATCCAGTTCCTGTGTAGCCAAGTTTACATTCCGTGTATTAGTGATATCTTATGATGTTTCTTATTCTGTGTGACTTATTTCAGTTAGAATCATCATACCTGAATCCACTCTATGCTGCTACTGGCCTGATGACATAGATTTCATTGCTGAGTGATATTGCATTGTACGTAAGTACCACAACTTCTTTATCCATTTTTCACTTTCTGTGATATTGAACTTGTACCGTAAACGAGGTTCTTGTAAACAGAGCCGTCGCAAACATTGGGGTGGCTGTGTCTTTTTGATTTTAATTTCCCTAAGCTGCAGGACCATAAGTGGAAGTGCCCTAGGCTCTGTTGCTTTGTTTTAGATGTTTCAGGAAACACCATACACTTCTCCTGAGTGGCTGTTGGCAAGTTACATCCCGCCCATCAGCATAACAAGGCTCCCAGTTCTCTATGGCCTGTCCTGCCTTTCTGGATTTTACACTTTTTTCAGATGGCCCTTTTGACTGGGGGGAAGTGAGACTTCATTGTAGTGCAGATTTCCTTTGCAAGCTTGCTTGGTTGGCCAAAAAGGTCGTATGCACTTTTTCCTGAATATATTCAGGAAAAAAAGCATACGCCCTTTTTGGCCAAGTGCATCATTGTCGACGTTCTGCCTCTTTTCCTATGCTTTAAATGCAATTCCAGTCTACATCCTGAAATTGGATTCTTGCAATTCTGCCCCGCTTTGAAGTCCTCTTGGCAGCCTTACTTCAGTATATTTTTGGACGATAGCTGTCATTTATAACTCTGCAGGTTTGTGATTACAGTGCCCCTGAGCTCCTTTCTTCAACTCGCTTTCTTGTGAGCTGGCCGCAACACCGCAGGATTGCTTCAGGCCCTAATCTGATTCTGTCACGGCACGCTTAGCCTTTTGTTAATTTCTCTTCCTGGAGGGAAATGAGAGTTAAATTTGCCCGTCCAGACACTTCCAGCTAGTCTCTCATTGGTCCTTCCTGTTCCTGTTCATCTTCCGCAGAAATTGCAAACTGGGCCAATCAGGAGGTTAAAGGCACTGACTCTCCAAGTCGGGAGAGTGTTATTAAAGCGTCTGGAATGTTGCACCCGAGTACCAGGGGACAAGAACTGAGACATATTTGAACACGTCTCCCGATCACACAGTTGATCATACTCTGGGCTCCACATGCATGTTTTAGCTGAAGGAAGAATCCCTTAAACCTGGAGAGTTGAGACCCGTGGAATGGGTACCATGCAATATGACTTCAACGGGTCTTCATTTGCTCACCGAACCTCTCCAATCCTATCACTGCTGTGTTTATGCCCCTGTACACACGCTTGATTCTCTTTTGGAGACATAGCAATCCATAGGTTTTAAGATACTTACTAGTCAGGTACATTCTTAGATGTTTAATATGGGATGTTGAGTCCATTTCGTTGAGCAAGGAGTAGCTCTTGTCTATTACATATTTCGCTTAAGGAACTTTATCTGTGCTCATTTCAATCTCTGGTTTTATGCAGCACCCCAACTCACCTTTCCCCTTAAGCAAGCATAAGTTGGTTTTCTAAATTTGAGACCCTGTTCTGTTTTGTAATCCAGTTCCTGTGTAGCCAAGTTTACATTCCGTGTATTAGTGATATCTTATGATGTTTCTTTATCTGTGTGGCTTATTTCAGTTAGAATCATCATACCTGAATCCACTCATTATGCTGCTATGGGCCTGATGACATAGATGTCATTGCTGAGTGATATTGCATTGTATGTAAGTACCACAACTTCTTTATCCATTTTTCGCTTTCTGCGATATTGAACTTGTACCGTAAACGAGGTTCTTGTAAACAGAGCCGTCCCAAACTTTGGGGTGGCTGTGTCTTTTTGATTTTAATTTCCCTAAGCTATAGGACCATAAGTGGAAGTGCCCTAGGCTCTGTTGCTTTGTTTTTTAGATGTTTCAGGAAACACCATACACTTCTCCCAAGTGGCTGTTGGCAATTTACATCCCGCCCATCAGCATAACAAGGCTCCCAGTTCTCCATGGCCTGTCCTGCCTTTCTGGATTTTACACGTTTTTCAGATTGCCCTTTTGAGCGGGGGGAAGTGAGATTTCATTGTAGTGCAGATTTCCTTTGCAAGCTTGCTTGGTTGGGCAAAAAGTGCGTATGCGTTTTTTCCTGAATATATTCAGGAAAAAACGCATACGCCCTTTTTGGCCAAGTGCATCATTGTGCACATTCTGCCTCTTTTCCTATGCTTTAAATGCAATTCCAGTCTACCTCCTGAAATCGGTTTCCTGCAATTCTGCCCCGCTTTCAAGTCCTCTTAGCAGCCTTACTTCAGTATATTTTTGGACGAGAGCTGTCATTTATAACTCTGCAGGTTTGTGAATTACAGTGCCCCTGAGCTCCTTTCTTCAACTCGCTTTCTTGTGAGCTGGCCGCAACACCGCAGGATTGCTTCAGGCCCTAATCTGGTTCCGGCACGGCACGCTGAGCCTTTGGTTAATTCCTCTTCCTGGTGGGAAATGAGAGTTAAATTTGCCCGTCCAGGCAGCTCCAGCTAGTCTCTCATCGGTTCTCCCTATTCCTGTTCATCTTCCACAGAAATTGCAAACTGGGCTAAACAAGAGGTTAAAGGCACTGACTCTCCAAGTCGGGAGAGTGTTAGTAAAGCTTCTGGAATGTTGCACCCGAGTAACAGGGGAGGAAAACTGAGACATATTTGAACACGTCTCCCGATCACACGGTTGATCATACTCTGGGTTCCACATGCATGTTTTAGCTGAAGGAAGAATCCCTTAAACCTGGAGAGTTGAGACCCGTGGAATGGGTACCATGCAATATGACTTCAAAGGGTCTTCATTTGCTCACCGAACCTCTCCAATCCTATCACTGCTGTGTTTATGCCCCTGTACACACGCTTGATTCTCTTTCGGAGACATAGCAATCCATAGGTTTTAAGATACTTACTAGTCAGGTACATTCTTAGGCGTTTAATATGGGGTGTTGAGTCCATTTTGTTGAGCAAGGAGTAGCTGTTGTCTATTACGTATTTGGCTTAAGGAACTTTATCTGTGTTCATTTCAATCTCTGGTTTTATGCAGCACCCCAACTCACCTTTCCCCTTAAGCAAGCATAAGTTGATTTTCTAAATTTGAGACCCTGTTCTGTTTTGTAATCTAGTTCCCGTGTAGCCAAGTTTACATTTCGTGTATTAGTGATATCTTATGATGTTTCTTTTTCTGTGTGACTTATTTCAGTTAGAATCATCATACCTGAATCCACTCATTATGCTGCTATGGGCCTGATGACATAGATTTCATTGCTGAGGGATATTGCATTGTACGTAAGTACCACAACTTCTTTATCAAGTTTTCACTTTCTGTGATATTGAACTTGCACCGTAAACGAGGTTCTTGTAAACAGAGCCGTCACAAACTTTGGGGTCGCTGTGTCTTTTTGATTTTAATTTCCCTAAGCTATAGGACCATAAGTGGAAGTGCCCTAGGCTCTGTTGCTTTGTTTTTTAGATATTTCAGGAAACACCATACACTTCTCCTGAGTGCCTGTTGGCAATTTTCATCACGCCCATCACCATAACAAGGCTCCCAGTTCTCCATGGCCTGTCTTGCCTTTCTGGATTTTACACTTTTTTCAGATGGCCCTCTTGACCAGGGGTAAGTGAGACTTCATTGTAGTGCAGATTTCCTTTGCAAGCTTGCTTGGTTGGCCAAAAAGGTCGTATGCGCTTTTTCTGAATATATTCAGGAAAAAACGCATATGCCCTTTTTGGCCAAGTGCATCATTGTCAACGTTCTGCCTCTTTTCCTATGTTTTAAATGCAATTCCAGTCTACCTCCTGAAATCGGTTTCCTGCAATTCTGCCCGGCTTTCAAGTCCTCTTGGCAGCCTTACTTCAGTATATTTTTGGACGATAGCTGTCATTTATAACTCTGCAGGTTTGTGAATTACAGTGCCCCTGAGCTCCTTTCTTCAACTAGCTTTCTTGTGAGCTGGCCGCAACACCGCAGGATTGTTTCAGGCCCTAATCTGGTTCCGGCACGGCACGCTGAGCCTTTGGTTAATTCCTCTTCCTGGTGGGAAATGAGAGTTAAATTTGCCCGTCCAGACACCTCCAGCTAGTCTCTCATTGGTTCTCCCTATTCCTGTTCATCTTCCGCAGAAATTGCAAACTGGGCCAAACAGGAGGTTAAAGGCACTGACTCTCCAAGTCGGGAGAGTGTTAGTAAAGCATCTGGAATGTTGCACCCGTTTACCAGGGGAGGAAAACTGAGACATATTTGAACACGTCTCCCGATCACACGGTTGATCATACTCTGGGTTCCACATGCATGTTTTAGCTGAAGGAAGAATCCCTTAAACCTGGAGAGTTGAGACCCGTGGAATGGGTACCATTCAATATGACTTCAAAGGGTCTTCGTTTGCTCACCGAACCTCTCCAATCCTATCACTGCTGCGTTTATGCCCCTCTACACATGCTTGATTCTCTTTCGGAGACATAGCAATCCATAGATTTTAAGATATTACTAGTCAGGTACATTCTTAGGCGTTTAATATGGGGTTTTGAGTCCATTTCGTTGAGCAAGGAGTAGCTCTTGTCTATTACATATTTGGCTTAAGGAACTTTATTTGTGCTCATTTCAATCTCTGGTTTTATGCAGCACCCCAACTCACCTTTCCCCTTAAGCAAGCATAAGTTGATTTTCTAAATTTGGGACCATGTTCTGTTTTGAAATTCAGTTCCTGTGTAGCCAAGTTTACATTCCGTGTATTAGTGATATCTTATGATGTTTCTTTTTCTGTGTGACTTATTTCAGTTAGAATCATCATACCTGAATCCACTCATTATGCTGCTATGGGCCTGATGACATAGATGTCATTGCTGAGTGATATTGCATTGTACGTAAGTACCACAACTTCTTTATCCATTTTTCGCTTTATGCGATATTGAACTTGTACCGTAAACGAGTTTCTTGTAAACAGAGCCATCCCAAACTTTGGGGTGGCTGTGTCTTTTTGATTTTAATTTCCCTAAGCTATAGGACCATAAGTGGAAGTGCCCTAGGCTCTGTTGCTTTGTTTTTTAGATGTTTCAGGAAACACCATACACTTCTCCCCAGTGGCTGTTGGCAATTTACATCCCGCCCATCAGCATAACAAGGCTCCCAGTTCTCCATGGCCTGTCCTGCCTTTCTGGATTTTACACTTTTTTCAGATGGCCCTTTTGACCGGGGGGAAGTGAGACTTCATTGTAGTGCAGATTTCCTTTGCAAGCTTGCTTGGTTGGCCAAAAAGGGCGTATGCGTTTTTTCCTGAATATATTCAGGAAAAAACGCATACGCCCTTTTTGGCCAAGTGCATCATTGTCGACCTTCTGCCTCTTTTCCTATGCTTTAAATGCAATTCCAGTCTACCTCCTGAAATCGGTTTCCTGCAATTCTGCCCCGCTTTCAAGTCCTCTTGGCAGCCTTACTTCAGTATATTTTTGGATGATAGCTGTCATTTATAACTCTGCAGGTTTGTGAATTACAGTGCCCCTGAGCTCCTTTCTTCAACTCGCTTTCTTGTGAGCTGGCCGCAACACTGCAGGATTGCTTCAGGCCCTAATCTGGTTCCGGCATGGCACGCTGAGCCTTTGGTTAATTCCTCTTCCTGGTGGGAAATGAGAGTTAAATTTGCCCGTCCAGACACCTCCAGCTAGTCTCTCATTGGTTCTCCCTATTCCTGTTCATCTTCCGCAGAAATTGCAAACTGGGCCAAACAGGAGGTTAAAGGCACTGACTCTCCAAGTCGGGAGAGTGTTAGTAAAGCATCTGGAATGTTGCACCCGTTTACCAGGGGAGGAAAACTGAGACATATTTGAACACGTCTCCCGATCACACGGTTGATCATACTCTGGGTTCCACATGCATGTTTTAGCTGAAGGAAGAATCCCTTAAACCTGGAGAGTTGAGACCCGTGGAATGGGTACCATTCAATATGACTTCAAAGGGTCTTTGTTTGCTCACCGAACCTCTCCAATCCTATCACTGCTGCGTTTATGCCCCTCTACACATGCTTGATTCTCTTTCGGAGACATAGCAATCCATAGATTTTAAGATATTACTAGTCAGGTACATTCTTAGGCGTTTAATATGGGGTTTTGAGTCCATTTCGTTGAGCAAGGAGTAGCTCTTGTCTATTACATATTTGGCTTAAGGAACTTTATTTGTGCTCATTTCAATCTCTGGTTTTATGCAGCACCCCAACTCACCTTTCCCCTTAAGCAAGCATAAGTTGATTTTCTAAATTTGGGACCATGTTCTGTTTTGAAATTCAGTTCCTGTGTAGCCAAGTTTACATTCCGTGTATTAGTGATATCTTATGATGTTTCTTTTTCTGTGTGACTTATTTCAGTTAGAATCATCATACCTGAATCCACTCATTATGCTGCTATGGGCCTGATGACATAGATGTCATTGCTGAGTGATATTGCATTGTACGTAAGTACCACAACTTCTTTATCCATTTTTCGCTTTATGCGATATTGAACTTGTACCGTAAACGAGTTTCTTGTAAACAGAGCCATCCCAAACTTTGGGGTGGCTGTGTCTTTTTGATTTTAATTTCCCTAAGCTATAGGACCATAAGTGGAAGTGCCCTAGGCTCTGTTGCTTTGTTTTTTAGATGTTTCAGGAAACACCATACACTTCTCCCCAGTGGCTGTTGGCAATTTACATCCCGCCCATCAGCATAACAAGGCTCCCAGTTCTCCATGGCCTGTCCTGCCTTTCTGGATTTTACACTTTTTTCAGATGGCCCTTTTGACCGCGGGGAAGTGAGACTTCATTGTAGTGCAGATTTCCTTTGCAAGCTTGCTTGGTTGGCCAAAAAGGGCGTATGCGTTTTTTCCTGAATATATTCAGGAAAAAACGCATACGCCCTTTTTGGCCAAGTGCATCATTGTCGACCTTCTGCCTCTTTTCCTATGCTTTAAATGCAATTCCAGTCTACCTCCTGAAATCGGTTTCCTGCAATTCTGCCCCGCTTTCAAGTCCTCTTGGCAGCCTTACTTCAGTATATTTTTGGATGATAGCTGTCATTTATAACTCTGCAGGTTTGTGAATTACAGTGCCCCTGAGCTCCTTTCTTCAACTCGCTTTCTTGTGAGCTGGCCGCAACACCGCAGGATTGCTTCAGGCCCTAATCTGGTTCTGGCATGGCACGCTGAGCCTTTGGTTAATTCCTCTTCCTGGTGGGAAATGAGAGTTAAATTTTCCCGTCCAAACACCTCCAGCTAGTCTCTCATTGGTTCTCCCTATTCCTGTTCATCTTCCGCGGAATTTGCAAACTGGGCCAAACAGGAGATTAAAGGCACTGACTCTCCAAGTCGGGAGAGTGTTAGTAAAGCATCTGGAATGTTGCACCCGAGTACCAGGGGACGAAAACTGAGACATATTTGAACACGTCTCCCGATCACACGGTTGATCATACTCTGGGTTCCACATGCATGCTTTAGCTGAAGGAAGAATCCCTTAAACCTGGAGAGTTGAGACCCGTGGAATGGGTACCATGCAATATGACTTCAAAGGGTCTTCATTTGCTCACCGAACCTCTCCAATCCTATCACTGCTGCGTTTATGCCCCTGTACACAAGCTTGATTCTGTTTCGGAGACATAGCGATCCATAGGTTTTAAGATACTTACTAGTCAGGTACATTCTTAGGCGTTTAATATGGGGTGTTGAGTCCATTTCGTTAAGCAAGGAGTAGCTCTTGTCTATTACATATTTCGCTTAAGGAAATTTATCTGTGCTCATTTCAATCTCTGGTTTTTTGCAGCACCCCAACTCACCTTTCCCCTTAAGCAAGCATAAGTTGGTTTTCTAAATTTGAGACCCTGTTCTGTTTTGTAATCCAGTTCTGTGTAGCCAAGTTTACATTCCGTGTATTAGTGATATCTTATGATGTTTCTTTTTCTCTGTGACTTATTTCAGTTAGAATCATCATACCTGAATCCACTCATTATGCTGCTATGGGCATGATGACATAGATTTCATTGCTGAGTGATATTGCATTGTATGTAAGTACCACAACTTCTTTATCCATTTTTCACTTTCTGCGATATTGAACTTGTCCCGTAAAAGAGTTTCTTGTAAACAGAGCCGTCCCAAACTTTGGGGTGGCTGTGTCTCTTTGATTTTAATTTCCCTAAGCTATAGGACTATAAGTGGAAGTGCCCTAGGCTCGGTTGCTTCATTTTAAATGTTCCAGGAAACACCATACACTTCTCCTGAGTGGCTGTTGGCAATTTACATCCCGCCCATCAGCATAACAAGGCTCCCAGTTCTCCATGGCCTGTCCTGCCTTACTGGATTTTACACTTTTTTCAGATGGCCCTTTTGACTGGGGGGAAGTGAGACTTCATTGTAGTGCAGATTTCCTTTGCAAGCTTGCTTGGTTGGCCAAAAAGGGCGTATGCGTTTTTTCCTGAATATATTCAGGAAAAAACGCATATGCCCTTTTTGGCAAGTGCATCATTGTGGACGTTCTGCCTCTTTTCCTATGCTTTAAATGCAAATCAAGTCTACCTCCTGAAATCGGTTTCCTGCAATTCTGCCCCGCTTTCAAGTCCTCTTGGCACCCTTACTTCAGTAGATTTTTGGACGATAGCTGTCATTTATAACTCTGCAGGTTTGTGAATTACAGTGCCCCTGAGCTCCTTTCTTCAACTCGCTTTCTTGTGAGCTGGCCGCAACACCGCACGATTGCTTCGGGCCCTAATTTGGTTCTGGCACGGCACGCTGAGCCTTTGGTTAATTCCTCTTCCTGGTGGGAAATGAGAGTTAAATTTGCCCGTCCAGACACCTCCAGCTAGTCTCTCATTGGTTCTCCCTATTCCTGTTCATCTTCCGCGGAATTTGCAAACTGGGCCAAACAGGAGGTTAAAGGCACTGACTCTCCAAGTCGGGAGAGTGTTAGGAAAGCATCTAGAATGTTGCACACGAGTACCAGGGGACGAGAACTGAGACATATTTCAACACGTCTCCCGATCACACGGTTGATCATACTCTGGGTTCCACATGCATGTTTTAGCTGAAGGAAGAATCCCTTAAACCTGGAGAGTTGAGACCCGTGGAATGGGTACCATGCAATATGACTTCAAAGCATCTTCATTTGCCCACCAAAACTCTCCAATCTTATCACTGCAGCGTTTTTGCCCCTGTACTCACGCTTGATTCACTTTCAGAGACATAGCAATCCATAGGTTTTAAGATACTTACTAGTCAGGTACATTATTAGGCGTTTAATATGGGGTTTTGAGTCCATTTTGTTGAGCAAGGAGTAGCTCTTGTCTATTACATATTTGGCTTAAGGAACTTTATCTGTGCTCATTTCAATCTCTGGTTTTATGCAGCACCCCAACTCACCTTTCCCCTTAAGCAAGCATAAATTGGTTTTCTAAATTTGAGACTCTGTTCTGTTTTGTAATCCAGTTCCTGTGTAGCCAAGTTTACATTCCGTGTATTAGTGATATCTTATGATGTTTCTTATTCTGTGTGACTTATTTCAGTTAGAATCATCATACCTGAATCCACTCTATGCTGCTACGGGCCTGATGACATAGATTTCATTGCTGAGTGATATTGCATTGTACATAAGTACCACAACTTCTTTATCCATTTTTCACTTTCTGTGATATTGAACTTGTACCGTAAACGAGGTTCTTGTAAACAGAGCCGTCCCAAACATTGGGGTGGCTGTGTCTTTTTGATTTTAATTTCCCTAAGCTGCAGGACCATAAGTGGAAGTGCCCTAGGCTCTGTTGCTTTGTTTTAGATGTTCCAGGAAACACCATACACTTCTCCTGAGTGGCTGTTGGCAAGTTACATCCCGCCCATCAGCATAACAAGGCTCCCAGTTCTCTATGGCCTGTCCTGCCTTTCTGGATTTTACACTTTTTTCAGATGGCACTTTTGACTGGGGGGAAGTGAGACTTCATTGTAGTGCAGATTTCCTTTGCAAGCTTGCTTGGTTGGCCAAAAAGGTCGTATGCACTTTTTCCTGAATATATTCAGGAAAAAACGCATACGCCCTTTTTGGCCAAGTGCATCATTGTCAACGTTCTGCCTCTTTTCCTATGTTTTAAATGCAATTCCAGTCTACCTCCTGAAATCGGTTTCGTGCAATTCTGCCCCGCTTTCAAGTCCTCTTGGCAGACTTACTTCACTATATTTTTGGACGATAGCTGTCATTTATAACTCTGCAGGTTTGTGAATTACAGTGCCCCTGAGCTCCTTTCTTCAACTCGCTTTCTTGTGAGCTGGCCGCAACACCGCAGGATTGCTTCAGGCCCTAATCTGGTTCCGGCACGGCACGCTGAGCCTTTGGTTAATTCCTCTTCCTGGTGGGAAATGAGAGTTAAATTTGCTCGTCCAGACACCTCCAGCTAGTCTCTCATTGGTTCTCCCTATTCCTGTTCATCTTCCGCAGAAATTGCAAACTGGGCCAAAGAGGAGGTTAAAGGCACTGACTCTCCAAGTCGGGAGAGTGTTAGTAAAGCATCTGGAATGTTGAACCCGTTTACCAGGGGAGGAAAACTGAGACATATTTGAACACGTCTCCCGATCACACGGTTGATCATACTCTGGGTTCCACATGCATGTTTTAGCTGAAGGAAGAATCCCTTAAACCTGGAGAGTTGAGACCCGTGGAATGGGTACCATTCAATATGACTTCAAAGGGTCTTCGTTTGCTCACCGAACCTCTCCAATCCTATCACTGCTGCGTTTATGCCCCTGTACACATGCTTGATTCTCTTTCGGAGACATAGCAATCCATAGATTTTAAGATATTACTAGTCAGGTACATTCTTAGGCGTTTAATATGGGGTTTTGAGTCCATTTCGTTGAGCAAGGAGTAGCTCTTGTCTATTACATATTTGGCTTAAGGAACTTTATTTGTGCTCATTTCAATCTCTGGTTTTATGCAGCACCCCAACTCACCTTTCCCCTTAAGCAAGCATAAGTTGATTTTCTAAATTTGGGACCATGTTCTGTTTTGAAATTCAGTTCCTGTGTAGCCAAGTTTACATTCCGTGTATTAGTGATATCTTATGATGTTTCTTTTTCTGTGTGACTTATTTCAGTTAGAATCATCATACCTGAATCCACTCATTATGCTGCTGGGCCTGATGACATAGATGTCATTGCTGAGTGATATTGCATTGTACGTAAGTACCACAACTTCTTTATCCATTTTTCGCTTTATGCGATATTGAACTTGTACCGTAAACGAGTTTCTTGTAAACAGAGCCATCCCAAACTTTGGGGTGGCTGTGTCTTTTTGATTTTAATTTCCCTAAGCTATAGGACCATAAGTGGAAGTGCCCTAGGCTCTGTTGCTTTGTTTTTTAGATGTTTCAGGAAACACCATACACTTCTCCCCAGTGGCTGTTGGCAATTTACATCCCGCCCATCAGCATAACAAGGCTCCCAGTTCTCCATGGCCTGTCCTGCCTTTCTGGATTTTACACTTTTTTCAGATGGCCCTTTTGACCGGGGGGAAGTGAGACTTCATTGTAGTGCAGATTTCCTTTGCAAGCTTGCTTGGTTGGCCAAAAAGGGCATATGCGTTTTGTCCTGAATATATTCAGGAAAAAACGCATACGCCCTTTTTGGCCAAGTGCATCATTGTCGACCTTCTGCCTCTTTTCCTATGCTTTAAATGCAATTCCAGTCTACCTCCTGAAATCGGTTTCGTGCAATTCTGCCCCGCTTTCAAGTCCTCTTGGCAGCCTTACTTCAGTATATTTTTGGATGATAGCTGTCATTTATAACTCTGCAGGTTTGTGAATTACAGTGCCCCTGAGCTCCTTTCTTCAACTCGCTTTCTTGTGAGCTGGCCGCAACACCGCAGGATTGCTTCAGGCCCTAATCTGGTTCCGGCATGGCACGCTGAGCCTTTGGTTAATTCCTCTTCCTGGTGGGAAATGAGAGTTAAATTTTCCCGTCCAAACACCTCCAGCTAGTCTCTCATTGGTTCTCCCTATTCCTGTTCATCTTCCGCATAATTTGCAAACTGGGCCAAACAGGAGGTTAAAGGCACTGACTCTCCAAGTCGGGAGAGTGTTAGTAAAGCATCTGGAATGTTGCACCCAAGTACCAGGGGACGAGAACTGAGACATATTTCAACACGTCTCCCGATCACACGGTTGATCATACTCTGGGTTCCACATGCATGTTTTAGCAGAAGGAAGAATCCCTTAAACCTGGAGAGTTGAGACCCGTGGAATGGGTACCATGCAATATGACTTCAAAGGGTCTTCATTTGCTCACCAAAATTCTCCAATCCTATCACTGCTGCGTTTATGCCCATGTACTCACGATTGATTCACTTTCAGAGACATAGCAATCCATAGGTTTTAAGATACTTACTAGTCAGGTACATTCTTAGGCGTTTAATATGGGGTGTTGAGTCCATTTCCTTGAGCAAGGAGTAGCTCTTGTCTATTACGTATTTGGCTTAAGGAACTTTATCTGTGTTCATTTCAATCTCTGGTTTTATGCAGCACCCCAACTCACCTTTCCCCTTAAGCAAGCATAAGTTGGTTTTCTAAATTTGAGACTCTGTTCTGTTTTGAAATTCAGTTCCTGTGTAGCCAAGTTTACATTCCGTGTATTAGTGATATCTTATGATGTTTCTTTTTCTGTGTGACTTATTTCAGTTAGAATCATCATACCTGAATCCACTCATTATGCTGTTACGGGTCTGATGACATAGATTTCATTGCTGAGTGATATTGCATTGTACGTAAGTACCACAACTTCTTTATCCATTTTTCACTTTCTGCGAAATTGAACTTGTACCGTAAAGGAGTTCTTGTAAACAGAGCCGTCCCAAACTTTGGGGTGGCTGTGTCTTTTTGATTTTAATTTCCCTAAGCTATAGGACCATAAGTGGAAGTGCCCTAGGCTCTGTTGCTTTGTTTTTTATATGTTTCAGGAAACACCATACACTTCTCCCCAGTGGCTGTTGGCAATTTACATCCCGCCCATCAGCATAACAAGGCTCCCAGTTCTCCATGGCCTGTCCTGCCTTTCTGGATTTTACACTTTTTTCAGATGGCCCTTTTGACCGGGGGGAAGTGAGACTTCATTGTAGTGCAGATTTCCTTTGCAAGCTTGCTTGGTTGGCCAAAAAGGGCATATGCGTTTTGTCCTGAATATATTCAGGAAAAAACGCATACGCCCTTTTTGGCCAAGTGCATCATTGTCGACCTTCTGCCTCTTTTCCTATGCTTTAAATGCAATTCCAGTCTACCTCCTGAAATCGGTTTCGTGCAATTCTGCCCCGCTTTCAAGTCCTCTTGGCAGCCTTACTTCAGTATATTTTTGGATGATAGCTGTCATTTATAACTCTGCAGGTTTGTGAATTACAGTGCCCCTGAGCTCCTTTCTTCAACTCGCTTTCTTGTGAGCTGGCCGCAACACTGCAGGATTGCTTCAGGCCCTAATCTGGTTCCGGCATGGCACGCTGAGCCTTTGGTTAATTCCTCTTCCTGGTGGGAAATGAGAGTTAAATTTTCCCGTCCAAACACCTCCAGCTAGTCTCTCATTGGTTCTCCCTATTCTTGTTCATCTTCCGCATAATTTGCAAACTGGGCCAAACAGGAGGTTAAAGGCACTGACTCTCCAAGTCGGGAGAGTGTTAGTAAAGCATCTGGAATGTTGCACCCAAGTACCAGGGGACGAGAACTGAGACATATTTCAACACGTCTCCCGATCACACGGTTGATCATACTCTGGGTTCCACATGCATGTTTTAGCAGAAGGAAGAATCCCTTAAACCTGGAGAGTTGAGACCCGTGGAATGGTTACCATGCAATATGACTTCAAAGGGTCTTCATTTGCTCACCAAAATTCTCCAATCCTATCACTGCTGCGTTTATGCCCATGTACTCACGATTGATTCACTTTCAGAGACATAGCAATCCATAGGTTTTAAGATACTTACTAGTCAGGTACATTCTTAGGCGTTTAATATGGGGTGTTGAGTCCATTTCGTTGAGCAAGGAGTAGCTCTTGTCTATTACGTATTTGGCTTAAGGAACTTTATCTGTGTTCATTTCAATCTCTGGTTTTATGCAGCACCCCAACTCACCTTTCCCCTTAAGCAAGCATAAGTTGGTTTTCTAAATTTGAGACTCTGTTCTGTTTTGAAATTCAGTTCCTGTGTAGCCAAGTTTACATTCCGTGTATTAGTGATATCTTATGATGTTTCTTTTTCTGTGTGACTTATTTCAGTTAGAATCATCATACCTGAATCCACTCATTATGCTGTTACGGGTCTGATGACATAGATTTCATTGCTGAGTGATATTGCATTGTACGTAAGTACCACAACTTCTTTATCCATTTTTCACTTTCTGCGAAATTGAACTTGTACCGTAAAGGAGTTCTTGTAAACAGAGCCGTCCCAAACTTTGGGGTGGCTGTGTCTTTTTGATTTTAATTTCCCTAAGCTATAGGACCATAAGTGGAAGTGCCCTAGGCTCTGTTGCTTTGTTTTTTATATGTTTCAGGAAACACCATACACTTCTCCCTAGTGGCTGTTGGCAATTTACATCCCGCCCATCAGCATAGCAAGGCTCCCAGTTCTCCATTGCCTTTCCTGCCTTTCTGGATTTTACACTTTTTTCAGATGGTCCTTTTGACCGGGGTGTGGAGTGAGACTTCAATGTAGTGCAGATTTCCTTTGCAAGCTTGCTTGGTTGTCCAAAAAGTGCGTATGCGTTTTTTCCTGAATATATTCAGGAAAAAATGCATACGCCCTTTTTGGCCAAGTGCATCATTGTTGACGTTCTGCCTCTTTTCCTATGCTTTAAATGCAATTCCAGTCTACCTCCTGAAATCGGTTTCGTGCAATTCTGCCCCGCTTTCAAGTCCTCTTGGCAGCCTTACTTCAGTATATTTTTGGATGATAGCTGTCATTTATAACTCTGCAGGTTTGTGAATTACAGTGCCCCTGAGCTCCTTTCTTCAACTCGCTTTCTTGTGAGCTGGCCACAACACCGCAGGATTGCTTCTGGCCCTAATCTGGTTCCGGCACGGCATGCTGAGCCTTTGGTTAATTCCTCTTCCTGGTGGGAAATGAGAGTTAAATTTGCCCGTCCAGACACCTCCAGCTAGTCTCTCATTGGTTCTCCCTATTCCTGTTCATCTTCCGCAGAAATTGCAAACTGGGCCAAACAGGAGGTTAAAGGCCCTGACTCTCCAAGACGGGAGAGTGTTAGTAAAGCGTCTGTAATGTTGCACCCGAGTACCAGGGGACGAAAACTGAGACATATTTGAACACGTCTCCCGATCACACAGTTGATCATAATCTGGGTTCCACATGCATGCTTTAGCTGAAGGAAGAATCCCTTAAACCTGGAGAGTTGAGACCCGTGGAATGGGTACCATGCAATATGACTTCAAAGGGTCTTCATTTGCTCACCGAACCTCTCCAATCCTATCACTGCTGCGTTTATGCCCCTGTACACAAGCTTGATTCTGTTTCGGAGACATAGCGATCCATAGGTTTTAAGATACTTACTAGTCAGGTACATTCTTAGGCGTTTAATATGGGGTGTTGAGTCCATTTCGTTAAGCAAGGAGTAGCTCTTGTCTATTACATATTTCGCTTAAGGAAATTTATCTGTGCTCATTTCAATCTCTGGTTTTTTGCAGCACCCCAACTCACCTTTCCCCTTAAGCAAGCATAAGTTGGTTTTCTAAATTTGAGACCCTGTTCTGTTTTGTAATCCAGTTCTATGTAGCCAAGTTTACATTCCGTGTATTAGTGATATCTTATGATGTTTCTTTTTCTCTGTGACTTATTTCAGTTAGAATCATCATACCTGAATCCACTCATTATGCTGCTATGGGCATGATGACATAGATTTCATTGCTGAGTGATATTGCATTGTACGTAAGTACCACAACTTCTTTATCCATTTTTCACTTTCTGCGATATTGAACTTGTCCCGTAAAAGAGTTTCTTGTAAACAGAGCCGTCCCAAACTTTGGGGTGGCTGTGTCTTTTTGATTTTAATTTCCCTAAGCTATAGGACTATAAGTGGAAGTGCCCTAGGCTCTGTTGCTTTGTTTTAAATGTTCCAGGAAACACCATACACTTCTCCTGAGTGGCTGTTGGCAATTTACATCCCGCCCATCAGCATAACAAGGCTCCCAGTTCTCCATGCCCTGTCCTGCCTTTCTGGATTTTACACTTTTTTCAGATGGCCCTTTTGACTGGGGGGAAGTGAGACTTCATTGTAGTGCAGATTTCCTTTGCAAGCTTGCTTGGTTGGCCAAAAAGGGCGTATGTGTTTTGTTCTGAATATATTCAGGAAACAACGCATACGCCCTTTTTGGCAAGTGCATCATTGTGGACGTTCTGCCTGTTTTCCTATGCTTTAAATGCAAATCAAGTCTACCTCCTGAAATCGGTTTCCTGCAATTCTGCCCCGCTTTCAAGTCCTCTTGGCAGCCTTACTTCAGTATATTTTTGGACGATAGCTGTCATTTATAACTCTGCAGGTTTGTGAATTACAGTGCCCCTGAGCTCCTTTCTTCAACTCGCTTTCTTGTGAGCTGGCCGCAACACCGCAGGATTGCTTCGGGCCCTAATCTGGTTCCGGCACGGCACGCTGAGCCTTTGGTTAATTCCTCTTCCTGGTGGGAAATGAGAGTTAAATTTGCCCGTCCAGACACCTCCAGCTAGTCTCTCATTGGTTCTCCCTATTCCTGTTCATCTTCCGCAGAAATTGCAAACTGGGCCAAACAGGAGGTTAAAGGCACTGACTCTCCAAGTCGGGAGAGTGTTAGTAAAGCGTCTGGAATGTTGCACCCGAGTACCAGGGGATGAAAACTGAGACATATTTGAACACGTGTCCCGATCACATGGTTAATCATACCCTGGTTTCCACATGCATGTTTTAGCTGAAGGAAGAATCCCTTAAACCTGGAGAGTTGAGACCCGTGGAATGGGTACCATGCAATATGACTTCAAAGGGTCTTTATTTGCTCACCGAACCTCTCCAATCCTATCACAGCTGCGTTTATGCCCCTGTACACATGCTTTATTCTCTTTCGGAGACATAGCAATCCATAGGTTTTAAGATACTTACTAGTTAGGGACATTATTAGGCGTTTAATATGGGGTTTTGAGTCCATTTCGTTGAGCAAGGAGTAGCCCTTGTCTATTACATATTTGGCTTAAGGAACTTTATCTGTGCTCATTTCAATCTCTGGTTTTATGCAGCACCCCAACTCACCTTTCCCCTTAAGCAAGCGTAAGTTGGTTTTCTAAATTTGAGACCCTGTTTTGTTTTGTAATCCAGTTCCTTTGTAGCCAAGTTTATATTCCGTGTATTAGTGATATCTTATGATGTTTCTTTTTCTCTGTGACTTATTTCAGTTAGAATCATCATACCTGAATCCACTCATTATGCTGCTATGGGCATGATGACATAGATTTCATTGCTGAGTGATATTGCATTGTATGTAAGTACCACAACTTCTTTATCCATTTTTCACTTTCTGCGATATTGAACTTGTCCCGTAAAAGAGTTTCTTGTAAACAGAGCCGTCCCAAACTTTGGGGTGGCTGTGTCTCTTTGATTTTAATTTCCCTAAGCTATAGGACTATAAGTGGAAGTGCCCTAGGCTCGGTTGCTTCGTTTTAAATGTTCCAGGAAACACCATACACTTCTCCTGAGTGGCTGTTGGCAATTTACATCCCACCCATCAGCATAACAAGGCTCCCAGTTCTCCATGGCCTGTCCTGCCTTTCTGGATTTTACACTTTTTTCAGATGGCCCTTTTGACTGGGGGGAAGTGAGACTTCATTGTAGTGCAGATTTCCTTTGCAAGCTTGCTTGGTTGGTCAAAAAGGGCATATGCGTTTTTTTCTGAATATATTCAGGAAAAAACGCATATGCCCTTTTTGGCAAGTGCATCATTCTCGACGTTCTGCCTCTTTTCCTATGCTTTAAATGCAAATCAAGTCTACCTCCTGAAATCGGTTTCCTGCAATTCTGCCCCGCTTTCAAGTCCTCTTGGCACCCTTACTTCAGTAGATTTTTGGACGATAGCTGTCATTTATAAGTCTGCAGGTTTGTGAATTACAGTGCCCCTGAGCTCCTTTCTTCAACTCGCTTTCTTGTGAGCTGGCCGCAACACCGCACGATTGCTTCGGGCCCTAATTTGGTTCTGGCACGGCATGCTGAGCCTTTGGTTAATTCCTCTTCCTGGTGGGAAATGAGAGTTAAATTTGCCCGTCCAGACACCTCCAGCTAGTCTCTCATTGGTTCTCCCTATTCCTATTCATCTTCCGCAGAAATTGCAAACTGGGCCAAACAGGAGGTTAAAGGCACTGTCTCTCTAAGTCGGGAAAATGTTAGTAAAGCGTCTGCAATGTTGCACCCGAGTACCAGGGGATGAGAACTGAGACATATTAGAACACGTCTCCCGATCACACGGTTGATCACACTCTGTGTTCCATATGCATTTTTTAGCTGAAGGAAGAATCCCTTAAACTTGGAGAGTTGAGACCCGTGGAATGGGTACCATGCAATATGACTTCAAAGGGTCTTCATTTGCTCACCGAACCTCTCCAATCCTATCACTGCTGCGTTTATGCCCCTGTACTCACGCTTGATTCTCTTTCAGAGACATAGCAATCCATAAGTTTTAAGATACTTACTAGTCAGGGACATTATTAGGCGTTTAATATGGGGTTTTGAGTCCATTTCGTTGAGCAAGGAGTAGCCCTTGTCTATTACATATTTGGCTTAAGGAACTTTATCTGTGCTCATTTCAATCTCTGGTTTTATGCAGCACCCCAACTCACCTTTCCCCTTAAGCAAGCATAAGTTGGTTTTCTAAATTGGAGACCCTGTTCTGTTTTGTAATTCAGTTCTGTGTAGCCAAGTTTACATTCCGTGTATTAGTGATATCTTATGATGTTTCTTTTTCTGTGTGACTTATTTCAGTTAGAATCATCATACCTGAATCCACTCATTATGCTGCTATGGGCCTGATGACATAGATTTCATTGCTGAGTGATATTGCATTGTACGTAAGTACCACAACTTATTTATCCATTTTTCACTTTCTGCGATATTGAACTTGTACTGTAAACGAGGTTCTTATAAACAGAGCCGTCCCATACTTTGGGGTGGCTGTGTCTTTTTGATTTTAATTTCCCTAAGCTATAGGACTATAAGTGGAAGTGCCCTAGGCTCTGTTGCTTTGTTTTTTAGATGTTTCAGGAAACACCACACACTTCTACCAAGTGGCTGTTGGCAATTTACATCCCGACCATCAGCATAACAAGGCTCCCAGTTCTACATGGCCTGTCCTGCCTTTCTGGATTTTACACTTTTTTCAGATGGCCCTTTTGACCGGGGGGAAGTGAGACTTCATTGTAGTGCAGATTTCCTTTGCAAGCTTGCTTGGTTGGCCAAAAAGAGCGAATGCGTTTTTTCCTGAATATATTCAGGAAAAAACGCATACGCCCTTTTTGGGCAAGTGCATCATTGTCGACGTTCTGCCTCTTTTCCTATGCTTTAAATGCAATTCCAGTCTACCTCCTGAAATCGGTTTCGTGCAATTCTGCCCCGCTTTCAAGTCCTCTTGGCAGCCTTACTTCAGTATATTTTTGGACGATAGCTGTCATTTATAACTCTGCAGGTTTGTGAATTACAGTGCCCCTGAGCTCCTTTCTTCAACTCGCTTTTTTGTGAGCTGGCCGCAACACCGCAGGATTGCTTCAGGCCCTAATCTGGTTCCGGCACGGCACGCTGATCCTTTGGTTAATTCCTCTTCCTGGTGGGAAATGAGAGTTAAATTTTCCCGTCCAGACACCTCCAGCTAGTCTCTCATTGGTCCTCCCTATCCCTGTTCATCTTCCGCAGAAATTGCAAACTGGTCCAAACAGGAGGTTAAAGGCACTGACTCTCCAAGTCGGGAGAGTCTTAGTAAAGCGTGTGGAATGTTGCACCTGAGTACCAGGGGACAAGAACTGAGACATATTTGAACCCGTCTCCCGATCACATGGTTGATCATACTCTGGGTTCCACATGCATGCTTTAGCTGAAGGAAGAATCCCTTAAACCTGGAGAGTTGAGACCCGTGGAATGGGTATCATGCAATATGACTTCAAAGGGTCTTCATTTGCTCACCGAACCTCTCCAATCCTATCACTGCTGCGTTTATGCCCCGGTACTCACGCTTGATTCTCTTTCAGAGACATAGCAATCCATAGGTTTTAAGATACTTACTAGTCAGGTACAGTATTAGGCGTTTAATATGGGGTGTTGAGTCCATTTCGTTGAGCAAGGAGTAGCTCTTGTCTATTCCATATTTGGCTTAAGGAACTTTATCTGTGCTCATTTCAATCTCTGGTTTTATGCAGCACCCCAACTCACCTTTCCCCTTAAACAAGCATAAGTTGGTTTTCTAAATTTGAGACCCTGTTCTGTTTTGTAATCCAGTTCCTGTGTAGCCAAGTTTACATTCCGTGTATTAGTGATATCTTATGATGTTCCTTTTTCTGTGTGACTTATTTCAGTTAGAATCATCATACTTGAATCCACTCATTATGCTGCTATGGGCCAGATGACATAGATTTCATTGCTGAGTGATATTGCATTGTACGTAACTACCACAACTTCTTTATCCATTTTTCACTTTCTGCGATATTGAACATGTACCGTAAACGAGGTTCTTGTAAACAGAGCCGTCCCAAACGTTGGGGTGGCTGTGTCTTTTTGATTTTAATTTCCCTAAGTTATAGGACCATAAGTGGAAGTGCCCTAGGCTCTGTTGCTTTGTTTTTTAGATGTTTCAGGAAACACCATACACTTCTAACCAGTGGCTGTTGGCAATTTACATCCCGCCCATCAGCATAACAAGGCTCCCAGTTCTCCATGGCCTGTCCTGCCTTTCTGGATTTTACACTTTTTTCAGATGGCCCTTTTGACCGGGGGGAAGTGAGACTTCATTGTAGTGCAGATTTCCTTTGCAAGCTTGCTTGGTTGGCCAAAAAGGGCGTATGCGTTTTTTCCTGAATATATTCAGGAAAAAACGCATACGCCCTTTTTGGGCAAGTGCATCATTGTCGACGTTCTGCCTCTTTTCCTATGCTTTAAATGCAATTCCAGTCTACCTCCTGAAATCGGTTTCCTGCAATTCTGCCCCGCTTTCAAGTCCTCGTGGCAGCCTTACTTCAGTATATTTTTGGACGATAGCTGTCATTTATAACTCTGCAGGTTTGTGAATTACAGTGCCCCTGAACTCCTTTCTTCAACTCGCTTTCTTGTGAGATGGCCGCAACACCGCAGGATTGCTTCAGGCCCTAATCTGGTTCCGGCACGGCACGGTGAGCCTTTGGTTAATTCTTCCTCCTGGTGGGAAATGAGAGTTAAATTTGCCCGTCCAGACACCTCCAGCTAGTCTCTCATTGGTCTTCCCTATCACTGTTCATCTTCCGCAGAAATTGCAAACTGGGCCAAGCAGGAGTTTAAAGGCACTGACTCTCCAAGTCGGGAGAGTGTTAGTAAAGCGTCTGGAATGTTGCACCCGAGTACCAGGGGACGAGAACTGAGACATATTTCAACACGTCTCCCGATCACATGGTTGATCATACTCTGGGTTCCACATGCATGTTTTAGCTGAAGGAAGAATCCCTTAAACCTGGAGAGTTGAGACCCGTGGAATGGGTACCATGCAATATGACTTCAAAGGGTCTTCGTTTGCTCACCGAACCTCTCCAATCCTATCACTGCTGCATTTATGCCCCTGTACACACGCTTGATTCTCTTTCGGAGACATAGCAATCCATAGGTTTTAAGATACTTACTAGTCAGGTACATTCTTAGGCGTTTAATATGGGGTGTTGAGTCCATTTCGTTGAGCAAGGAGTAGCTCTTGTCTATTACATATTTGGCTTAAGGAAATTTATCTGTGCTCATTTCAATCTCTGGTTTTATGCAGCACCCCAACTCACCTTTCCCCTTAAGCAAGCATAAGTTGCGTTTCTAAATTTGAGACCCTGTTCTCTTTTGTAATCCAGTTCCTGTGTAGCCAAGTTTTCATTCCGTGTATTAGTGATATCTTATGATGTTTCTTTTTCTGTGTGACTTATTTCAGTTAGAATCATCATACCTGAATCCACTCATTATGCTGTTACGGGCCTGATGACATAGATTTCATTGCTGTGTGATATTGAATTGTACGTAAGTACCACAACTTCTTTATCCATTTTTCGCTTTCTGCGATATTGAACTTGTACTGTAAAGGAGGTTCTTGTAAACACAGCCGTCCCAAACTTTGGTTTGGCTGTGTCTTTTTGATTTTAATTTCCCTAAGCTATAGGACCATAAGTGGAAGTGCCCTAGGCTCTGTTGCTTTGTTTTTTAGATGTTTCAGGAAACACCATACACTTCTCCAGAGTGGCTGTTGGCAATTTACATCCCGCCCATCAGCATAAAAAGGCTCCCAGTTCTCCATGGCCTGTCCTGCCTTTCTGGATTTTACACTTTTTTCAGATGGCCCTTTTTACCGGGGGGAAGTGAGACTTCATTGTAGTGCAGATTTCCTTTGCAAGCTTGCTTGGTTGACCAAAAAGGGCGTATGCGTTTTTTCCTGAATATATTCAGGAAAAAACGCATACGCCCTTTTTGGCCAAGTGCATCATTGTCGACGTTCTGCCTCTTTTCCTATGCTTTAAATGCAATTCCAGTCTACCTACTGAAATCGGATTCCTGCCATTCTGCCCTGCTTTCTAGTCCTCTTGGCAGCCTTACTTCAGTATATTTTTGGAGGATAGCTGTCATTTATAACTCTGCAGGTTTGTGAATTACAGTGCCCCTGAGCTCCTTTCTTCAACTCGCTTTCTTGTGAGCTGTCCGCAACACCGGAAGATTGCTTCAGGCCCTAATCTGGTTCCAGCACGGCACACTGAGCCTTTGGTTAATTCCTCTTCCTGGTGGGAAATGAGAGTTAATTTTGCCCGTCCAGACACCTCCAGCTTGTCTCTCATCGGTTCTCCCTATTCCTGTTCATCTTTTGCAGAAATTTCAAACTGGGCCAAACAGGAGGTTAAAGGCACTGACTCTCCAAGTCGGCAGAGTGTTAGTAAAGTGTCTGGAATGTTGCACCCGAGTACCAGGGGATGAGAACTGAGACATATTTGAACATGACTCACGATCACACGGTTGATCATAGTCTGGGTTCCAAATGCAAATTTAGCTGAAGAAAGAATCCCTTAAACCTGGAGAGTTGAGACCCGTGGAATGGGTACCATGCAATATGACTTCAAAGGGTTTTCATTTGCTCACCGAACCTCTCCAATCCTATCACTGCTGCGTTTATGGCGCTGTACTCATGCTTGATTCTCTTTCAGAGACATAGCAATCCATAGGTTTTAAGATACTTACTAGTCAGGTACATTGTTAGGCGTTTAATATGGGGTGTTGAGTCCATTTCGTTGAGCAAGGAGTAGCTCTTGTCTATTACATATTTGGCTTAAGGAACCTTATCTGTGCTCATTTCAATCTCTGGTTTTATGCAGCACCCCAACTCACCTTTCCCCTTAAGCAAGCATAAGTTGGTTTTCTAAATTTGAGACCCTCTTCTCTTTTGTAATCCAGTTCCTGTGTAGCCAAGTTTACATTCCGTGTATTAGTGATATCTTATGATGTTTCTTTTCTGTGTGACTTATTTCAGTTAGAATCATCATACCTGAATCCACTCATTATGCTGCTACGGGCCTGATGACATAGATTTCATTGCTGAGTGATATTGCATTGTACGTAAGTACCACAACTTCTTTATCCATTTTTCACTTTCTGCGATATTGAACTTGTACCGTAAACGAGGTTCTTGTAAACACAGCCGTCCCAAACTTTGGGGTGGCTGTGTGTTTTTGATTTTAATTTCCCTAAGCTATAGGACCATAAGTGGAATTGACCTAGGCTCTGTTGCTTTGTCTTTTAGATGTTTCAGGAAACACCATACACTTCTCCCGATTGGCTGTTGGCAATTTATATCCTGCCCATCAGCTTACAAGGCTCCCAGTTCTCCATGGCCTGTCCTGCCTTTCTGGATTTTACACTTTTTTCAGATGGCCCTTTTGATCGGGGGGAAGTGAGACTTCATTGTAGTGCAGATTTGCTTTGCAAGCTTGCTTGGTTGGCCAAAAAGGGCGTATGCGTTTTTTTCCTGAATATAATCAGGAAAAAACGCATACGCCCTTTTTGGCCAAGTGCATCATTGTCGACCTTCTGCCTCTTTTCCTATGCTTTAAATGCAATTCCAGTCTACGTCCTGAAATCGGTTTCCTGCAATTCTGTCCCGCTTTCAAGTCCTCTTGGCAGCCTTACTTCAGTATATTTTTGGACGAGAGCTGTCATTTATAACTCTGCAGGTTTGTGAATTACAGTGCCCCTGAGCTCCTTTCTTCAACTCTCTTTCTTGTGAGCTGGCCGAAACACCGCAGGATTGCTTCAGGCCCTAATCTGGTTCCGGCACGGCACACTGAGCTTTTGCTTAATTCCTCTTCCTGGTGGGAAATGAGAGTTAAATTTGCCCGTCCAGACATCTCCAGCTAGTCTCTCATTGGTTCTCCCTATTCCTGTTCATCATCCGCGGAATTTGCAAACTGGGCCAAACAGGAGGTTAAAGGCACTGACTCTCCACGTCGGGAGAGTGTTAGTAAAGCGTCTAGAATGTTGCACCCGAGTACCAAGGGATGAGAAGTGAGACATATTTGAACATGACTCATGATCACACGGTTGATCATAGTCTGGGTTCCAAATGCATGTTTAGCTGAAGGAACAATCCCTTAAGCCTGGAGAGTTGAGACCCGTGGAATGGGTACCATGCAATATGACTTCAAAGGGTCTTCATTTGCTCACCGAGCCTCTCCAATCCTATCACTGCTGCATTTATGGCGCTGTACTCACGCTTGATTCTCTTTCAGAGACATAGCAATCCATAGGTTTTAAGATACTTACTAGTCAGGTACAGTATTAGGCGTTTAATATGGGGTGTTGAGTCCATTTCGTTGAGCAAGGAGTAGCTCTTGTCTATTCCATATTTGGCTTAAGGAACTTTATCTGTGCTCATTTCAATCTCTGGTTTTATGCAGCACCCCAACTCACCTTACCCCTTAAGCAAGCATAAGTTGGTTTTCTAAATTTGAGACCCTGTTCTGTTTTCTAATCCAGTTCCTGTGTAGCCAAGTTTACATTCCATGTATTAGTGATATCTTATGATGTTTCTTTTTGTGTGTGACTTATTTCAGTGAGAATCATCATACCTGAATCCACTCATTATGCTGCTACGTGCCTGATGACATAGATTTCATTTCTGAGTGATATTGCATTGTACGTAAGTACCACAACTTCTTTATCCATTTTTCACTTTCTGCGATATTGAACATGTACCGTAAACGAGGTTCTTGTAAACAGAGCCGTCCCAAACTTTGGGGTGGCTGTGTCTTTTTGATTTTAATTTCCCTAAGCTATAGGACCATAAGTGGAAGTGCCCTAGGCTCTGTTGCTTTGTTTTTTAGATGTTTCAGGAAACACCATACACTTCTCCCGAGTGGCTGTTGGCAATTTACATCCCGCCCATCAGCATAACAAGGCTCCCAGTTCTCCATGGCCTGTCCTGCCTTTCTGGATTTTACACTTTTTACAGATGGCCCTTTTGACCCGAGGGAAGTGAGACTTCATTGTAGTGCAGATTTCCTTTGCAAGCTTGCCTGGTTGGCCAAAGAGTGCTTATGCTTTTTTTCCTGAATATATTCAGGAAAAAACGCATATGCCCTTTTTGGACTAGTGCATCATTGTCGACGTTCTGCCTCTTTTCCTATGCTTTAAATGCAATTCCAGTCTACCTCCTGAAATCGGTTTCCTGCAATTCTGCCCCGCTTTCAAGTCCTCTTGGCAGCCTTACTTCAGTATATTTTTGGACGATAGCTGTCATTTATAACTCTGCAGGTTTGTGAATTACAGTGCCCCTGAGCTCCTTTCTTCAACTCGCTTTCTTGAGAGCTGGCCGCAACACCGCAGGATTGCTTCAGGCCCTAATCTGGTTCCGGCACGGCACGCTGAGCCTTTGCTTAATTCCTCTTCCTGGTGGGAAATGAGAGTTAAATTTGCCCGTCCAGACATCTCCAGCTAGTCTCTCATTGGTTCTCCCTATTCCTGTTCATCATCCGCGGAATTTGCAAACTGGGCCAAACAGGAGGTTAAAGGCACTGACTCTCCAAGTCGGGAGAGTGTTAGTAAAGTGTCTGGAATGTTGCACCCGAGTACCAGGGGATGAGAACTGAGACATATTTGAACATGACTCACGATCACACGGTTGATCATAGTCTGGGTTCCAAATGCATGTTTAGCTGAAGGAAGAATCCCTTAAACCTGGAGAGTTGAGACCCGTGGAATGGGTACCATGCAATATGACTTCAAAGGGTCTTCATTTGCTCACCGAACCTCTCCAATCCTATCACTGCTGCGTTTATGGTGCTGTACTCACGCTTGATTCTCTTTCAGAGACATAGCAATCCATAGGTTATAAGATACTTACTAGTCAGGTACATTGTTAGGCGTTTAATATGGGGTGTTGAGTCCATTTCGTTGAGCAAGGAGTAGCTGTTGTCTATTCCATATTTGGCTTAAGGAACTTTATCTGTGCTCATTTCAATCTCTGGTTTTATGCAGCACCCCAACTCACCTTTCCCCTTAAGCAAGCATAAGTTGGTTTTCTAAATTTGAGACCCTCTTCTCTTTTGTAATCCAGTTCCTGTGTAGCCAAGTTTACATTCCGTGTATTAGTGATATCTTATGATGTTTCTTTTTCTGTGTGACTTATTTCAGTTAGAATCATCATACCTGAATCCACTCATTATGCTGCTACGGGCCTGATGACATAGATTTCATTGCTGAGTGATATTGCATTGTACGTAAGTACCACAAATACTTTATCCATTTTTCACTTTCTGCGATATTGAACTTGTACCGTAAACGAGGTTCTTGTAAACACAGCCGTCCCAAACTTTGGGGTGGCTGTGTCTTTTTGATTTTAATTTCCCTAAGCTATAGGACCATAAGTGGAATTGACCTAGGCTCTGTTGCTTTGTCTTTTAGATGTTTCAGGAAACACCATACACTTCTCCCGAGTGGCTGTTGGCAATTTATATCCTGCCCATCAGCTTACAAGGCTCCCAGTTCTCCATGGCCTGTCCTGCCTTTCTGGATTTTACACTTTTTTCAGATGGCCCTTTTGATCGGGGGGAAGTGAGACTTCATTGTAGTGCAGATTTGCTTTGCAAGCTTGCTTGGTTGGCCAAAAAGGGCGTATGCGTTTTTTTCCTGAATATAATCAGGAAAAAACGCATACGCCCTTTCTGGCCAAGTGCATCATTGTCGACGTTCTGCCTCTTTTCCTATGCTTTAAATGCAATTCCAGTCTACCTCCTGAAATCGGTTTCCTGCAATTCTGCCCCGCTTTCAAGTCCTCTTGGCAGCCTTACTTCAGTATATTTTTGGACGAGAGCTGTCATTTATAACTCTGCAGGTTTGTGAATTACAGTGCCCCTGAGCTCCTTTCTTCAACTCGCTTTCTTGTGAGCTGGCCGCAACACCGCAGGATTGCTTCAGGCCCTAATCTGGTTCCGGCATGGCACGCTGAGCCTTTGCTTAATTCCTCTTCCTGGTGGGAAATGAGAGTTAAATTTGCCCGTCCAGACATCTCCAGCTAGTCTCTCATTGGTTCTCCCTATTCCTGTTCATCATCCGCGGAATTTGCAAACTGGGCCAAACAGGAGGTTAAAGGCACTGACTCTCCAAGTCGGGAGAGTGTTAGTAAAGCGTCTAGAATGTTGCACCCGAGTAGCAAGGGATGAGAAGTGAGACATATTTGAACATGACTCATGATCACACGGTTGATCATAGTCTGGGTCCCAAATGCATGTTTAGCTGAAGGAAGAATCCCTTAAACCTGGAGAGTTGAGACCCGTGGAATGGGTACTATGCAATATGACTTCAAAGGGTCTTCATTTGCTCACCGAGCCTCTCCAATCCTATCACTGCTGCATTTATGGCGCTGTACTCACGCTTGATTCTCTTTCAGAGACATAGCAATCCATAGGTTTTAAGATACTTACTAGTCAGGTACAGTATTAGGCGTTTAATATGGGGTGTTGAGTCCATTTCGTTGAGCAAGGAGTAGCTCTTGTCTATTCCATATTTGGCTTAAGGAACTTTATCTGTGCTCATTTCAATCTCTGGTTTTATGCAGCACCCCAACTCACCTTTCCCCTTAAACAAGCATAAGTTGGTTTTCTAAATTTGAGACCCTGTTCTGTTTTCTAATCCAGTTCCTGTGTAGCCAAGTTTACATTCCATGTATTAGTGATATCTTCTGATGTTTGTTTTTCTGTGTGACTTATTTCAGTGAGAATCATCATACCTGAATCCACTCATTATGCTGCTACGTGCCTGATGACATAGATTTCATTTCTGAGTGATATTGCATTGTACGTAAGTACCAAAACTTCTTTATCCATTTTTCACTATCTGCGATATTGAACTTGTCCTGTAAACGAGGTTCTTGTAAACAGAGCCGTCCCAAACTTTCGGGTGGCTGTCTCTTTTTGATTTTAATTTCCCTAAGCTATAGGACCATAAGTGGAAGTGCCCTAGGCTCTGTTGCTTTGTTTCTTAGATGTTTCAGGAAACACCATACACTTCTCCCTAGTGGCTGTTGGCAATTTACATCCCGCCCATCAGCATAACAAGGCTCCCAGTTCTCCATGGCCTGTCCTGACTTTCTGGATTTTACACTTTTTTCAGATGGCCCTTTTGACCAGGGGGAAGTGAGACTTCATTGTAGTGCAGATTTCCTTTGCAAGCTTGCTTGGTTGGCCAAAAAGTGCGTATGCGTTTTTTCCTGAATATATTCAGGAAAAAACGCATACGCCCTTTTTGGCCAAGTGCATCATTGTCGACGTTCTGCCTCTTTTCCTATGCTTTAAATGCAATTCCAGTCTACCTCCTGAAATCGGTTTCCTGCAATTCTGCCCCACTTTCAAGTCTTCTTAGCAGCCTTACTTCAGTATATTTTTGGACGATAGCTGTCATTTATAACTCTGCAGGTTTGTGAATTACAGTGCCCCTGAGCTCCTTTCTTCAACTCGCTTTCTTGTGAGCTGGCCGCAACACCGCAGGATTGCTTCAGGCCCTAATCTGGTTCTGGCATGGCTCGCTGAGCCTTTGGTTAATTCCTCTTCCTGGTGGGAAATGAGAGTTAAATTTGCCCGTCCAGACACCTCCAGCTAGTCTCTCATTGGTTCTCCCTATTCCTGTTCATCTTCCGCAGAAATTGCAAACTGGGCCAAACAGGAGGTTAAAGGCACTGACTCTCCAACTCGGGAGAGTGTTAGTAAAGCATCTGGAATGTTGAACCCGAGTACCAGGGGACGAGAACTGAGACATATTTGAACACGTAACCCAATCACACAGTTGATCATACTCTGCGTTCCACATGCATGCTTTAGCTGAAGGAAGAATCCCTTAAACGTGGAGAGTTGAGACCCGTGGAATGGGTACCATGCAATATGACTTCAAAGGGTCTTCATTTGCTCAGCGAACCTCTCCAATCCTATCACTGCTGCGTTTATGCCTCTGTACACACGCTTGATTCTCTTTTGGAGACATAGCAATCCATAGGTTTTAAGATACTTTCTAGTCAGCTACATTCTTAGGTGTTTAATATGGGGTGTTGAGTCCATTTCGTTGAGCAAGGAGTAGCTCTTGTCTATTCCATATTTGGCTTAAGGAACTTTATCTGTGCTCATTTCAATCTCTGGTTTTATGCAGCACCCCAACTCACCTTTCCCCTTAAGGAAGCATAAGTTGGTTTTCTAAATTTGAGACCCTGTTCTGTTTTTTAATCCAGTTCCTGTCTAGCCTAGTTTACATTCCGTGTATTAATGATATCTTATGATGTGTCTTTTTCTTGTGACTTATTTCAGTTAGAATCATCATACCTTAATCCACTCATTATGCTGCTATGGGCCTGATGACATAGATTTCATTGCTGAGTGATATTGCATTGTACGTAAGTACCAAAACTTCTTTATCCATTTTTCACTTTCTGCGATATTGAACTTGTCCCATAAACGAGTTTCTTGTAAACAGAGCCGTCCCAAACTTAGGGGTGGCTGTGTCTTTTTCATTTTAATTTCCCTAAGCTATAGGACCATAAGTGGAAGTGCCCTAGGCTCTGTTGCTTTGTTTTTTAGATGTTTCAGGAAACACCATACAATTCTCCCGAGTGGGTGTTGGCAATATACATCCTGCCCATCAGCATAACAAGGCTCCCAGTTCTCCATGGCCTGTCCTGCCTTTATGGATTTTACACTTTTTTCAGATGGCCCTTTTGACCGGGGGTAGTGAGACTTCATTGTAGTGCAGATTTCCTTTGCAAGCTTGCTTGGTTGGCCAAAAAGGGCATATGCGTTTTTTCCTGAATATACTCTGGAAAAAACGCATACGCCCTTTTTGGCCAAGTGCATCATTGTGGACGTTCTGCCTCTTTTCCTATGCTTTAAATGCAATTCCAGTCTACCTCCTGAAATCGGTTTCCTGCAATTCTGGCCCGCTTTGAAGTCCTCTTGGCAGCCTTACTTCAGTATATTTTTGGACGATAGCTGTCATTTATAACTCTGCAGGTTTGTGAATTACAGTGCCCCTGAGCTCCTTTCTTCAACTCGCTTTCTTGTGAGCTGGCCGCAACACCGCAGGATTGCTTCAGGCCCTAATCTGGTTCCGGCACGGCACGCTGAGCCTTTGGTTAATTCCTCTTCCTGGTGGGAAATGAGAGTTCAATTTGCCCGTCCAGACACCTCCAGCTAGTCTCTCATTTGTTCTCCCTATTCCTGTTCATCTTCCGCAGAAATTGCAAACTGGGCCAAACAGGAGGTTAAAGGCACTGACTCTCCAAGTCGGGAGAGTGTTAGTAAAGCGTCTGGAATGTTGCACCCGAGTACCAGGGGACGAGAACTGAGTCATATTGGAACACGTCTCCCGATCACACGGTTGATCATACTCTGGGTTCCACATGCATGCTTTAGCTGAAGGAAGAATCCCTTAAACCTGGAGAGTTGAGACCCGTGGAATGGGTACCATGCAATATGACTTCAAAGGGTCTTCATTTGCTCACGGAACCTCTCCAATCCTATCACTGCTGTGTTTATGCCCCTGTACACACGCATGATTCTCTTTCGGAGACATAGCGATCCATAGGTTTTAAGATACTTACTAGTCAGGTACATTCTTAGGCGTTTAATATGGGGTGTTGAGTCCATTTCGTTGAGCAAGGAGTAGCTCTTGTCTATTCCATATTTGGCGTAAGGAACTTTATCTGTGCTCATTTCAATCTCTGGTTTTATGCAGCACCCCAACTCACATTTCCCCTTAAGCAAGCATAAGTTGGTTTTCTAAGTTTGAGACCCTGTTCTCTTTTGTAATCCAGTTCCTGTGTAGCCAAGTTTACATTCCGTGTATTAGTGATATCTTATGATGTTTCTTTTTCTGTGTGACTTATTTCAGTTAGAATCATCGTACCTGAATCCACTCATTATGCTGCTACGGGCCTGATGAGATAGATATAATTGCTGAGTGATATTGCATTGTACGTAAGTACCACAACTTCTTTATCCATTTTTCACTTTCTGCGATATTGAACTTGTCCCGTAAACGAGTTTCTTGTAAAAAGAGCCGTCCCAAACTTTGGGGTGGCTGTGTCTTTTTGATTTTAATTTCCCTAAGCTATAGGACCATAAGTGGAAGTGCCCTAGGCTCTGTTGCTTTGTTTTTTAGATGTTTCAGGAAACACCATACACTTCTCCCGAGTGGCTGTTGGCAATTTATATCCCGCCCATCAGCATAACAAGGCTCCCAGTTCTCCATGGCCTGTCCTGCCTTTCTGGATTTTACACTTTTTTCAGATGGCCCTTTTGACCAGGGGGAAGTGAGACTTCACTGTAGTGCAGATTTCCTTTGCAAGCTTGCTTGTTTGGCCAAAAAGGACGTATGCGTTTTTTCCTGAATATATTCAGGAAAAAACGCATACGCCCTTTTTGGCCAAGTGCATCATTGTTGACGTTCTGCCTCTTTTCCTATGCTTTAAATGCAATTCCAGTCTACCTCCTGAAATCGGTTTCCTGCAATTCTGCCCCGCTTTCAAGTCCTCTTGGCAACCTTACTTCAGTATATTTTTGGACGATAGCTGTCATTTATAACTCTGCAGGTTTGTGAATTACAGTGCCCCTGAGCTCCTTTCTTCAACTCGCTTTCTTGTGAGCTGGCCGCAACACCGCAAGATTGCTTCAGGCCCTAATCTGGTTCCGGCACGGCACGCTGAGCCTTTGGTTAATTCCTCTTCCTGGTGGGAAATGAGAGTTAAATTTGACCGTCCAAACCCCTCCAGCTAGTCTCTCATTGTTTCTCGCTATTCCTGTTCATCTTCCGCAGAAATTGCAAACTGGGCCAAACAGGAGGTTAAAGGCACTGACTCTCCAACTCGGGAGAGTGTCAGTAAAGCATCTGGAATGTTGCACCCGAGTACCAGGGGACGAGAACTGAGACATATTGGAACACGTCTCCCGATCACACGGCTGATCATACTCTGGGTTCCACATGCATGTTTTAGCTGAAGGAAGAATCCCTTAAACCTGGAGAGTTGAGACCCGTGGAATGGGTACCATGCAATATGACTTCAAAGGGTCTTCATTTGCTCAGCGAACCTCTCCAATCCTATCACTGCTGCGTTGATGCCCCTGTATACATGCTTGATTGTCTTTCGGAGACATAGCAATCGATAGGTTTTAAGATACTTACTAGTCAGGTTCATTCTTAGGCGTTTAATATGGGGTGTTGAGTCCATTTCGTAGAGCAAGGAGTAGCACTTGTCTACTCCATATTTGGCTTAAGGAACTTTATCTGTGCTCATTTCAATCTCTGGTTTTATGCAGCACCCCAACTCACCTTTCCCCTTAAGCAAGCATAAGTTGGTTTTCTAAATTTGAGACCTTGTTCTGTTTTGTAATCCAGTTCCTGTGTAGCCAAGTTTACATTCCGTGTATTAGTGATATCTTATGTTTCTTTTTCTGTGTGACTTATTTCAGTTAGAATCATCATACCTTAATCCACTCATTATGCTGCTACGGGCCTGATGACATAGATTTCATTGCTTAGTGATATTGCATTGTACTTAAGTACCACAAATTCTTTATCCATTTTTCACTATCTGCGATATTGAACTTGTACCGTAAACGAGGTTCTTGTAAACAGAGCCGTCCCAAACTTTGGGGTGGCTGTGTCTTTTTGATTTTAATTTCCCTAAGCTATAGGACCATAAGTGGAAGTGCCCTAGGCTCTGTTGCTTTGTTTCTTAGATGTTTCAGGAAACACCATACACTTCTCCCCAGTGGCTGCTGTCAATTTACATCCCACCCATCAGCATAACAAGGCTCCCAGTTCTCCAACGCCTGTCCTGCCTTTCAGGATTTTACACTTTTTTCAGATGGCCCTTTTGACCGGGGGGAAGTGAGACTGCATTGTAGTGCAGATTTCCTTTGCAAGCTTGCTTGGTTGGCCAAAAAGGGCGTATGCGTTTTTTCCTGAATATATTCAGGAAAAAACGCATACGCCCTTTTTGGCCAAGTGTATCATTGTCCACGTTCTGCCTCTTTTCCTATGCTTTAAATGCAATTGCAGTCTACCTCCTGAAATCGGTTTCCTGCAATTCTGCCCCACTTTCAATTCCTCTTGGCAGCCTTACTTCAGTATATTTTTGGACGATAGCTGTCATTTATAACTCTGCAGGTTTATGAATTACAGTGCCCCTGAGCTCCTTTCTTCAACTCGCTTTCTTGTGAGCTAGCCGCAACACCGCAGGATTGCTTCAGGCCCTAATCTGGTTCCGGCACGGCATGCTGCGCCTTTGCTTAATTCCTCTTCCTGGTGGGATATGAGAGTTAAAATTGCCCGTCCAGACACCTCCAGCTAGTCTCTCATTGGTCCTTCCTATCCCTGTTCATCTTCCGCACAAATTGCAAACTGGGCCAAACAGGAGGTTAAAGGCACTAACTCTCCAAGTCGGGAGAGTGTTAGTAAAGCGTCTGGAATGTTGCACCCGAGTACCAGGGGACGAGAACTGAGACATATTGGAACACGTCTCCCGATCACACGGTTGTTCATACTCTGGGTTCCACATGCATGTTTCAGCTGAAGGAAGAATTCCTTAAACCTGGAGAGTTGAGACCCGTGGAATGGGTACCATGCAATATGACTTCAAAGGGTCTTCATTTGCTCACCGAACCTCTCTAATCCTATCACTGCTGCGTTTATGCCCCTGTACACATGCTTGATTCTCTTACGGAGACATAGCAATCCATAGGTTTTAAGATACTTACTAGTCAGGTACATTCTTAGGCGTTTAATATGGGGTGTTGAGTCCATTTCATTGAGCAAGGAGTAGCTCTTGTCTATTCCATATTTGGCTTAAGGAACTTTATCTGTGCTCATTTCAATCTCTGGTTTTATGCAGCACCCCAACTCACCTTTCCCCTTAAGCAAGCATAAGTTGGTTTTCTTCATTTGACACCCTGTTCTGTTTTGTAATTCAGTTTTTGTGTAGCCAAGTTTACATTCCATGTATTAGTGATATCTTATGATGTTTCTTTTTCTGTGTGACTTATTTCAGCTAGAATCGTCATACCTGAATCCACTCACTATGCTCCTACGGGCCTGATGACATAGATTTCATTGCTGAGTGATATTGCATTGTACGTAAGTACCACAACTTCTTTATCCATTTTTTATTTTCTGCGATATTGAACTTGTACCATAAACAAGGTTCTTGTAAACAGAGCCGTCCCAAACTTTGGGGTGGCTGTGTCTTTTTGATTTTAATTTCCCTAAGCTATAGGACCATAAGTGGAAGTGCCCTAGGCTCTGTTGCTTTGTTTTTTAGATGTTTCAGGAAACATCATACACTTCTCCCCAGTGGCTGTTGGCAATTTACATCCCGCCCATCAGCATAAAAAGGCTCCCAGTTCTCCATGGCCTGTCCTGCCTTTCTGGATTTTACACTTTTTTCAGATGGCCCTTTTGACCAGGGGGAAGTGAGACTTCATTGTAGTGCAGATTTCCTTTGCAAGCTTGCTTGGTTGGCCAAAAAGTGCGTATGCGTTTTTTCCTGAATATATTCAGGAAAAAACGCATATGCTCTTTTTGGCCAAGTGCATCATTGTCGACGTTCTGCCTCTTTTCCTATGCTTTAAATGCAATTCCAGTCTACCTCCTAAAATCGGTTTCCTGCAATTCTGCTCCGCTTTCAAGTCCTCTTGGCAGCCTTACTTCAGTATATTTTTGGACGATAGCTGTCATTTATAACTCTGCACGTTTGTGAATTACAGTGACCGTGAGCTCCTTTCTTGAACTTGCTTTCTTGTGAGCTGGCCACAACACCGCAGGATTGCTTCAGACCCTAATCTGGTTCCGGCACGGCACGCTGAGCTTTTGGTTAATTCCTCTTCCTGGTGGGAAATGAGAGTTAAATTTGCCCGTCCAGAAACGTCCAGCTAGTCTCTCATTGGTTCTCCCTATTCCTGTTCATCTTCCGCAGAAATTGCAAACTGGGCCAAACAGGAGGTTAAAGGCACTGACTCTCCAAGTCGGGAGAGTGTTAGTAAAGCGTCTGGAATGTTGCACCCGAGTACCAGGGGACGAAAACTGAGACATATTTTAACACGTCTCCCGATCACACGGTTGATCATACTCTGGGTTCCACAGGCATGTTTCAGCTGAAGGAAGAATCCCTTAAACCTGGAGAGTTGAGACCCGTGGAATGGGTACCATGCATTATGACTTCAAAGGGTCTTCATTTGCTCACCGAACCTCTCCAGTCCTATCACTGCTGCGTTTATGCAACTGTACACACGCTTGATTCTCTTTCAGAGACATAGCAATCCATAGGGTTTAAGATACTTACTAGTCAGGTACATTCTTCGGCGTTTAATATGGGGTGTTGAGTCCATTTCGTTGAGCAAGGAGTAGCTCTTGTCTATTCCATATTTGGCTTAAGGAACTTTATCTGTGCTCATTTCAATCTCTGGTTTTATGCAGCACCCCAACTCACCTTTCCCCTTAAGCAAGCATAAGTTGGTTTTCTTCATTTGAGACCCTGTTCTGTTTTGTAATTCAGTTTCTGTGTAGCCAAGTTTACATTCCATGTATTAGTGATATCTTATGATGTTTCTTTTTCTGTGTGACTTATTTCAGTTAGAATCGTCATACCTGAATCCACTCACTATGCTCCTATGGGCCTGATGACATAGATTTCATTGCTGAGTGATATTGCATTGTACGTAAGTACCACAACTTCTTTATCCATTTTTCACTTTCTATGATATTGAACTTGTACCATAAACAAGGTTCTTGTAAACAGAGCCTTCCCAAACTTTGGGGTGGCTGTGTCTTTTTGATTTTAATTTCCCTAAGCTATAGGACCATAAGTGGAAGTGCCCTAGGCTCTGTTGCTTTGTTTTTTAGATGTTTCAGGAAACACCATACACTTCTCCCCAGTGGCTGTTGGCAATTTACATCCCGCCCATCAGCATAACAAGGCTCCCAGTTCTCCATGGCCTGTCCTGCCTTTCTGGATTTTACACTTTTTTCAGATGGCCCTTTTGACCAGGCGGAAGTGAGACTTCATTGTAGTGCAGATTTCCTTTGCAAGCTTGCTTGGTTGGCCAAAAAGGGCGTATGCGTTTTTTCCTGAATATATTCAGGAAAAAACGCATACGCCCTTTTTGGCCAAGTGCATCATTGTGGACGTTCTTCCTCTTTTCCTATGCTTTAAATGCAATTCCAGTCTACCTCCTGAAATTGGTTTCCTGCAATTCTGCCCCGCTTTCAAGTCCTCTTGGCAGCCTTACTTCAGTATATTTTTGGATGATAGCTGACATTTATAACTCTGCAGGTTTGTGAATTACAGTGCCGCTGAGCTCCTTTCTTCAACTCGCTTTCTTGTGAGCGGGCCACAACACCGCAGGATTGCTTCAGGCCCTAATCTTGTTCCGGCACGGCACGCTGAGCCTTTGCTTAATTCCTCTTCCTGGTGGGAAATGAGAGTTAAATTTGCCCGTCCAGACACCTCCAGCTAGTCTCTCATTGGTTCTCCCTATTCCTGTTCATATTCCGCAGAAATTGCAAACTGGGCCAAAAGGACGTTAAAGGCACTGACTCTCCAAGTCGGGAGAGTGTTAGTAAAGTGTCTGGAATGTTGCACCCAAGTACCAGGGGACGAGAACTGAGATATATTGGCACACGTCTCCCGATCACACGGTTGATCATACTCTGGGTTCCACATGCATGTTTTAGCTGAAGGAAGAATCCCTTAAACCTGGAGAGTTGAGACCCGTGGAATGGGTACCATGCAATATGATTTCAAAGGGTCTTCGTTTGCTCACCGAACCTCTCCAATCCTATCACTGCTGCGTTTATGCCCCTGTACACATGCTTGATTCTCTTTCAGAGACATAGCAATCCATAGGTTTTAAGATACTTACTAGTCAGGTACATTCTTAGGCCTTTAATATGGGGTGTTGAGTCCATTTCATTGAACAAGGAGTAGCACTTGTCTATTCCATATTTGGCTTAAGGAACTTTATCTGTGCTCATTTCAGTCTCTGGTTTTATGCAGCACCCCAACTCACCTTTCCCCTTAAGCAAGCATAAGTTGGTTTTCTAAATTTGAGACGCTGTTCTGTTTTTTAATCCAGTTCCTGTGTAGCCAAGTTTACATTCCGTGTATTAGTGATATCTTATGATGTTTCTTTTTCTCTGTGACTTATTTCAGTTAGAATCATCATACCTGAACCCACTCATTTTCTGCTACAGGCCTGTTGACATAGATTTCATTGCTGAGTGATATTGCATTGTACGTAAGTACCACAACTTCTTTATCCATTTTTCGCTTTCTGCGATATTGAACTTGTACCATAAACGAGGTTCTTGTAAACAGAGCCATCCCAAACTTTGGGGAGGCTGTGTCTTTTTTATTTTAATTTCCCTAAGCTATAGGACCATAAGTGGATTTGACCTAGGCTCTGTTGCTTTGTTTTTTAGATATTTCAGGAAACACCATACACTTCTCCCGAGTGGCTGTTGGCAATTTACATCCCACCCATCAGCATAACAGGGCTCCCAGTTCTCCATGGCCTGTCCTGCCTTTCTGGATTTTACACTTTTTTCAGATGGCCCTTTTGACTGTGGGGAAGTGAGACTTCATTGTAGTGCAGATTTCCTTTGCAAGCTTGCTTGGTTGGCCAAAAATGGTGTATGCGTTTTTTCCTGAATATATTCAGGAAAAAACGCATATGACATTTTTGGCCAAGTGCATCATTGTGGACGTTCTTCCTCTTTTCCTATGCTTTAAATGCAATTCCAGTCTACTCCTGAAATCGGTTTCCTGCAATTCTGCCCCGCTTTCAAGTCCTCTTGGCAGCCTTACTTCAGTATATTTTTGGACGATAGCTGTCATTTATAACTCTGCAGGTTTGTGAATTACAGTGCCCCTGAGCTCCTTTCTTCAACTCGCTTTCTTGTGAGCTGGCCGCAACACCGCAGGATTGATTCAGGCCCTAATCTGGTTCCGGCACGGCACGCTGTGCCTTTGGTTAATTCCTCTTCCTGGTGGGAAATGAGAGTGAAATTTGCCCGTCCAGACACCTCCAGCTAGTCTCTCATTTGTTCTCCCTATTCCTGTTCATCTTCCGCAGAAATTGCAAATTGGGCCAAACAGGACGTTAAAGGCACTGACTCTCCAAGTCGGGAGAGTGTTAGTAAAGTGTCTGGAATGTTACACCCGAGTACCAGGGGACGAGAACTGAGATATATTGGCACACGTCTCCCGATCACATGGTTGATCATACTCTGGGTTCCACATGCATGTTTTAGCTGAAGGAAGAATCCCTTAAACCTGGAGAGTTGAGACCCGTGGAATGGGTACCATGCAATATGATTTCAAAGGGTCTTCGTTTGCTCACCGAACCTCTCCAATCCTATCACTGCTGCGTTTATATCCCTGTACACATGCTTGATTCTCTTTCGGAGACATAGCAATCCATAGGTTTTAAGATACTTACTAGTCAGGTACATCCTTAGGCGTTTAATATGGGGTGTTGAGTCCATTTCATTGAACAAGGAGTAGCACTTGTCTATTCCATATTTGGCTTAAGGAACTTTATCTGTGCTCATTTCAATCTCTGGTTTTATGCAGCGCCCAAACTCACCTTCCCCTTAAGCAAGCATAAGTTGGTTTTCTAAATTTGAGACCCTGTTCTGTTTTGTAATCCATTTCCTGTGTAGCCAAGTTTACATTCCGTGTATTAGTGATATCTTATGATGTTTCTTTTTCTGTGTGACTTATTTCAGTTAGAATCATCATACCTGAACCCACTCATTTTCTGCTACAGGCCTGTTGACATAGATTTCATTGCTGAGTGATATTGCATTGTACGTAAGTACCACAACTGCTTTATCCATTTTTCGCTTTCTGCGATATTGAACTTGTACCATAAACGAGGTTCTTGTAAACAGAGACATCCCAAACTTTGGGGTGGCTGTGTCTTTTTGATTTTAATTTCCCTAAGCTATAGGACCATAAGTGGAATTGACCTAGGCTCTGTTACTTTCTTTTTTAGATGTTTCAGGAAACACCATACACTTCTCCCGAGTGAATATATTCAGGAAAAAACGCATACGCCCTGTTTGTCCAAGTGCATCATTGTGGACGTTCTGCCTCTTTTCCTATGCTTTAAATGCAATTCCAGTCTACCTCCTGAAATCGGTTTTCTGCAATTCTGCCCCGCTTTCAAGTCCTCTTGGCAGCCTTACTTCAGTATATTTTTGGACGATAGCTGTCATTTATAATTCTGCAGGTTTGTGAATTACAGGGCCCCTGAGCTCCTTTCTTCAACTCGCTTTCTTGTGAGCTGGCCGCAACACCGCAGGATTGCTTCAGGCCCTAATCTTGTTCCGGCACGGCATGCTGAGCCTTTGGTTAATTCCTCTTCCTGGTGGGAAATGAGAGTTAAATTTGCCCGTCCAGACACCTCCAGCTACTCTCTCATTGGTTCTCCCTATTCCTGTTCATCTTCTGCAGAAATTGCAAACTGGGCCAAACAGGAGGTTAAAGGCACTGACTCTCCAAGTCGGGAGAGTGTTAGTAAAGCGTCTGGAATGTTGCACCCGAGTACCAGGGGACGAGAACTGAGACATATTCGAACACATCTCCCGATCACACGGTTGATCATACTCTGGGTTCCACATTCATGTTTCAGCTGAAGGAAGATTCCCTTAAAGTTGGAGAGTTGAGACCCGTGGAATGGGTACCATGCAATATGACTTCAAAGGGTTTTCATTTGCTCACCGAACCTCTCCAATCCTAACACTTCTGCGTTTATGTCCCTGTACACACGCTTGATTCTCTTTCAGAGACATAGCAATCCATAGGATTTAAGATACTTACTAGTCAGGTACATTCTTAGGCGTTTAATATGCGGTGTTGAGTACATTTCGTTGAGCAAGTAGTAGCTCTTGTCTATTACATATTTGGCTTAAGGAACTTTATCTGTGTTCATTTCAATCTCTGGTTTTATGCAGCACCCCAACTCACCTTTCCCCTTAAGCAAGCATAAGTTGGTTTTCTAAATTTGAGACCCTGTTCTGTTTTGTAATCCAGTTCCTGTGTAGCCAATTCTACATTCCGTGTATTAGTGATATCTTATGATGTTTCTTTTTCTGTGTGACTTATTTCAGTTAGAATCATCATACCTGAATCCACTCTATGCTGTTACGGGCCTGATGACGTAGATTTCATTGCTGAGTGATATTGCATTGTACGTAAGTACCACAACTTCTTTATCCATTTTTCACTTTCTGCGATATTGAACTTGTACCGTAAATGATGTTCTTGTAAACAGAGCCGTCCCAAACTTTGGGGTGGCTGTGTCTTTTTGATTTTAATTTCCCTAAGCTATAGGACCATAAGTGGAAGTGCCCTAGGCTCCGTTGCTTTGTTTTTTAGATGTTTCAGGAAACACCATACACTTCTCCCGAGTGGCTGTTGGCAATTTACATCCCGCCCATCAGCATAACAAGGCTCCCAGTTCTCCATGGCCTATCCTGCCTTTCTGGATTTTACACTTTTTTCAGATGGCCCTTTGACCGGGGGGAAGTGAGACTTAATTGTAGTGCAGATTTCCTTTGCAAGCTTGCTTGGTTGTCCAAAAAGGGCGTATGCGTTTTTTCCTGAATATATTCAGGAAAAAACGCATACGCCCTTTTTGGCCAAGTGCATCATTGTGGACGTTCTGCCTCTTTTCCTATGCTTTAAATGCAATTCCAGTCTCCCTCCTGATATCGGTTTCCTGCAATTCTGCCCCACGTTCAAGTCCTCTTGGCAGCCTTACTTCAGTATATTTTTGGACGATAGTTGTCATTTATAACTCTGCAGGTTTGTGAATTACAGTGCCCCTGAGCTCCTTTCTTCAACTCGCTTTCTTGTGAGCTGGCCGCAACACCGCAGGATTGCTTCAGGCCCTAATCTGGTTCCCCATGGCACGCTGAGACTTTGGTTAATTCCTCTTCCTGGTGGGAAATGAGAGTTAAATTTGCCCGTCCAGACACCTCCAGCTAGTCTCTCATTGCTCCTACCTATTCCTGTTCATGTTCTGCAGAAATTGCAATCTGGGCCAAACAGGAGGTTAAAGGCACTGACTCTCCAAGTCAGGAGAGTGTTAGTAAAGCGTCTGGAATGTTGCACCCGAGTACCAGTGGACGAAAACTGAGACATATTTGAGAACGTCTCCTGATCACACGGTTCATCATACTCTGGGTTCCACATGCATGTTTCAGCTGAAGGAAGAATCCCTTAAACCTGGAGAGTTGAGACCCGTGGAATGGGTAGCATGTAATATGACTTCAAAGGGTCATTCTTTGCTCACCGAACCTCTCAAATCCTATCACTGCTGCGTTTATGCCCCTGTACACATGCTTGATTCTCTTTCGGAGACATAGCAATCCATAGGTTTTAAGATACTTACTAATCAGGTACATTCTTAGGCGTTTAATATGGGGTGTTGAGTCCATTTCGTTGAGCAAGGAGTAGCTCTTGTCTATTCCATATTTGGCTTAAGGAACTTTATCTGTGCTCATTTCAATCTCTGGTTTTATGCAGCACCCCAACTCACATTTCCCCTTAAGCAAGCATAAGTTGTTTTTCTAAATGTTAGACCCTGTTCTCTTTTGTAATCCAGTTCCTGTGTAGCCAAGTTTACATTCCGTGTATTAGTGATATCTTATGTTGTTTCTTTTTCTGTGTGACTTATTTCAGTTAGAATCATCATACCTGAGCCCACTCATTTTCTGCTACAGGCCTGTTGACATAGATTTCATTGCTGAGTGATATTGCATTGTACGTAAGTACCACAACTTCTTTATCCATTTTGCGATTTCTGCGATATTGAACTTGTACCATAAAAGAGGTTCTTGTAAACAGAGCCGTCCCAAACTTTGGGGTGGCTGTGTCTTTTTGATTTTAATTTCCCTAAGCTATAGGACCATAAGTGGAATTGACCTAGGCTCTGTTGCTTTGTTTTTTAGATGTTTCAGGAAACACCATACACTTCTCCCGAGTGGCTGTTGGCAATTTACAACCTGCCCATCAGCATAACAAGGCTCCCAGTTCTCCATGGCCTGTCCTGCCTTTCTGGATTTTACACTTTTTTCAGATGGCCCTTTTGACCGGGGGGAAGTGAGACTTCATTGTAGTGCAGATTTCCTTTGCAAGCTTGCTTGGTTGTCCAAAAAGGGCGTATGCGTTTTTTCCTGAATATATTCAGGAAAAAATGCATACGCCCTTTTTGGCCAAGTGCATCATTGAGGACATTCTGCCTCTTTTCCTATGCTTTAAATGCAATTCCAGTCTCCCTCCTGATATCGGTTTCCTGCAATTCTGCCCCACGTTCAAGTCCTCTTGGCAGCCTTACTTCAGTATATTTTTGGACGAAAGCTGTCATTTATAACTCTGCAGGTTTGTGAATTACAGTGCCCCTGAGCTCCTTTCTTCAACTTGCTTTCTTGTGAGCTGGCCGCAACACCGCAGGATTGCTTTAGGCCCTAATCTGGTTCCCCACGGCACACTGAGACTTTGGTTAATTCCTCTTCCTGGTGGGAAATGAGAGTTAAATTTGCCCGTCCAGACACCTCCAGCTAGTCTCTCATTGGTTCTCCCTATTCCTGTTCATATTCCGCAGAAATTGCAAACTGGGCCAAACAGGACGTTAAAGGCACTGACTCTCCAAGTCGGGAGAGTGTTAGTAAAGTGTCTGGAATGTTGCACCCAAGTACCAGGGGACGAGAACTGAGGTATATTGGCACACGTCTCCCGATCACAGGGTTGATCATACTCTGGGTTCCACATGCATGTTTTAGCTTAAGGAAGAATCCCTTAAACCTGGAGAGTTGAGACCCGTGGAATGGGTACCATGCAATATGATTTCAAAGGGTCTTCGTTTGCTCACCGAACCTCTCCAATCCTATCACTGCTGCGTTTATGCCCCTGTACACATGATTGATTCTCTTTCGGAGACATAGCAATCCATAGGTTTTAAGATACTTACTAGTCAGGTACATTGTTAGGCGTTTAATATGGGGTGTTGAGTCCATTTCGTTGAATAAGGAGTACCTCTTGTCTATTACATATTTGGCTTAAGGAACTTTATCTGTGTTCATTTCAATCTCTGGTTTTATGCTGCATCCCAACTCACCTTTCCCCTTAAGCAAGCATTAGTTGGTTTTCTAAATTGGAGACCCTGTTCTGTTTTGTAATTCAGTTCCTGTGTAGCCAAGTTTACATTCCGTGTATTAGTGATATCTTATGATGTTTCTTTTTCTGTGTGACTTATTTCAGTTAGAATCATCATACCTGAACCCACTCATTTTGTGCTACAGGCGTGTTGACATAGATTTCATTGCTGAGTGGTATTGCATTTTACGTAAGTACCACAACTTCTTTATCCATTTTTCACTTTCTGCGATATTGAACTTGTACCATAAACGAGGTTCTTGTAAACAGAGCCTTCCCAAACATTTGGGTGGCTGTGTCTTTTTGATTTTAATTTCCCTAAGCTATAGGACCATAAGTGGAAGTGCCCTAGGCTCTCTTGCTTTGTTTTTTAGATGTTTCAGGAAACACCATACACTTCTCCCAAGTGGCTGTTGGCAATTTACATCCCACCCATCAGCATAACAAGGCTCCCAGTTCTCCATGGCCTGTCCTGCCTTTCTGGATTTTACACATTTTTCAGATGGCCCTTTTGACCGGGGGGAAGTGAGACTTCATTGTAGTGCAGATTTCCTGTGCAAGCTTGCTTGGTTCGCCAAAAACTGCGTATGCATTTTTTCCTGAATATATTCAGGAAAAAACGCATACGCACTTTTTGGCCAAGTGCATCATTGTGGACGTTCTGCCTCTTTTCCTATGCTTTAAATGCAATTCCAGTCTACCTCCTGAAATCGGTTTCCTGCAATTCTGCCCCGCTTTCAAGTCCTCTTGGCAGCCTTACTTCAGTATATTTTTGGACGATAGCTGTCATTTATAACTCTGCAGGTTTGTGAATTACAGTGCCCCTGAGCTCCTTTCTTCAACTCGCTTTCTTGTGAGCTGGCCGCAGCACCGCAGGATTGCTTCAGGCCCTAATCTGGTTCCGGCATGGCACGCTGAGCCTTTGGATACTTCCTCTTATTGGTGGGAAATGAGAGTTAAATTTGCCCGTCCAGACACCTCCAAGCTAGTCTCTCATTGGTTCTCCCTATTCCTGTACATCTTCCGCGGAATTTGCAAACTGGGTCAAACAGGACGTTAAAGGCACTGACTCTCCAAGTTGGGAGAGTGTTAGTAAAGCGTCTGGAATGTTGCACCCGAGTACCAGGGGCGAAAACTAAGACATATTTGAACACGTCTCCCGATCACATGGTTGATCATACTCTGGGTTCCACATGCATGTTTCAGCTGAAGGAAGATTCCCTTAAAGCTGGAGAGTTGAGACCCGTGGAATGGGTACCATGCAATATGACTTCAAAGGGTCTTCATTTGCTCACCGAACCTCTCCAATCCTAACACTTCTGCGTTTATGTCCCTGTACACACGCTTGATTCTCTTTCAGAGACATAGCAATCCATAGGTTTTAAGATACTTACTAGTCAGGTACATTCTTAGGCGTTTAATATGCGGTGTTGAGTCCATTTCGTTGAGCAAGTAGTAGCTCTTGTCTATTACATATTTGGCTTAAGGAACTTTATCTGTGCTCATTTCAATCTCTGGTTTTATGCAGCACCCCAACTCACCTTTCCCCTTAGAAAACATAAGTTGGTTTTCTAAATTTGAGACCCTGTTCTGTTTTGTAATCCAGTTCCTGTGTAGCCAATTTTACATTCTGTGTATTAGTGATATCTTATGATGTTTCTTTTTCTGTGTGACTTATTTCAGTTAGAATCATCATACCTGAACCCACTCATTTTCTGCTACAGGCCTGTTGACATAGATTTCATTGCTGAGTGATATTGCATTGTACGTAAGTACCACAACTTCTTTATCCATTTTTCGCTTTCTGCGATATTGAACTTGTACCATAAACGAGATTCTTGTAAACAGAGCCATCCCAAACTTTGGGTTGGCTGTGTCTTTTTTATTTTTATTTCCCTAAGCTATAGGACCATAAGTGGATTTGACCTAGGCTCTGTTGCTTTGTTTTTTAGATGTTTCAGGAAACACCATACACTTCTCCCGAGTGGCTGTTGGCAATTTACATCCCGCCCATCAGCATAACAGGGCTCCCAGTTCTCCAGGGCCTGTCCTGCCTTTCTGGATTTTACACTTTTTTCAGATGGCCCTTTTGACTGGGGGGAAGTGAGACTTCATTGTAGTGCAGACTTCCTTTGCAAGCTTGCTTGGTTGGCCAAAAATGGTGTATGCGTTTTTTCCTGAATATATTCAGGAAAAAACGCATACGATATTTTTGGCCAAGTGCATCATTGTGGACGTTCTTCCTCTTTTCCTATGCTTTAAATGCAATTCCAGTCTACCTCCTGAAATTGGTTTCCTGCAATTCTGCCCCGCTTTCAAGTCCTCTTGGCAGCCTTACTTCAGTATATTTTTGGATGATAGCTGTCATTTATAACTCTGCAGGTTTGTGAATTACAGTGCCCCTGAGCTCCTTTCTTCAACTCGCTTTCTTGTGAGCTGGCCGCAACACCGCAGGATTGCTTCAGGCCCTAATCTGGTTCCGGCACGGCACGCTTAGCCTTTGGTTAATTCCTCTTCCTGGTGGGAAATGAGAGTTAAATTTGCTAGTCCAGACACCTCCAGCTAGTCTCTCATTGGTTCTCCCTATTCCTGTTCATCTTCTGCAGAAATTGCAAACTGGGCCAAACAGGACGTTAACGGCCCTGACTCTCCAAGTCGGGAGAGTGTTAGTAAAGCGTCTGGAAAGTTGCACCCGAGTACCAGGGGACGAAAACTGAGACATATTTGAACACGTCTCCCGATCACATGGTTGATCATACTCTGGGTTCCACATGCATGTTTCAGCTGAAGGAAGAATCCCTTAAACCTGGAGAGTTGAGACCCGTGGAATGGGTACCATGCAATATGACTTCAAAGGGTCTTCATTTGCTCACCGAACCTCTCCAATCCTATCACTGCTGCGTTTATGCCCCTGTACACATGGTTGATTCTCTTTCAGAGACATAGCAATCCATAGGTTTTAAGATACTTACTAGTCAGGTACATTCATTGGCGTTTAATATGGGGTGTTGAGTCCATTTCGTTGAGCAAGGAGTAGCTCTTGTCTATTCCATATTTGGCTTAAGGAACTTTATCTGTGCTCATTTCAATCTCTGGTTTTATGCAGCACCCCAACTCACCTTTCCCCTTAAGCAAGCATAAGTTGGTTTTCTAAATTTGAGACCCTGTTCTGTTTTGTAATTCAGTTCCTGTGTAGCCAAGTTTACATTCCGTGTATTAGTGATATCTTATGATGTTTCTTTTTCTGTGTGACTTATTTCAGTTAGAATCATCATACCTGAACCCACTCATTTTCTGCTACAGGCCTGTTGACAGAGATTTCATTGCTGAGTGATATTGCATTGTACGTAAGTAGCACAAATTCTTTATCCATTTTTCACTTTCTGCGATATTGAACTTGTACCATAAACGAGGTTCTTGTAAACAGAGCCGTCCCAAACTTTGGGGTGGCTGTGTCTTTTTGATTTTAATTTCCCTAAGCTATAGGACCATAAGTGGAAGTGCCCTAGGCTCTGTTGCTTTGTTTTTTAGATGTTTCAGGAAACACCATACTGTTCTCCCTAGTGGCTGTTGGCAATTTACAACCCGCCCATCAGCATAACAAGGCTCCCAGTTCTCCATGGCCTGTCCTGCCTTTCTGGATTTTACACTTTTTTCAGATGGCCCCTTTGACAGGAGGGAAGTGAAACTTCATTGTAGTGCAGATTTCCTGTGCAAGCTTGCTCGGTTCGCCAAAAAGGGCGTATGCGTTTTTTCCTGAATATATTCAGGAAAAAACGCATACGCCCTTTTTGGCCAAGTGCATCATTGTCCACGTGCTGCCTCTTTTCCTATGCTTTAAATGCAATTCCAGTCTCCCTCCTGATATCGGTTTCCTGCAATTCTGCCCCACGTTCAAGTCCTCTTGGCAGCCTTACTTCAGTATATTTTTGGACGATAGCTGTCATTTATAACTCTGCAGGTTTGTGAATTACAGTGCCCCTGAGCTCCTTTCTTCAACTCGTTTTCTTGTGAGCTGGCCGCAACACCGCAGGATTGCTTCAGGCCCTAATCTGGTTCCCCACGGCACGCTGAGACTTTGGTTAATTCCTCTTCCTGGTTTGAAATGAGAGTTAAATTTGCCCGTCCAGACACCTCCAGCTAGTCTCTCATTGGTTCTCCCTATTCCTGTTCATATTCCACAGAAATTGCAAACTGGGCCAAAAGGACGTTAAAGGCACTGACTCTCCAAGTCGGGAGAGTGTTAGTAAAGTGTCTGGAATGTTGCACCCAAGTACCAGGGGACGAGAACTGAGATATATTGGCACACGTCTCCCGATCACACGGTTGATCATACTCTGGGTTCCACATGCATGTTTTAGCTGAAGGAAGAATTCCTTAAACCTGGAGAGTTGAGACCCGTGGAATGGGTACCATGCAATATGATTTCAAAGGGTCTTCGTTTGCTCACCGAACCTCTCCAATCCTATCACTGCTGCGTTTATGCCCTTGTACACATGCTTGATTCTCTTTCGGAGACATAGCAATCCATAGGTTTTAAGATACTTACTAGTCAGGTACATTCTTAGGCGTTTAATATGTGGTGTTGAGTCCATTTCATTGAACAAGGAGTAGCACTTGTCTATTCCATATTTGGCTTAAGGAACTTTATCTGTGCTCATTTCAATCTCTGGTTTTATGCAGCACCCCAACTCACCTTTCCCCTTAAGCAAGCATAAGTTGGTTTTCTAAATTTGAGACCCTGTTCTGTTTTGTAATCCAGTTCCTGTGTAGCCAAGTTTACATTCCGTGTATTAGTGATATCTTATGATGTTTCTTTTTCTGTGTGACTTATTTCAGTTAGAATCATCATACCTGAACCCACTCATTTTCTGCTACAGGCCTGTTGACATAGATTTCATTGCTGAGTGATATTGCATTGTACGTAAGTACCACAACTGCTTTATCCATTTTTCGCTTTCTGCGATATTGAACTTGTACCATAAACGAGGTTCTTGTAAACAGAGCCATCCCAAACTTTGGGGTGGCTGTGTCTTTTTGATTTTAATTTCCCTAAGCTATAGGACCATAAGTGGAATTGACCTAGGCTCTGTTGCTTTCTTTTTTAGATGTTTCAGGAAACACCATACACTTCTCCCGAGTGAATATATTCAGGAAAAAAAGCATACGCCCTGTTTGTCCAAGTGCATCATTGTGGACGTTCTGCCTCTTTTCCTATGCTTTAAATGCAATTCCAGTCTACCTCCTGAAATCGGTTTTCTGCAATTCTGCCCCGCTTTCAAGTCCTCTTGGCAGCCTTACTTCAGTATATTTTTGGACGATAGCTGTCATTTATAATTCTGCAGGTTTGTGAATTACAGGGCCCCTGAGCTCCTTTCTTCAACTCGCTTTCTTGTGAGCTGGCCGCAACACCGCAGGATTGCTTCAGGCCCTAATCTTGTTCCGGCACGGCACGCTGAGCCTTTGGTTAATTCCTCTTCCTGGTGGGAAATGAGAGTTAAATTTGCCCGTCCAGACACCTCCAGCTAGTCTCTCATTGGTTCTCCCTATTCCTGTTCATCTTCCGCAGAAATTGCAAACTGGGCCAAACAGGAGGTTAAAGGCACTGACTCTCCAAGTCGGGAGAGTGTTAGTAAAGCGTCTGGAATGTTGCACCCGAGTACCAGGGGAAGAAAACTGAGACATATTTGAACACGTCTCCCGATCACACAGTTGATCATACTCTGGGTTCCACAGGCATGTTTCAGCTGAAAGAAGAATCCCTTAAACCTGGAGAGTTGAGACCCGTGGAATGGGTACCATGCATTATGACTTCAAAGGGTCTTCATTTGCTCACCGAACCTCTCCAATCCTATCACTCCTGCGTTTATGCAACTGTACACACGCTTGATTCTCTTTCAGAGACATAGCAATCCATAGGGTTTAAGATACTTACTAGTCAGGTACATTCTTCGGCGTTTAATATGGGGTGTTGAGTCCATTTCGTTGAGCAAGGAGTAGCTCTTGTCTATTCCATATTTGGCTTAAGGAACTTTATCTGTGCTCATTTCAATCTCTGGTTTTATGCAGCACCCCAACTCACCTTTCCCCTTAAGCAAGCATAAGTTGCTTTTCTTCATTTGAGACCCTGTTCTGTTTTGTAATTCAGTTTCTGTGTAACCAAGTTTACATTCCATGTATTAGTGATATCTTATGATGTTTCTTTTTCTGTGTGACTTATTTCAGTTAGAATCGTCATACCTGAATCCACTCACTATGCTCCTACGGGCCTGATGACATAGATTTCATTGCTGAGTGATATTGCATTGTACGTAAGTACCACAACTTCTTTATCCATTTTTCACTTTCTGTGATATTGAACTTGTACCATAAACAAGGTTCTTGTAAACAGAGCCGTCCCAAACTTTGGGGTGGCTGTGTCTTTTTGATTTTAATTTCCCTAAGCTATAGGACCATAAGTGGAAGTGCCCTAGGCTCTGTTGCTTTGTTTTTTAGATGTTTCAGGAAACACCATACACTTCTCCCCAGTGGCTGTTGGCAATTTACATCCCGCCCATCAGCATAACAAGGCTCCCAGTTCTCCATGGCCTGTCCTGCCTTTCTGGATTTTACACTTTTTTCAGATGGCCCTTTTGACCAGGCGGAAGTGAGACTTCATTGTAGTGCAGATTTCCTTTGCAAGCTTGCTTGGTTGGCCAAAAAGGGCGTATGCGTTTTTTCCTGAATATATTCAGGAAAAAACGCATACGCCCTTTTTGGCCAAGTGCATCATTGTGGACGTTCTGCCTCTTTTCCTATGCTTTAAATGCAATTCCAGTCTACCTCCTGAAATCGGTTTCCTGCAATTCTGCCCCGCTTTTAAGTCCTCTTGGCAGCCTTACTTCAGTATATTTTTGGATGATAGCTGTCATTTATAACTCTGCAGGTTTGTGAATTACAGTGCCCCTGAGCTCCTTTCTTCAACTCGCTTTCTTGTGAGCGGGCCACAACACCGCAGGATTGCTTCAGGCCCTAATCTTGTTCCGGCACGGCACGCTGAGCCTTTGGTTAATTCCTCTTCCTGGTGGGAAATGAGAGTTAAATTTGCCCGTCCAGACACCTCCAGCTAGTCTCTCATTGCTCCTACCTATTCCTGTTCATCTTCTGCAGAAATTGCAATCTGGGCCAAACAGGAGGTTAAAGGCACTGACTCTCCAAGTCAGGAGAGTGTTAGTAAAGCGTCTGGAATGTTGCACCCGAGTACCAGTGGACGAAAACTGAGACATATTTGAAAACGTCTCCTGATCACACGGTTGATCATACTCTGGGTTCCACATGCATGTTTCAGCTGAAGGAAGAATCCCTTAAACCTGGAGAGTTGAGACCCGTGGAATGGGTAGCATGTAATATGACTTCAAAGGGTCATTCTTTGCTCACCGAACCTCTCAAATCCTATCACTGCTGCGTTTATGCCCCTGTACACATGCTTGATTCTCTTTCGGAGACATAGCAATCCATAGGTTTTAAGATACTTACTAGTCAGGTACATTCTTAGGCGTTTAATATGGGGTGTTGAGTCCATTTCGTTGAATAAGGAGTAGCTCTTGTCTATTACATATTTGGCTTAAGGAACTTTATCTGTGTTCATTTCAATCTCTGGTTTTATGCTGCATCCCAACTCACCTTTCCCCTTAAGCAAGCATAAGTTGGTTTTCTAAATTTGAGACCCTGTTCTGTTTTGTAATTCAGTTCCTGTGTAGCCAAGTTTACATTCCGTGTATTAGTGATATCTTATGATGTTTCTTTTTCTGTGTGACTTATTTCAGTTAGAATCATCATACCTGAACCCACTCATTTTCTGCTACAGGCCTGTTGACATAGATTTCATTGCTGAGTGGTATTGCATTGTACGTAAGTACCACAACTTCTTTATCCATTTTTCACTTTCTGCGATATTGAACTTGTACCATAAACGAGGTTCTTGTAAACGGAGCCGTCCCAAACATTTGGGTGGCTGTGTCTTTTTGATTTTAATTTCCCTAAGCTATAGGACCATAAGTGGAAGTGCCCTAGGCTCTGTTGCTTTCTTTTTTAGATGTTTCAGGAAACACCATACACTTCTCCCGAGTGAATATATTCAGGAAAACACGGATACGCCCTTTTTGTCCAAGTGCATCATTGTGGACGTTCTGCCTCTTTTCCTATGCTTTAAATGCAATTCCAGTCTACCTCCTGAAATCGGTTTTCTGCAATTCTGCCCCGCTTTCAAGTCCTCTTGGCAGCCTTACTTCAGTATATTTTTGGATGATAGCTGTCATTTATAATTCTGCAGGTTTGTGAATTACAGGGGCCCTGAGCTCCTTTCTTCAACTCACTTTCTTGTGAGCTGGCCGCAACACCGCAGGATTGCTTCAGGCCCTAAACTTGTTCCGGCACGGCACGCTGAGCCTTTGGTTAATTCCTCTTCCTGGTGGGAAATGAGAGTTAAATTTGCCCGTCCAGACACCTCCAGCTAGTCTCTCATTGGTCCTCCTTATTCCTGTTCATCTTCCGCAGAATTTGCAAACTGGGCCAAACAGGAGGTTAAAGGCACTGACTCTCCAAGTCGGGAGATTGTTAGTAAAGCGTCTGGAATGTTGCACCCGAGTACCAGGGGACGAAAACTGAGACATATTTGAACACGTCTCCTGATCACACGGTTGATCATACTCTGGGTTCCACATGCATGTTTCAGCTGAAGGAAGAATCCCTTAAACCTGGAGAGTTGAGAACCGTGGAATGGGTACCATGCAATATGACTTCAAAGGGTCTTCATTTGCTCACCGAACCTCTCCAATCCTATCACTGCTGCGTTTATGCCCCTGTACACACGCTTGATTCTCTTTCGGAGGCATAGCAATCCATAGGTTTTAAGATACTTACTAATCAGGTACATTCTTAGGCATTTAATATGGGGTGTTGAGTCCATTTCGTTGAGCAAGGAGTAGTTCTTGTCTATTACATATTTGGCTTAAGGAACTTTATCTGTGCTCATTTCAATCTCTGGTTTTATGCAGCACCCCAACTCACATTTCCCCTTAAGCAAGCATAAGTTGGTTTTCTAAATTTGAGACCCTGTTCTCTTTTGTAATCCAGTTCCTGTGTAGCCAAGTTTACATTCCGTGTATTAGTGATATCTTATGATGTTTCTTTTTCTGTGTGACTTATTTCAGTTAGAATCATCATACCTGAACCCACTCATTTTCTGCTTCAGGCCTGTTGACATAGATTTCATTGCTGAGTGATATTGCATTGTACGTAAGTACCACAACTTCTTTATCCATTTTTCGCTTTCTGCGATATTGAACTTGTACCATAAACGAGGTTCTTGTAAACAGAGCCATCCCAAACTTTGGGGTGGCTGTGTCTTTTTGATTTTAATTTCCCTAAGCTATAGGACCATAAGTGCAATTGACCTAGGCTCTGTTGCTTTGTTTTTTAGATGTTTCAGGAAACACCATACACTTCTCCCGAGTGGCTGTTGGCAATTTACAACCCGCCCATCAGCATAACAAGGCTCCCAGTTCTCCATGGCCTGTCCTGCCTTTCTGGATTTTACACTTTTTTCAGATGGCCCTTTTGACCGGGGGGAAGTGAGACTTCATTGTAGTGCAGATTTCCTTTGCAAGCTTGCTTGGTTGTCCAAAAAGGGCGTATGCGTTTTTTCCTGAATATATTCAGGAAAAAACGCATACGCCCTTTTTGGCCAAGTGCATCATTGTGGACGTTCTGCCTCTTTTCCTATGCTTTAAATGCAATTCCAGTCTCCCTCCTGATATCGGTTTCCTGCAATTCTGCCCCACGTTCAAGTCCTCTTGGCAGCCTTACTTCAGTATATTTTTGGACGATAGCTGTCATTTATAACTCTGCAGGTTTGTGAATTACAGTGCCCCTGAGCTCCTTTCTTCAACTCGCTTTCTTGTGAGCTGGCCGCAACACCGCAGGATTGCTTCAGGCCCTAATCTGGTTCCCCACGGCACGCTGAGACTTTGGTTAATTCCTCTTCCTGGTGGGAAATGAGAGTTAAATTTGCCCGTCCAGACACCTCCAGCTAGTCTCTCATTGGTTCTCCCTATTCCTGTTCATATTCCGCAGAAATTGCAAACTGGGCCAAAAGGACGTTAAAGGCACTGACTCTCCAAGTCGGGAGAGTGTTAGTAAAGTGTCTGGAATGTTGCACCCAAGTACCAGGGGACGAGAACTGAGATATATTGGCACACGTCTCCCGATCACACGGTTGATCATACTCTGGGTTCCACATGCATGTTTTAGCTGAAGGAAGAATCCCTTAAACCTGGAGAGTTGAGACCCGTGGAATGGGTACCATGCAATATGATTTCAAAGGGTCTTCGTTTGCTCACCGAACCTCTCCAATCCTATCACTGCTGCGTTTATGCCCCTGTACACATGCTTGATTCTCTTTCGGAGACATAGCAATCCATAGGTTTTAAGATACTTACTAGTCAGGTACATTCTTAGGCGTTTAATATGTGGTGTTGAGTCCATTTCATTGAACAAGGAGTAGCACTTGTCTATTCCATATTTGGCTTAAGGAACTTTATCTGTGCTCATTTCAATCTCTGGTTTTATGCAGCACCCCAACTCACCTTTCCCCTTAAGCAAGCATAAGTTGGTTTTCTAAATTTGAGACCCTGTTCTGTTTTGTAATCCAGTTCCTGTGTAGCCAATTCTACATTCCGTGTATTAGTGATATCTTATGATGTTTCTTTTTCTGTGTGACTTATTTCAGTTAGAATCATCATACCTGAACCCACTCATTTTCTGCTACAGGCCTGTTGACATAGATTTCATTGCTGAGTGATATTGCATTGTACGTAAGTACCACAACTTCTTTATCCATTTTTCGCTTTCTGCGATATTGAACTTGTACCATAAACGAGGTTCTTGTAAACAGAGCCATCCCAAACTTTGGGGTGGCTGTGTCTTTTTTATTTTAATTTCCCTAAGCTATAGGACCATAAGTGGATTTGACCTAGGCTCTGTTGCTTTGTTTTTTAGATATTTCAGGAAACACCATACACTTCTCCCGAGTGGCTGTTGGCAATTTACATCCCACCCATCAGCATAACAGGGCTCCCTGTTCTCCATGGCCTGTCCTGTCTTTCTGGATTTTACACTTTTTTCAGATGGCCCTTTTGACTGGGGGGAAGTGAGACTTCATTGTAGTGCAGATTTCCTTTGCAAGCTTGCTTGGTTGGCCAAAAATGGTGTATGCGTTTTTTCCTGAATATATTCAGGAAAAAACGCATATGACATTTTTGGCCAAGTGCATCATTGTGGACGTTCTTCCTCTTTTCCTATGCTTTAAATGCAATTCCAGTCTACTCCTGAAATCGGTTTCCTGCAATTCTGCCCCGCTTTCAAGTCCTCTTGGCAGCCTTACTTCAGTATATTTTTGGACGATAGCTGTCATTTATAACTCTGCAGGTTTGTGAATTACAGTGCCCGTGAGCTCCTTTCTTCAACTCGCTTTCTTGTGAGCTGGCCGCAACACCGCAGGATTGATTCAGGCCCTAATCTGGTTCCGGCACGGCACGCTGAGCCTTTGGTTAATTCCTCTTCCTGGTGGGAAATGAGAGTTAAATTTGCCCGTCCAGACACCTCCAGCTAGTCTTTCATTGGTTCTCCCTATTCCTGTTCATCTTCCGCAGAAATTGCAAACTGGGCCAAACAGGACGTTAAAGGCACTGACTCTCCAAGTCGGGAGAGTGTTAGTAAAGTGTCTGGAATGTTACACCCGAGTACCAGGGGACGAGAACTGAGATATATTTGCACACGTCTCCCGATCACATGGTTGATCATACTCTGGGTTCCACATGCATGTTTTAGCTGAAGGAAGAATCCCTTAAACCTGGAGAGTTGAGACCCGTGGAATGGGTACCATGCAATATGATTTCAAAGGGTCTTCGTTTGCTCACCGAACCACTCCAATCCTATCACTGCTGCGTTTATATCCCTGTACACATGCTTGATTCTCTTTCGGAGACATAGCAATCCATAGGTTTTAAGATACTTACTAGTCAGGTACATTCTTAGGCGTTTAATATGGGGTGTTGAGTCCATTTCATTGAACAAGGAGTAGCACTTGTCTATTCCATATTTGGCTTAAGGAACTTTATCTGTGCTCATTTCAATCTCTGGTTTTATGCAGCGCCCAAACTCACCTTCCCCTTAAGCAAGCATAAGTTGGTTTTCTAAATTTGAGACCCTGTTCTGTTTTGTAATCCAGTTCCTGTGTAGCCAAGTTTACATTCCGTGTATTAGTGATATCTTATGATGTTTCTTTTTCTGTGTGACTTATTTCAGTTAGAATCATCATACCTGAACCCACTCATTTTCTGCTACAGGCCTGTTGACATAGATTTCATTGCTGAGTGATATTGCATTGTACGTAAGTACCACAACTGCTTTATCCATTTTTCGCTTTCTGCGATATTGAACTTGTACCATAAACGAGGTTCTTGTAAACAGAGCCATCCCAAACTTTGGGGTGGCTGTGTCTTTTTGATTTTAATTTCCCTAAGCTATAGGACCATAAGTGCAATTGACCTAGGCTCTGTTGCTTTGTTTTTTAGATGTTTCAGGAAACACCATACACTTCTCCCAAGTGGCTGTTGGCAATTTACAACCCGCCCATCAGCATAACAAGGCTCCCAGTTCTCCATGGCCTGTCCTGCCTTTATGGATTTTACACTTTTTTCAGATGGCCCTTTTGACCGGGGGTAGTGAGACTTCATTGTAGTGCAGATTTCCTTTGCAAGCTTGCTTGGTTGGCCAAAAAGGGCATATGCGTTTTTTCCTGAATATACTCTGGAAAAAACGCATACGCCCTTTTTGGCCAAGTGCATCATTGTGGACGTTCTGCCTCTTTTCCTATGCTTTAAATGCAATTCCAGTCTACCTCCTGAAATCGGTTTCCTGCAATTCTGGCCCGCTTTGAAGTCCTCTTGGCAGCCTTACTTCAGTATATTTTTGGACGATAGCTGTCATTTATAACTCTGCAGGTTTGTGAATTACAGTGCCCCTGAGCTCCTTTCTTCAACTCGCTTTCTTGTGAGCTGGCCGCAACACCGCAGGATTGCTTCAGGCCCTAATCTGGTTCCGGCACGGCACGCTGAGCCTTTGGTTAATTCCTCTTCCTGGTGGGAAATGAGAGTTCAATTTGCCCGTCCAGACACCTCCAGCTAGTCTCTCATTTGTTCTCCCTATTCCTGTTCATCTTCCGCACAAATTGCAAACTGGGCCAAACAGGAGGTTAAAGGCACTGACTCTCCAAGTCGGGAGAGTGTTAGTAAAGCGTCTGGAATGTTGCACCCGAGTACCAGGGGACGAGAACTGAGTCATATTGGAACACGTCTCCCGATCACACGGTTGATCATACTCTGGGTTCCACATGCATGCTTTAGCTGAAGGAAGAATCCCTTAAACCTGGAGAGTTGAGACCCGTGGAATGGGTACCATGCAATATGACTTCAAAGGGTCTTCATTTGCTCACGGAACCTCTCCAATCCTATCACTGCTGTGTTTATGCCCCTGTACACACGCATGATTCTCTTTCGGAGACATAGCGATCCATAGGTTTTAAGATACTTACTAGTCAGGTACATTCGTAGGCGTTTAATATGGGGTGTTGAGTCCATTTCGTTGAGCAAGGAGTAGCTCTTGTCTATTCCATATTTGGCGTAAGGAACTTTATCTGTGCTCATTTCAATCTCTGGTTTTATGCAGCACCCCAACTCACATTTCCCCTTAAGCAAGCATAAGTTGGTTTTCTAAGTTTGAGACCCTGTTCTCTTTTGTAATCCAGTTCCTGTGTAGCCAAGTTTACATTCCGTGTATTAGTGATATCTTATGATGTTTCTTTTTCTGTGTGACTTATTTCAGTTAGAATCATCGTACCTGAATCCACTCATTATGCTGCTACGGGCCTGATGAGATAGATATAATTGCTGAGTGATATTGCATTGTACGTAAGTACCACAACTTCTTTATCCATTTTTCACTTTCTGCGATATTGAACTTGTCCCGTAAACGAGTTTCTTGTAAACAGAGCCGTCCCAAACTTTGGGGTGGCTGTGTCTTTTTGATTTTAATTTCCCTAAGCTATAGGACCATAAGTGGAAGTGCCCTAGGCTCTGTTGCTTTGTTTTTTAGATGTTTCAGGAAACACCATACACTTCTCCCGAGTGGCTGTTGGCAATTTATATCCCGCCCATCAGCATAACAAGGCTCCCAGTTCTCCATGGCCTGTCCTGCCTTTCTGGATTTTACACTTTTTTCAGATGGCCCTTTTGACCAGGGGGAAGTGAGACTTCACTGTAGTGCAGATTTCCTTTGCAAGCTTGCTTGTTTGGCCAAAAAGGACGTATGCGTTTTTTCCTGAATATATTCAGGAAAAAACGCATACGCCCTTTTTGGCCAAGTGCATCATTGTCGACGTTCTGCCTCTTTTCCTATGCTTTAAATGCAATTCCAGTCTACCTCCTGAAATCGGTTTCCTGCAATTCTGCCCCGCTTTCAAGTCCTCTTGGCAACCTTACTTCAGTATATTTTTGGACGATAGCTGTCATTTATAACTCTGCAGGTTTGTGAATTACAGTGCCCCTGAGCTCCTTTCTTCAACTCGCTTTCTTGTGAGCTGGCCGCAACACCGCAAGATTGCTTCAGGCCCTAATCTGGTTCCGGCACGGCACGCTGAGCCTTTGGTTAATTCCTCTTCCTGGTGGGAAATGAGAGTTAAATTTGACCGTCCAAACCCCTCCAGCTAGTCTCTCATTGTTTCTCGCTATTCCTGTTCATCTTCCGCAGAAATTGCAAACTGGGCCAAACAGGAGGTTAAAGGCACTGACTCTCCAACTCGGGAGAGTGTCAGTAAAGCATCTGGAATGTTGCACCCGAGTACCAGGTGACGAGAACTGAGACATATTGGAACACGTCTCCCGATCACACGGCTGATCATACTCTGGGTTCCACATGCATGTTTTAGCTGAAGGAAGAATCCCTTAAACCTGGAGAGTTGAGACCCGTGGAATGGGTACCATGCAATATGACTTCAAAGGGTCTTCATTTGCTCAGCGAACCTCTCCAATCCTATCACTGCTGCGTTTATGCCCCTGTATACATGCTTGATTGTCTTTCGGAGACATAGCAATCGATAGGTTTTAAGATACTTACTAGTCAGGTTCATTCTTAGGCGTTTAATATGGGGTGTTGAGTCCATTTCGTAGAGCAAGGAGTAGCACTTGTCTACTCCATATTTGGCTTAAGGAACTTTATCTGTGCTCATTTCAATCTCTGGTTTTATGCAGCACCCCAACTCACCTTTCCCCTTAAGCAAGCATAAGTTGGTTTTCTAAATTTGAGACCTTGTTCTGTTTTGTAATCCAGTTCCTGTGTAGCCAAGTTTACATTCCGTGTATTAGTGATATCTTATGTTTCTTTTTCTGTGTGACTTATTTCAGTTAGAATCATCATACCTGAATCCACTCATTATGCTGCTACGGGCCTGATGACATAGATTTCATTGCTTAGTGATATTGCATTGTACTTAAGTACCACAAATTCTTTATCCATTTTTCACTATCTGCGATATTGAACTTGTACCGTAAACGAGGTTCTTGTAAACAGAGCCGTCCCAAACTTTGGGGTGGCTGTGTCTTTTTGATTTTAATTTCCCTAAGCTATAGGACCATAAGTGGAAGTGCCCTAGGCTCTGTTGCTTTGTTTCTTAGATGTTTCAGGAAACACCATACACTTCTCCCCAGTGGCTGCTGTCAATTTACATCCCACCCATCAGCATAACAAGGCTCCCAGTTCTCCAACGCCTGTCCTGCCTTTCAGGATTTTACACTTTTTTCAGATGGCCCTTTTGACCGGGGGGAAGTGAGACTGCATTGTAGTGCAGATTTCCTTTGCAAGCTTGCTTGGTTGGCCAAAAAAGGCGTATGCGTTTTTTCCTGAATATATTCAGGAAAAAACGCATACGCCCTTTTTGGCCAAGTGTATCATTGTCCACGTTCTGCCTCTTTTCCTATGCTTTAAATGCAATTGCAGTCTACCTCCTGAAATCGGTTTCCTGCAATTCTGCCCCACTTTCAATTCCTCTTGGCAGCCTTACTTCAGTATATTTTTGGACGATAGCTGTCATTTATAACTCTGCAGGTTTATGAATTACAGTGCCCCTGAGCTCCTTTCTTCAACTCGCTTTCTTGTGAGCTAGCCGCAACACCGCAGGATTGCTTCAGGCCCTAATCTGGTTCCGGCACGGCATGCTGCGCCTTTGCTTAATTCCTCTTCCTGGTGGGATATGAGAGTTAAAATTGCCCGTCCAGACACCTCCAGCTAGTCTCTCATTGGTCCTTCCTATCCCTGTTCATCTTCCGCACAAATTGCAAACTGGGCCAAACAGGAGGTTAAAGGCACTAACTCTCCAAGTCGGGAGAGTGTTAGTAAAGCGTCTGGAATGTTGCACCCGAGTACCAGGGGACGAGAACTGAGACATATTGGAACACGTCTCCCGATCACACGGTTGTTCATACTCTGGGTTCCACATGCATGTTTCAGCTGAAGGAAGAATTCCTTAAACCTGGAGAGTTGAGACCCGTGGAATGGGTACCATGCAATATGACTTCAAAGGGTCTTCATTTGCTCACCGAACCTCTCTAATCCTATCACTGCTGCGTTTATGCCCCTGTACACATGCTTGATTCTCTTACGGAGACATAGCAATCCATAGGTTTTAAGATACTTACTAGTCAGGTACATTCTTAGGCGTTTAATATGGGGTGTTGAGTCCATTTCATTGAGCAAGGAGTAGCTCTTGTCTATTCCATATTTGGCTTAAGGAACTTTATCTGTGCTCATTTCAATCTCTGGTTTTATGCAGCACCCCAACTCACCTTTCCCCTTAAGCAAGCATAAGTTGGTTTTCTTCATTTGACACCCTGTTCTGTTTTGTAATTCAGTTTTTGTGTAGCCAAGTTTACATTCCATGTATTAGTGATATCTTATGATGTTTCTTTTTCTGTGTGACTTATTTCAGCTAGAATCGTCATACCTGAATCCACTCACTATGCTCCTACGGGCCTGATGACATAGATTTCATTGCTGAGTGATATTGCATTGTACGTAAGTACCACAACTTCTTTATCCATTTTTTACTTTCTGCGATATTGAACTTGTACCATAAACAAGGTTCTTGTAAACAGAGCCGTCCCAAACTTTGGGGTGGCTGTGTCTTTTTGATTTTAATTTCCCTAAGCTATAGGACCATAAGTGGAAGTGCCCTAGGCTCTGTTGCTTTGTTTTTTAGATGTTTCAGGAAACATCATACACTTCTCCCCAGTGGCTGTTGGCAATTTACATCCCGCCCATCAGCATAAAAAGGCTCCCAGTTCTCCATGGCCTGTCCTGCCTTTCTGGATTTTACACTTTTTTCAGATGGCCCTTTTGACCAGGGGGAAGTGAGACTTCATTGTAGTGCAGATTTCCTTTGCAAGCTTGCTTGGTTGGCCAAAAAGTGCGTATGCGTTTTTTCCTGAATATATTCAGGAAAAAACGCATATGCTCTTTTTGGCCAAGTGCATCATTGTCGACGTTCTGCCTCTTTTCCTATGCTTTAAATGCAATTCCAGTCTACCTCCTGAAATCGGTTTCCTGCAATTCTGCCCCGCTTTCAAGTCCTCTTGGCAGCCTTACTTCAGTATATTTTTGGACGATAGCTGTCATTTATAACTCTGCAGGTTTGTGAATTACAGTGCCCCTGAGCTCCTTTCTTCAACTCGCTTTCTTGTGAGCGGGCCGCAACACCGCAGGATTTCTTCAGGCCCTAATCTGGTTCCGGCACGGCACGCTGAGCCTTTGGTTAATTCCTCTTCCTGGTGGGAAATGAGAGTGAAATTTGCCCGTCCAGACACCTCCAGCTAGTCTGTCATTGCTCCTACCTATTCCTGTTCATCTTCCGCCGAAATTGCAATCTGGGCCAAACAGGAGGTTAAAGTCACTGACTCTCCAAGTCAGGAGAGTGTTAGTAAAGCGTCTGGAATGTTGCACCCGAGTACCAGTGGACAAAAACTGAGACATATTTGAACACGTCTCCTGATCACACGGTTGATCATACTCTGGGTTCCACATGCATGTTTCAGCTGAAGGAAGAATCCCTTAAACCTGGAGAGTTGAGACCCGTGGAATGGGTAGCATGTAATATGACTTCAAAGGGTCATTCTTTGCTCACAGAACCTCTCAAATCCTATCACTGCTGCGTTTATGCCCCTGTACACATGCTTGATTCTCTTTCGGAGACATAGCAATCCATAGGTTTTAAGATACTTACTAGTCAGGTACATTCTTAGGCGTTTAATATGGGGTGTTGAGTCCATTTCGTTGAATAAGGAGTAGCTCTTGTCTATTACATATTTGGCTTAAGGAACTTTATCTGTGTTCATTTCAATCTCTGGTTTTATGCTGCATCCCAACTCACCTTTCCCCTTAAGCAAGCATAAGTTGGTTTTCTAAATTTGAGACCCTGTTCTGTTTTGTAATTCAGTTCCTGTGTAGCCAAGTTTACATTCCGTGTATTAGTGATATCTTATGATGTTTCTTTTTCTGTGTGACTTATTTCAGTTAGAATCATCATACCTGAACCCACTCATTTTGTGCTACAGGCGTGTTGACATAGATTTCATTGCTGAGTGGTATTGCATTTTACGTAAGTACCACAACTTCTTTATCCATTTTTCACTTTCTGCGATATTGAACTTGTACCATAAACGAGGTTCTTGTAAACAGAGCCGTCCCAAACATTTGGGTGGCTGTGTCTTTTTGATTTTAATTTCCCTAAGCTATAGGACCATAAGTGGAAGTGCCCTAGGCTCTGTTGCTTTGTTTTTTAGATGTTTCAGGAAACACCATACACTTCTCCCTAGTGGCTGTTGGCAATTTACAACCCGCCCATCAGCATAACAAGGCTCCCAGTTCTCCATGGCCTGTCCTTCCTTTCTGGATTTTACACTTTTTTCAGATGGCCCCTTTGACAGGGGGGAAGTGAAACTTCATTGTAGTGCAGATTTCCTGTGCAAGCTTGCTTGGTTGGCCAAAAAGGGCGTATGCGTTTTTTCCTGAATATATTCAGGAAAAAACGCATACGCCCTTTTTGGCCAAGTGCATCATTGTCCACGTTCTGCCTCTTTTCCTATGCTTTAAATGCAATTCCAGTCTACCTCCTAAAATCGGTTTCCTGCAATTCTGCCCCGCTTTCAAGTCCTCTTGGCAGCCTTACTTCAGTATATTTTTGGACGATAGCTGTCATTTATAACTCTGCACGTTTGTGAATTACAGTGACCGTGAGCTCCTTTCTTGAACTTGCTTTCTTGTGAGCTGGCCACAACACCGCAGGATTGCTTCAGACCCTAATCTGGTTCCGGCACGGCACGCTGAGCCTTTGGTTAATTCCTCTTCCTGGTGGGAAATGAGAGTTAAATTTGCCCGTCCAGAAACGTCCAGCTAGTCTCTCATTGGTTCTCCCTATTCCTGTTCATCTTCCGCAGAAATTTCAAACTGGGCCAAACAGGAGGTTAAAGGCACTGACTCTCCAAGTCGGGAGAGTGTTAGTAAAGCGTCTGGAATGTTGCACCCGAGTACCAGGGGACGAAAACTGAGACATATTTTAACACGTCTCCCGATCACACGGTTGATCATACTCTGGGTTCCACAGGCATGTTTCAGCTGAAGGAAGAATCCCTTAAACCTGGAGAGTTGAGACCCGTGGAATGGGTACCATGCATTATGACTTCAAAGGGTCTTCATTTGCTCACCGAACCTCTCCAATCCTATCACTGCTGCGTTTATGCAACTGTACACACGCTTGATTCTCTTTCAGAGACATAGCAATCCATAGGGTTTAAGATACTTACTAGTCAGGTACATTCTTCGGCGTTTAATATGGGGTGTTGAGTCCATTTCGTTGAGCAAGGAGTAGCTCTTGTCTATTCCATATTTGGCTTAAGGAACTTTATCTGTGCTCATTTCAATCTCTGGTTTTATGCAGCACCCCAACTCACCTTTCCCCTTAAGCAAGCATAAGTTGGTTTTCTTCATTTGAGACCCTGTTCTGTTTTGTAATTCAGTTTCTGTGTAGCCAAGTTTACATTCCATGTATTAGTGATATCTTATGATGTTTCTTTTTCTGTGTGACTTATTTCAGTTAGAATCGTCATACCTGAATCCACTCACTATGCTCCTATGGGCCTGATGACATAGATTTCATTGCTGAGTGATATTGCATTGTACGTAAGTACCACAACTTCTTTATCCATTTTTCACTTTCTATGATATTGAACTTGTACCATAAACAAGGTTCTTGTAAACAGAGCCTTCCCAAACTTTGGGGTGGCTGTGTCTTTTTGATTTTAATTTCCCTAAGCTATAGGACCATAAGTGGAAGTGCCCTAGGCTCTGTTGCTTTGTTTTTTAGATGTTTCAGGAAACACCATACACTTCTCCCCAGTGGCTGTTGGCAATTTACATCCCGCCCATCAGCATAACAAGGCTCCCAGTTCTCCATGGCCTGTCCTGCCTTTCTGGATTTTACACTTTTTTCAGATGGCCCTTTTGACCAGGCGGAAGTGAGACTTCATTGTAGTGCAGATTTCCTTTGCAAGCTTGCTTGGTTGGCCAAAAAGGGCGTATGCGTTTTTTCCTGAATATATTCAGGAAAAAACGCATACGCCCTTTTTGGCCAAGTGCATCATTGTGGACGTTCTGCCTCTTTTCCTATGCTTTAAATGCAATTCCAGTCTACCTCCTGAAATCGGTTTCCTGAAATTCTGCCCCGCTTTCAAGTCCTCTTGGCAGCCTTACTTCAGTATATTTTTGGATGATAGCTGACATTTATAACTCTGCAGGTTTGTGAATTACAGTGCCGCTGAGCTCCTTTCTTCAACTCGCTTTCTTGTGAGCGGGCCACAACACCGCAGGATTGCTTCAGGCCCTAATCTTGTTCCGGCACGGCACGCTGAGCCTTTGGTTAATTCCTCTTCCTGGTGGGAAATGAGAGTTAAATTTGCCCGTCCAGACACCTCCAGCTAGTCTCTCATTGGTTCTCCCTATTCCTGTTCATATTCCGCAGAAATTGCAAACTGGGCCAAAAGGACGTTAAAGGCACTGACTCTCCAAGTCGGGAGAGTGTTAGTAAAGTGTCTGGAATGTTGCACCCAAGTACCAGGGGACGAGAACTGAGATATATTGGCACACGTCTCCCGATCACACGGTTGATCATACTCTGGGTTCCACATGCATGTTTTAGCTGAAGGAAGAATCCCTTAAACCTGGAGAGTTGAGACCCGTGGAATGGGTACCATGCAATATGATTTCAAAGGGTCTTCGTTTGCTCACCGAACCTCTCCAATCCTATCACTGCTGCGTTTATGCCCCTGTACACATGCTTGATTCTCTTTCAGAGACATAGCAATCCATAGGTTTTAAGATACTTACTAGTCAGGTACATTCTTAGGCGTTTAATATGGGGTGTTGAGTCCATTTCATTGAACAAGGAGTAGCACTTGTCTATTCCATATTTGGCTTAAGGAACTTTATCTGTGCTCATTTCAATCTCTGGTTTTATGCAGCACCCCAACTCACCTTTCCCCTTAAGCAAGCATAAGTTGGTTTTCTAAATTTGAGACGCTGTTCTGTTTTTTAATCCAGTTCCTGTGTAGCCAAGTTTACATTCCGTGTATTAGTGATATCTTATGATGTTTCTTTTTCTGTGTGACTTATTTCAGTTAGAATCATCATACCTGAACCCACTCATTTTCTGCTACAGGCCTGTTGACATAGATTTCATTGCTGAGTGATATTGCATTGTACGTAAGTACCACAACTTCTTTATCCATTTTTCGCTTTCTGCGATATTGAACTTGTACCATAAACGAGGTTCTTGTAAACAGAGCCATCCCAAACTTTGGGGAGGCTGTGTCTTTTTTATTTTAATTTCCCTAAGCTATAGGACCATAAGTGGATTTGACCTAGGCTCTGTTGCTTTGTTTTTTAGATATTTCAGGAAACACCATACACTTCTCCCGAGTGGCTGTTGGCAATTTACATCCCACCCATCAGCATAACAGGGCTCCCAGTTCTCCATGGCCTGTCCTGCCTTTCTGGATTTTACACTTTTTTCAGATGGCCCTTTTGACTGTGGGGAAGTGAGACTTCATTGTAGTGCAGATTTCCTTTGCAAGCTTGCTTGGTTGGCCAAAAATGGTGTATGCGTTTTTTCCTGAATATATTCAGGAAAAAACGCATATGACATTTTTGGCCAAGTGCATCATTGTGGACGTTCTTCCTCTTTTCCTATGCTTTAAATGCAATTCCAGTCTACTCCTGAAATCGGTTTCCTGCAATTCTGCCCCGCTTTCAAGTCCTCTTGGCAGCCTTACTTCAGTATATTTTTGGACGATAGCTGTCATTTATAACTCTGCAGGTTTGTGAATTACAGTGCCCCTGAGCTCCTTTCTTCAACTCGCTTTCTTGTGAGCTGGCCGCAACACCGCAGGATTGATTCAGGCCCTAATCTGGTTCCGGCACGGCACGCTGTGCCTTTGGTTAATTCCTCTTCCTGGTGGGAAATGAGAGTGAAATTTGCCCGTCCAGACACCTCCAGCTAGTCTCTCATTTGTTCTCCCTATTCCTGTTCATCTTCCGCAGAAATTGCAAATTGGGCCAAACAGGACGTTAAAGGCACTGACTCTCCAAGTCGGGAGAGTGTTAGTAAAGTGTCTGGAATGTTACACCCGAGTACCAGGGGACGAGAACTGAGATATATTGGCACACGTCTCCCGATCACATGGTTGATCATACTCTGGGTTCCACATGCATGTTTTAGCTGAAGGAAGAATCCCTTAAACCTGGAGAGTTGAGACCCGTGGAATGGGTACCATGCAATATGATTTCAAAGGGTCTTCGTTTGCTCACCGAACCTCTCCAATCCTATCACTGCTGCGTTTATATCCCTGTACACATGCTTGATTCTCTTTCGGAGACATAGCAATCCATAGGTTTTAAGATACTTACTAGTCAGGTACATCCTTAGGCGTTTAATATGGGGTGTTGAGTCCATTTCATTGAACAAGGAGTAGCACTTGTCTATTCCATATTTGGCTTAAGGAACTTTATCTGTGCTCATTTCAATCTCTGGTTTTATGCAGCGCCCAAACTCACCTTCCCCTTAAGCAAGCATAAATTGGTTTTCTAAATTTGAGACCCTGTTCTGTTTTGTAATCCATTTCCTGTGTAGCCAAGTTTACATTCCGTGTATTAGTGATATCTTATGATGTTTCTTTTTCTGTGTGACTTATTTCAGTTAGAATCATCATACCTGAACCCACTCATTTTCTGCTACAGGCCTGTTGACATAGATTTCATTGCTGAGTGATATTGCATTGTACGTAAGTACCACAACTGCTTTATCCATTTTTCGCTTTCTGCGATATTGAACTTGTACCATAAACGAGGTTCTTGTAAACAGAGACATCCCAAACTTTGGGGTGGCTGTGTCTTTTTGATTTTAATTTCCCTAAGCTATAGGACCATAAGTGGAATTGACCTAGGCTCTGTTACTTTCTTTTTTAGATGTTTCAGGAAACACCATACACTTCTCCCGAGTGAATATATTCAGGAAAAAACGCATACGCCCTGTTTGTCCAAGTGCATCATTGTGGACGTTCTGCCTCTTTTCCTATGCTTTAAATGCAATTCCAGTCTACCTCCTGAAATCGGTTTTCTGCAATTCTGCCCCGCTTTCAAGTCCTCTTGGCAGCCTTACTTCAGTATATTTTTGGACGATAGCTGTCATTTATAATTCTGCAGGTTTGTGAATTACAGGGCCCCTGAGCTCCTTTCTTCAACTCGCTTTCTTGTGAGCTGGCCGCAACACCGCAGGATTGCTTCAGGCCCTAATCTTGTTCCGGCACGGCATGCTGAGCCTTTGGTTAATTCCTCTTCCTGGTGGGAAATGAGAGTTAAATTTGCCCGTCCAGACACCTCCAGCTACTCTCTCATTGGTTCTCCCTATTCCTGTTCATCTTCTGCAGAAATTGCAAACTGGGCCAAACAGGAGGTTAAAGGCACTGACTCTCCAAGTCGGGAGAGTGTTAGTAAAGCGTCTGGAATGTTGCACCCGAGTACCAGGGGACGAGAACTGAGACATATTCGAACACATCTCCCGATCACACGGTTGATCATACTCTGGGTTCCACATTCATGTTTCAGCTGAAGGAAGATTCCCTTAAAGTTGGAGAGTTGAGACCCGTGGAATGGGTACCATGCAATATGACTTCAAAGGGTTTTCATTTGCTCACCGAACCTCTCCAATCCTAACACTTCTGCGTTTATGTCCCTGTACACACGCTTGATTCTCTTTCAGAGACATAGCAATCCATAGGATTTAAGATACTTACTAGTCAGGTACATTCTTAGGCGTTTAATATGCGGTGTTGAGTACATTTCGTTGAGCAAGTAGTAGCTCTTGTCTATTACATATTTGGCTTAAGGAACTTTATCTGTGTTCATTTCAATCTCTGGTTTTATGCAGCACCCCAACTCACCTTTCCCCTTAAGCAAGCATAAGTTGGTTTTCTAAATTTGAGACCCTGTTCTGTTTTGTAATCCAGTTCCTGTGTAGCCAATTCTACATTCCGTGTATTAGTGATATCTTATGATGTTTCTTTTTCTGTGTGACTTATTTCAGTTAGAATCATCATACCTGAATCCACTCTATGCTGTTACGGGCCTGATGACGTAGATTTCATTGCTGAGTGATATTGCATTGTACGTAAGTACCACAACTTCTTTATCCATTTTTCACTTTCTGCGATATTGAACTTGTACCGTAAATGATGTTCTTGTAAACAGAGCCGTCCCAAACTTTGGGGTGGCTGTGTCTTTTTGATTTTAATTTCCCTAAGCTATAGGACCATAAGTGGAAGTGCCCTAGGCTCCGTTGCTTTGTTTTTTAGATGTTTCAGGAAACACCATACACTTCTCCCGAGTGGCTGTTGGCAATTTACATCCCGCCCATCAGCATAACAAGGCTCCCAGTTCTCTATGGACTCTCCTGCCTTTCTCAATTTTACACTTTTTTCAGATGGCCCTTTTGACCGGGGGGAAGTGAGACTTCATTGTAGTGCAGATTTCCTTTGCAAGCTTGCTTGGTTGGCCAAAAATGGTGTATGCGTTTTTTCCTGAATATATTCAGGAAAAAACGCATACGACATTTTTGGCCAAGTGCATCATTTTGGACGTTCTTCCTCTTTTCCTATGCTTTAAATGCAATTCCAGTCTCCCTCCTGAAATCGGTTTCCTGCAATTCTGCCCCGCTTTCAAGTCCTCTTGGCAGCCTTACTTCAGTATATTTTTGGACGATAGCTGTCATTTATAACTCTGCACGTTTGTGAATTACAGTGCCCGTGAGCTCCTTTCTTCAACTCGCTTTCTTGTGAGCGGGCCACAACACCGCAGGATTGCTTCAGGCCCTAATGTGGTTCCGGCACGGCACGCTGAGCCTTTGGTTAATTCCTCTTCCTGGTGGGAAATGAGAGTTAAATTTGCCCGTCCAGACACCTCCAGCTAGTCTCTCATTGCTTCTACCTATTCCTGTTCATCTTCTGCAGAAATTGCAATCTGGGCCAAACAGGAGGTTAAAGGCACTGACTCTCCAAGTCAGGAGAGTGTTAGTAAAGCGTCTGGAATGTTGCACCCGAGTACCAGTGGACGAAAACTGAGACATATTTGAGAACGTCTCCTGATCACACGGTTGATCATACTCTGGGTTCCACATGCATGTTTCAGCTGAAGGAAGAATCCCTTAAACCTGGAGAGTTGAGACCCGTGGAATGGGTAGCATGTAATATGACTTCAAAGGGTCATTCTTTGCTCACCGAACCTCTCAAATCCTATCACTGCTGCGTTTATGCCCCTGTACACATGCTTGATTCTCTTTCGGAGACATAGCAATCCATAGGTTTTAAGATACTTACTAATCAGGTACATTCTTAGGCGTTTAATATGGGGTGTTGAGTCCATTTCGTTGAGCAAGGAGTAGCTCTTGTCTATTCCATATTTGGCTTAAGGAACTTTATCTGTGCTCATTTCAATCTCTGGTTTTATGCAGCACCCCAACTCACATTTCCCCTTAAGCAAGCATAAGTTGTTTTTCTAAATTTTAGACCCTGTTCTCTTTTGTAATCCAGTTCCTGTGTAGCCAAGTTTACATTCCGTGTATTAGTGATATCTTATGTTGTTTCTTTTTCTGTGTGACTTATTTCAGTTAGAATCATCATACCTGAGCCCACTCATTTTCTGCTACAGGCCTGTTGACATAGATTTCATTGCTGAGTGATATTGCATTGTACGTAAGTACCACAACTTCTTTATCCATTTTGCGATTTCTGCGATATTGAACTTGTACCGTAAAAGAGGTTCTTGTAAACAGAGCCGTCCCAAACTTTGGGGTGGTTGTGTCTTTTTGATTTTAATTTCCCTAAGCTATAGGACCATAAGTGGAATTGACCTAGGCTCTGTTGCTTTGTTTTTTAGATGTTTCAGGAAACACCATACACTTCTCCCGAGTGGCTGTTGGCAATTTACAACCTGCCCATCAGCATAACAAGGGTCCCAGTTCTCCATGGCCTATCCTGCCTTTCTGGATTTTACACTTTTTTCAGATGGCCCTTTGACCGGGGGGAAGTGAGACTTAATTGTAGTGCAGATTTCCTTTGCAAGCTTGCTTGGTTGTCCAAAAAGGGCGTATGCGTTTTTTCCTGAATATATTCAGGAAAAAATGCATACGCCCTTTTTGGCCAAGTGCATCATTGTGGACGTTCTGCCTCTTTTCCTATGCTTTAAATGCAATTCCAGTCTCCCTCCTGATATCGGTTTCCTGCAATTCTGCCCCACGTTCAAGTCCTCTTGGCAGCCTTACTTCAGTATATTTTTGGACGATAGTTGTCATTTATAACTCTGCAGGTTTGTGAATTACAGTGCCCCTGAGCTCCTTTCTTCAACTCGCTTTCTTGTGAGCTGGCCGCAACACCGCAGGATTGCTTCAGGCCCTAATCTGGTTCCCCATGGCACGCTGAGACTTTGGTTAATTCCTCTTCCTGGTGGGAAATGAGAGTTAAATTTGCCCGTCCAGACACCTCCAGCTAGTCTCTCATTGCTCCTACCTATTCCTGTTCATCTTCTGCAGAAATTGCAATCTGGGCCAAACAGGAGGTTAAAGGCACTGACTCTCCAAGTCAGGAGAGTGTTAGTAAAGCGTCTGGAATGTTGCACCCGAGTACCAGTGGACGAAAACTGAGACATATTTGAGAACGTCTCCTGATCACACGGTTGATCATACTCTGGGTTCCACATGCATGTTTCAGCTGAAGGAAGAATCCCTTAAACCTGGAGAGTTGAGACCCGTGGAATGGGTAGCATGTAATATGACTTCAAAGGGTCATTCTTTGCTCACCGAACCTCTCAAATCCTATCACTGCTGCGTTTATGCCCCTGTACACATGCTTGATTCTCTTTCGGAGACATAGCAATCCATAGGTTTTAAGATACTTACTAATCAGGTACATTCTTAGGCGTTTAATATGGGGTGTTGAGTCCATTTCGTTGAGCAAGGAGTAGCTCTTGTCTATTCCATATTTGGCTTAAGGAACTTTATCTGTGCTCATTTCAATCTCTGGTTTTATGCAGCACCCCAACTCACATTTCCCCTTAAGCAAGCATAAGTTGTTTTTCTAAATTTTAGACCCTGTTCTCTTTTGTAATCCAGTTCCTGTGTAGCCAAGTTTACATTCCGTGTATTAGTGATATCTTATGTTGTTTCTTTTTCTGTGTGACTTATTTCAGTTAGAATCATCATACCTGAGCCCACTCATTTTCTGCTACAGGCCTGTTGACATAGATTTCATTGCTGAGTGATATTGCATTGTACGTAAGTACCACAACTTCTTTATCCATTTTGCGATTTCTGCGATATTGAACTTGTACCATAAAAGAGGTTCTTGTAAACAGAGCCGTCCCAAACTTTGGGGTGGCTGTGTCTTTTTGATTTTAATTTCCCTAAGCTATAGGACCATAAGTGGAATTGACCTAGGCTCTGTTGCTTTGTTTTTTAGATGTTTCAGGAAACACCATACACTTCTCCCGAGTGGCTGTTGGCAATTTACAACCTGCCCATCAGCATAACAAGGCTCCCAGTTCTCCATGGCCTGTCCTGCCTTTCTGGATTTTACACTTTTTTCAGATGGCCCTTTTGACCGGGGGGAAGTGAGACTTCATTGTAGTGCAGATTTCCTTTGCAAGCTTGCTTGGTTGTCCAAAAAGGGCGTATGCGTTTTTTCCTGAATATATTCAGGAAAAAATGCATACGCCCTTTTTGGCCAAGTGCATCATTGAGGACATTCTGCCTCTTTTCCTATGCTTTAAATGCAATTCCAGTCTCCCTCCTGATATCGGTTTCCTGCAATTCTGCCCCACGTTCAAGTCCTCTTGGCAGCCTTACTTCAGTATATTTTTGGACGAAAGCTGTCATTTATAACTCTGCAGGTTTGTGAATTACAGTGCCCCTGAGCTCCTTTCTTCAACTCGCTTTCTTGTGAGCTGGCCGCAACACCGCAGGATTGCTTTAGGCCCTAATCTGGTTCCCCACGGCACGCTGAGACTTTGGTTAATTCCTCTTCCTGGTGGGAAATGAGAGTTAAATTTGCCCGTCCAGACACCTCCAGCTAGTCTCTCATTGGTTCTCCCTATTCCTGTTCATATTCCGCAGAAATTGCAAACTGGGCCAAACAGGACGTTAAAGGCACTGACTCTCCAAGTCGGGAGAGTGTTAGTAAAGTGTCTGGAATGTTGCACCCAAGTACCAGGGGACGAGAACTGAGGTATATTGGCACACGTCTCCCGATCACAGGGTTGATCATACTCTGGGTTCCACATGCATGTTTTAGCTTAAGGAAGAATCCCTTAAACCTGGAGAGTTGAGACCCGTGGAATGGGTACCATGCAATATGATTTCAAAGGGTCTTCGTTTGCTCACCGAACCTCTCCAATCCTATCACTGCTGCGTTTATGCCCCTGTACACATGATTGATTCTCTTTCGGAGACATAGCAATCCATAGGTTTTAAGATACTTACTAGTCAGGTACATTGTTAGGCGTTTAATATGGGGTGTTGAGTCCATTTCGTTGAATAAGGAGTACCTCTTCTCTATTACATATTTGGCTTAAGGAACTTTATCTGTGTTCATTTCAATCTCTGGTTTTATGCTGCATCCCAACTCACCTTTCCCCTTAAGCAAGCATTAGTTGGTTTTCTAAATTTGAGACCCTGTTCTGTTTTGTAATTCAGTTCCTGTGTAGCCAAGTTTACATTCCGTGTATTAGTGATATCTTATGATGTTTCTTTTTCTGTGTGACTTATTTCAGTTAGAATCATCATACCTGAACCCACTCATTTTGTGCTACAGGCGTGTTGACATAGATTTCATTGCTGAGTGGTATTGCATTTTACGTAAGTACCACAACTTCTTTATCCATTTTTCACTTTCTGCGATATTGAACTTGTACCATAAACGAGGTTCTTGTAAACAGAGCCTTCCCAAACATTTGGGTGGCTGTGTCTTTTTGATTTTAATTTCCCTAAGCTATAGGACCATAAGTGGAAGTGCCCTAGGCTCTCTTGCTTTGTTTTTTAGATGTTTCAGGAAACACCATACACTTCTCCCAAGTGGCTGTTGGCAATTTACATCCCACCCATCAGCATAACAAGGCTCCCAGTTCTCCATGGCCTGTCCTGCCTTTCTGGATTTTACACATTTTTCAGATGGCCCTTTTGAACGGGGGGAAGTGAGACTTCATTGTAGTGCAGATTTCCTGTGCAAGCTTGCTTGGTTCGCCAAAAACTGCGTATGCATTTTTTCCTGAATATATTCAGGAAAAAACGCATACGCACTTTTTGTCCAAGTGCATCATTGTGGACGTTCTGCCTCTTTTCCTATGCTTTAAATGCAATTCCAGTCTACCTCCTGAAATCGGTTTCCTGCAATTCTGCCCCGCTTTCAAGTCCTCTTGGCAGCCTTACTTCAGTATATTTTTGGACGATAGCTGTCATTTATAACTCTGCAGGTTTGTGAATTACAGTGCCCCTGAGCTCCTTTCTTCAACTCGCTTTCTTGTGAGCTGGCCGCAGCACCGCAGGATTGCTTCAGGCCCTAATCTGGTTCCGGCATGGCACGCTGAGCCTTTGGATAATTCCTCTTATTGGTGGGAAATGAGAGTTAAATTTGCCCGTCCAGACACCTCCAAGCTAGTCTCTCATTGGTTCTCCCTATTCCTGTACATCTTCCGCGGAATTTGCAAACTGGGTCAAACAGGACGTTAAAGGCACTGACTCTCCAAGTTGGGAGAGTGTTAGTAAAGCGTCTGGAATGTTGCACCCGAGTACCAGGGGCGAAAACTAAGACATATTTGAACACGTCTCCCGATCACATGGTTGATCATACTCTGGGTTCCACATGCATGTTTCAGCTGAAGGAAGATTCCCTTAAAGCTGGAGAGTTGAGACCCGTGGAATGGGTACCATGCAATATGACTTCAAAGGGTCTTCATTTGCTCACCGAACCTCTCCAATCCTAACACTTCTGCGTTTATGTCCCTGTACACACGCTTGATTCTCTTTCAGAGACATAGCAATCCATAGGTTTTAAGATACTTACTAGTCAGGTACATTCTTAGGCGTTTAATATGCGGTGTTGAGTCCATTTCGTTGAGCAAGTAGTAGCTCTTGTCTATTACATATTTGGCTTAAGGAACTTTATCTGTGCTCATTTCAATCTCTGGTTTTATGCAGCACCCCAACTCACCTTTCCCCTTAGAAAACATAAGTTGGTTTTCTAAATTTGAGACCCTGTTCTGTTTTGTAATCCAGTTCCTGTGTAGCCAATTTTACATTCTGTGTATTAGTGATATCTTATGATGTTTCTTTTTCTGTGTGACTTATTTCAGTTAGAATCATCATACCTGAACCCACTCATTTTCTGCTACAGGCCTGTTGACATAGATTTCATTGCTGAGTGATATTGCATTGTACGTAAGTACCACAACTTCTTTATCCATTTTTCGCTTTCTGCGATATTGAACTTGTACCATAAACGAGATTCTTGTAAACAGAGCCATCCCAAACTTTGGGTTGGCTGTGTCTTTTTTATTTTAATTTCCCTAAGCTATAGGACCATAAGTGGATTTGACCTAGGCTCTGTTGCTTTGTTTTTTAGATGTTTCAGGAAACACCATACACTTCTCCCGAGTGGCTGTTGGCAATTTACATCCCGCCCATCAGCATAACAGGGCTCCCAGTTCTCCAGGGCCTGTCCTGCCTTTCTGGATTTTACACTTTTTTCAGATGGCCCTTTTGACTGGGGGGAAGTGAGACTTCATTGTAGTGCAGACTTCCTTTGCAAGCTTGCTTGGTTGGCCAAAAATGGTGTATGCGTTTTTTCCTGAATATATTCAGGAAAAAACGCATACGATATTTTTGGCCAAGTGCATCATTGTGGACGTTCTTCCTCTTTTCCTATGCTTTAAATGCAATTCCAGTCTACCTCCTGAAATTGGTTTCCTGCAATTCTGCCCCGCTTTCAAGTCCTCTTGGCAGCCTTACTTCAGTATATTTTTGGATGATAGCTGTCATTTATAACTCTGCAGGTTTGTGAATTACAGTGCCCCTGAGCTCCTTTCTTCAACTCGCTTTCTTGTGAGCTGGCCGCAACACCGCAGGATTGCTTCAGGCCCTAATCTGGTTCCGGCACGGCACGCTTAGCCTTTGGTTAATTCCTCTTCCTGGTGGGAAATGAGAGTTAAATTTGCTAGTCCAGACACCTCCAGCTAGTCTCTCATTGGTTCTCCCTATTCCTGTTCATCTTCTGCAGAAATTGCAAACTGGGCCAAACAGGACGTTAACGGCACTGACTCTCCAAGTCGGGAGAGTGTTAGTAAAGCGTCTGGAAAGTTGCACCCGAGTACCAGGGGACGAAAACTGAGACATATTTGAACACGTCTCCCGATCACATGGTTGATCATACTCTGGGTTCCACATGCATGTTTCAGCTGAAGGAAGAATCCCTTAAACCTGGAGAGTTGAGACCCGTGGAATGGGTACCATGCAATATGACTTCAAAGGGTCTTCATTTGCTCACCGAACCTCTCCAATCCTATCACTGCTGCGTTTATGCCCCTGTACACATGGTTGATTCTCTTTCAGAGACATAGCAATCCATAGGTTTTAAGATACTTACTAGTCAGGTACATTCATTGGCGTTTAATATGGGGTGTTGAGTCCATTTCGTTGAGCAAGGAGTAGCTCTTGTCTATTCCATATTTGGCTTAAGGAACTTTATCTGTGCTCATTTCAATCTCTGGTTTTATGCAGCACCCCAACTCACCTTTCCCCTTAAGCAAGCATAAGTTGGTTTTCTAAATTTGAGACCCTGTTCTGTTTTGTAATTCAGTTCCTGTGTAGCCAAGTTTACATTCCGTGTATTAGTGATATCTTATGATGTTTCTTTTTCTGTGTGACTTATTTCAGTTAGAATCATCATACCTGAACCCACTCATTTTCTGCTACAGGCCTGTTGACAGAGATTTCATTGCTGAGTGATATTGCATTGTACGTAAGTAGCACAAATTCTTTATCCATTTTTCACTTTCTGCGATATTGAACTTGTACCATAAACGAGGTTCTTGTAAACAGAGCCGTCCCAAACTTTGGGGTGGCTGTGTCTTTTTGATTTTAATTTCCCTAAGCTATAGGACCATAAGTGGAAGTGCCCTAGGCTCTGTTGCTTTGTTTTTTAGATGTTTCAGGAAACACCATACTGTTCTCCCTAGTGGCTGTTGGCAATTTACAACCCGCCCATCAGCATAACAAGGCTCCCAGTTCTCCATGGCCTGTCCTGCCTTTCTGGATTTTACACTTTTTTCAGATGGCCCCTTTGACAGGAGGGAAGTGAAACTTCATTGTAGTGCAGATTTCCTGTGCAAGCTTGCTCGGTTCGCCAAAAAGGGCGTATGCGTTTTTTCCTGAATATATTCAGGAAAAAACGCATACGCCCTTTTTGGCCAAGTGCATCATTGTCCACGTGCTGCCTCTTTTCCTATGCTTTAAATGCAATTCCAGTCTCCCTCCTGATATCGGTTTCCTGCAATTCTGCCCCACGTTCAAGTCCTCTTGGCAGCCTTACTTCAGTATATTTTTGGACGATAGCTGTCATTTATAACTCTGCAGGTTTGTGAATTACAGTGCCCCTGAGCTCCTTTCTTCAACTCGTTTTCTTGTGAGCTGGCCGCAACACCGCAGGATTGCTTCAGGCCCTAATCTGGTTCCCCACGGCACGCTGAGACTTTGGTTAATTCCTCTTCCTGGTTTGAAATGAGAGTTAAATTTGCCCGTCCAGACACCTCCAGCTAGTCTCTCATTGGTTCTCCCTATTCCTGTTCATATTCCACAGAAATTGCAAACTGGGCCAAAAGGACGTTAAAGGCACTGACTCTCCAAGTCGGGAGAGTGTTAGTAAAGTGTCTGGAATGTTGCACCCAAGTACCAGGGGACGAGAACTGAGATATATTGGCACACGTCTCCCGATCACACGGTTGATCATACTCTGGGTTCCACATGCATGTTTTAGCTGAAGGAAGAATTCCTTAAACCTGGAGAGTTGAGACCCGTGGAATGGGTACCATGCAATATGATTTCAAAGGGTCTTCGTTTGCTCACCGAACCTCTCCAATCCTATCACTGCTGCGTTTATGCCCTTGTACACATGCTTGATTCTCTTTCGGAGACATAGCAATCCATAGGTTTTAAGATACTTACTAGTCAGGTACATTCTTAGGCGTTTAATATGTGGTGTTGAGTCCATTTCATTGAACAAGGAGTAGCACTTGTCTATTCCATATTTGGCTTAAGGAACTTTATCTGTGCTCATTTCAATCTCTGGTTTTATGCAGCACCCCAACTCACCTTTCCCCTTAAGCAAGCATAAGTTGGTTTTCTAAATTTGAGACCCTGTTCTGTTTTGTAATCCAGTTCCTGTGTAGCCAAGTTTACATTCCGTGTATTAGTGATATCTTATGATGTTTCTTTTTCTGTGTGACTTATTTCAGTTAGAATCATCATACCTGAACCCACTCATTTTCTGCTACAGGCCTGTTGACATAGATTTCATTGCTGAGTGATATTGCATTGTACGTAAGTACCACAACTGCTTTATCCATTTTTCGCTTTCTGCGATATTGAACTTGTACCATAAACGAGGTTCTTGTAAACAGAGCCATCCCAAACTTTGGGGTGGCTGTGTCTTTTTGATTTTAATTTCCCTAAGCTATAGGACCATAAGTGGAATTGACCTAGGCTCTGTTGCTTTCTTTTTTAGATGTTTCAGGAAACACCATACACTTCTCCCGAGTGAATATATTCAGGAAAAAAAGCATACGCCCTGTTTGTCCAAGTGCATCATTGTGGACGTTCTGCCTCTTTTCCTATGCTTTAAATGCAATTCCAGTCTACCTCCTGAAATCGGTTTTCTGCAATTCTGCCCCGCTTTCAAGTCCTCTTGGCAGCCTTACTTCAGTATATTTTTGGACGATAGCTGTCATTTATAATTCTGCAGGTTTGTGAATTACAGGGCCCCTGAGCTCCTTTCTTCAACTCGCTTTCTTGTGAGCTGGCCGCAACACCGCAGGATTGCTTCAGGCCCTAATCTTGTTCCGGCACGGCACGCTGAGCCTTTGGTTAATTCCTCTTCCTGGTGGGAAATGAGAGTTAAATTTGCCCGTCCAGACACCTCCAGCTAGTCTCTCATTGGTTCTCCCTATTCCTGTTCATCTTCCGCAGAAATTGCAAACTGGGCCAAACAGGAGGTTAAAGGCACTGACTCTCCAAGTCGGGAGAGTGTTAGTAAAGCGTCTGGAATGTTGCACCCGAGTACCAGGGGAAGAAAACTGAGACATATTTGAACACGTCTCCCGATCACACAGTTGATCATACTCTGGGTTCCACAGGCATGTTTCAGCTGAAAGAAGAATCCCTTAAACCTGGAGAGTTGAGACCCGTGGAATGGGTACCATGCATTATGACTTCAAAGGGTCTTCATTTGCTCACCGAACCTCTCCAATCCTATCACTCCTGCGTTTATGCAACTGTACACACGCTTGATTCTCTTTCAGAGACATAGCAATCCATAGGGTTTAAGATACTTACTAGTCAGGTACATTCTTCGGCGTTTAATATGGGGTGTTGAGTCCATTTCGTTGAGCAAGGAGTAGCTCTTGTCTATTCCATATTTGGCTTAAGGAACTTTATCTGTGCTCATTTCAATCTCTGGTTTTATGCAGCACCCCAACTCACCTTTCCCCTTAAGCAAGCATAAGTTGCTTTTCTTCATTTGAGACCCTGTTCTGTTTTGTAATTCAGTTTCTGTGTAACCAAGTTTACATTCCATGTATTAGTGATATCTTATGATGTTTCTTTTTCTGTGTGACTTATTTCAGTTAGAATCGTCATACCTGAATCCACTCACTATGCTCCTACGGGCCTGATGACATAGATTTCATTGCTGAGTGATATTGCATTGTACGTAAGTACCACAACTTCTTTATCCATTTTTCACTTTCTGTGATATTGAACTTGTACCATAAACAAGGTTCTTGTAAACAGAGCCGTCCCAAACTTTGGGGTGGCTGTGTCTTTTTGATTTTAATTTCCCTAAGCTATAGGACCATAAGTGGAAGTGCCCTAGGCTCTGTTGCTTTGTTTTTTAGATGTTTCAGGAAACACCATACACTTCTCCCCAGTGGCTGTTGGCAATTTACATCCCGCCCATCAGCATAACAAGGCTCCCAGTTCTCCATGGCCTGTCCTGCCTTTCTGGATTTTACACTTTTTTCAGATGGCCCTTTTGACCAGGCGGAAGTGAGACTTCATTGTAGTGCAGATTTCCTTTGCAAGCTTGCTTGGTTGGCCAAAAAGGGCGTATGCGTTTTTTCCTGAATATATTCAGGAAAAAACGCATACGCCCTTTTTGGCCAAGTGCATCATTGTGGACGTTCTGCCTCTTTTCCTATGCTTTAAATGCAATTCCAGTCTACCTCCTGAAATCGGTTTCCTGCAATTCTGCCCCGCTTTTAAGTCCTCTTGGCAGCCTTACTTCAGTATATTTTTGGATGATAGCTGTCATTTATAACTCTGCAGGTTTGTGAATTACAGTGCCCCTGAGCTCCTTTCTTCAACTCGCTTTCTTGTGAGCGGGCCACAACACCGCAGGATTGCTTCAGGCCCTAATCTTGTTCCGGCACGGCACGCTGAGCCTTTGGTTAATTCCTCTTCCTGGTGGGAAATGAGAGTTAAATTTGCCCGTCCAGACACCTCCAGCTAGTCTCTCATTGCTCCTACCTATTCCTGTTCATCTTCTGCAGAAATTGCAATCTGGGCCAAACAGGAGGTTAAAGGCACTGACTCTCCAAGTCAGGAGAGTGTTAGTAAAGCGTCTGGAATGTTGCACCCGAGTACCAGTGGACGAAAACTGAGACATATTTGAAAACGTCTCCTGATCACACGGTTGATCATACTCTGGGTTGCACATGCATGTTTCAGCTGAAGGAAGAATCCCTTAAACCTGGAGAGTTGAGACCCGTGGAATGGGTAGCATGTAATATGACTTCAAAGGGTCATTCTTTGCTCACCGAACCTCTCAAATCCTATCACTGCTGCGTTTATGCCCCTGTACACATGCTTGATTCTCTTTCGGAGACATAGCAATCCATAGGTTTTAAGATACTTACTAGTCAGGTACATTCTTAGGCGTTTAATATGGGGTGTTGAGTCCATTTCGTTGAATAAGGAGTAGCTCTTGTCTATTACATATTTGGCTTAAGGAACTTTATCTGTGTTCATTTCAATCTCTGGTTTTATGCTGCATCCCAACTCACCTTTCCCCTTAAGCAAGCATAAGTTGGTTTTCTAAATTTGAGACCCTGTTCTGTTTTGTAATTCAGTTCCTGTGTAGCCAAGTTTACATTCCGTGTATTAGTGATATCTTATGATGTTTCTTTTTCTGTGTGACTTATTTCAGTTAGAATCATCATACCTGAACCCACTCATTTTGTGCTACAGGCGTGTTGACATAGATTTCATTGCTGAGTGGTATTGCATTGTACGTAAGTACCACAACTTCTTTATCCATTTTTCACTTTCTGCGATATTGAACTTGTACCATAAACGAGGTTCTTGTAAACGGAGCCGTCCCAAACATTTGGGTGGCTGTGTCTTTTTGATTTTAATTTCCCTAAGCTATAGGACCATAAGTGGAAGTGCCCTAGGCTCTGTTGCTTTCTTTTTTAGATGTTTCAGGAAACACCATACACTTCTCCCGAGTGAATATATTCAGGAAAAAACGGATACGCCCTTTTTGTCCAAGTGCATCATTGTGGACGTTCTGCCTCTTTTCCTATGCTTTAAATGCAATTCCAGTCTACCTCCTGAAATCGGTTTTCTGCAATTCTGCCCTGCTTTCAAGTCCTCTTGGCAGCCTTACTTCAGTATATTTTTGGACGATAGCTGTCATTTATAATTCTGCAGGTTTGTGAATTACAGGGGCCCTGAGCTCCTTTCTTCAACTCGCTTTCTTGTGAGCTGGCCGCAACACTGCAGGATTGCTTCAGGCCCTAATCTTGTTCCGGCACGGCACACTGAGCCTTTGGTTAATTCCTCTTCCTGGTGGGAAATGAGAGTTAAATTTGCCCGTCCAGACACCTCCAGCTAGTCTCTCATTGGTCCTCCTTATTCCTGTTCATCTTCCGCAGAATTTGCAAACTGGGCCAAACAGGAGGTTAAAGGCACTGACTCTGCAAGTCGGGAGACTGTTAGTAAAGCGTCTGGAATGTTGCACCTGAGTACCAGGGGACGAAAACTGAGACATATTTGAACACGTCTCCTGATCACATGGTTGATCATACTCTGGGTTCCACATGCATGTTTCAGCTGAAGGAAGAATCCCTTAAACCTGGAGAGTTGAGAACCGTGGAATGGGTACCATGCAATATGACTTCAAAGGGTCTTCATTTGCTCACCGAACCTCTCCAATCCTATCACTGCTGCGTTTATGCCCCTGTACACACGCTTGATTCTCTTTCGGAGGCATAGCAATCCATAGGTTTTAAGATACTTACTAATCAGGTACATTCTTAGGCGTTTAATATGGGGTGTTGAGTCCATTTCGTTGAGCAAGGAGTAGCTCTTGTCTATTACATATTTGGCTTAAGGAACTTTATCTGTGCTCATTTCAATCTCTGGTTTTATACAGCACCCCAACTCACCTTTCCCCTTAAGCAAGCATAAGTTGGTTTTCTAAATTTGAGACCCTGTTCTGTTTTGTAATCCAGTTCCTGTGTAGCCAAGTTTACATTCCGTGTATTAGTGATATCTTATGTTGTTTCTTTTTCTGTGTGACTTATTTCAGTTAGAATCATCATACCTGAGCCCACTCATTTTCTGCTACAGGCCTGTTGACATAGATTTCATTGCTGAGTGATATTGCATTGTACGTAAGTACCACAACTTCTTTATCCATTTTGCGCTTTCTGCGATATTGAACTTGTACCGTAAAAGAGGTTCTTGTAAACAGAGCCGTCCCAAACTTTGGGGTGGCTGTGTCTTTTTGATTTTAATTTCCCTAAGCTATAGGACCATAAGTGGAAGTGCCCTAGGCTCTGTTGCTTTGTTTTTTAGATGTTTCAGGAAACACCATACACTTCTCCCCAGTGGCTGTTGGCAATTTACATCCCGCCCATCAGCATAACAAGGCTCCCAGTTCTCCATGGCCTGTCCTGCCTTTCTGGATTTTACACTTTTTTCAGATAGCCCTTTTTACCAGGGGGAAGTGAGACTTCATTGTAGTGCAGATTTCCTTTGCAAGCTTGCTTGGTTGGCCAAAAAGGGCGTATGCGTTTTTTCCTGAATATATTCAGGAAAAAACGCATACGCCCTTTTTGGCCAAGTGCATCATTGTGGACGTTCTGCCACTTTTCCTATGCTTTAAATGCAATTCCAGTCTACCTCCTGAAATCGGTTTCCTGCAATTCTGCCCCGCTTTCAAGTCCTCTTGGCAGCCTTACTTCAGTATATTTTTGGACGATAGCTGACATTTATAACTCTGCAGGTTTGTGAATTACAGTGCCCCTGAGCTCCTTTCTTCAACTCGCTTTCTTGTGAGCGGGCCACAACACCGCAGGATTGCTTCAGGCCCTAATCTTGTTCCGGCATGGCACGCTGAGCCTTTGGTTAATTCCTCTTCCTGGTGGGAAATGAGAGTTAAATTTGCCCGTCCAGACACCTCCAGCTAGTCTCTCATTGCTCCTACCTATTCCTGTTCATCTTCTGCAGAAATTGCAATCTGGGCCAAACGGGAGGTTAAAGGCACTGACTCTCCAAGTCGGGAGATTGTTAGTAAAGCGTCTGGAATGTTGCACCCGAGTACCAGGGGACGAAAACTGAGACATATTTGAACACGTCTCCTGATCACACGGTTGATCATACTCTGGGTTCCACATGCATGTTTCAGCTGAAGGAAGAATCCCTTAAACCTGGAGAGTTGAGAACCGTGGAATGGGTACCATGCAATATGACTTCAAAGGGTCTTCATTTGCTCACCGAACCTCTCCAATCCTATCACTGCTGCGTTTATGCCCCTGTACACACGCTTGATTCTCTTTCGGAGGCATAGCAATCCATAGGTTTTAAGATACTTACTAATCAGGTACATTCTTAGGCATTTAATATGGGGTGTTGAGTCCATTTCGTTGAGCAAGGAGTAGTTCTTGTCTATTACATATTTGGCTTAAGGAACTTTATCTGTGCTCATTTCAATCTCTGGTTTTATGCAGCACCCCAACTCACATTTCCCCTTAAGCAAGCATAAGTTGGTTTTCTAAATTTGAGACCCTGTTCTCTTTTGTAATCCAGTTCCTGTGTAGCCAAGTTTACATTCCGTTTATTAGTGATATCTTATGATGTTTCTTTTTCTGTGTGACTTATTTCAGTTAGAATCATCATACCTGAACCCACTCATTTTCTGCTTCAGGCCTGTTGACATAGATTTCATTGCTGAGTGATATTGCATTGTACGTAAGTACCACAACTTCTTTATCCATTTTTCGCTTTCTGCGATATTGAACTTGTACCATAAACGAGGTTCTTGTAAACAGAGCCATCCCAAACTTTGGGGTGGCTGTGTCTTTTTGATTTTAATTTCCCTAAGCTATAGGACCAGAAGTGCAATTGACCTAGGCTCTGTTGCTTTGTTTTTTAGATGTTTCAGGAAACACCATACACTTCTCCCGAGTGGCTGTTGGTAATTTACAACCCGCCCATCAGCATAACAAGGCTCCCAGTTCTCCATGGCCTGTCCTGCCTTTCTGGATTTTACACTTTTTTCAGATGGCCCTTTTGACCGGGGGGAAGTGAGACTTCATTGTAGTGCAGATTTCCTTTGCAAGCTTGCTTGGTTGTCCAAAAAGGGCGTATGCGTTTTTTCCTGAATATATTCAGGAAAAAACGCATACGCCCTTTTTGGCCAAGTGCATCATTGTGGACGTTCTGCCTCTTTTCCTATGCTTTAAATGCAATTCCAGTCTCCCTCCTGATATCGGTTTCCTGCAATTCTGCCCCACGTTCAAGTCCTCTTGGCAGCCTTACTTCAGTATATTTTTGGACGATAGCTGTCATTTATAACTCTGCAGGTTTGTGAATTACAGTGCCCCTGAGCTCCTTTCTTCAACTCGCTTTCTTGTGAGCTGGCCGCAACACCGCAGGATTGCTTCAGGCCCTAATCTGGTTCCGGCACGGCACGCTTAGCCTTTGGTTAATTCCTCTTCCTGGTGGGAAATGAGAGTTAAATTTGCTAGTCCAGACACCTCCAGCTAGTCTCTCATTGGTTCTCCCTATTCCTGTTCATCTTCTGCAGAAATTGCAAACTGGGCCAAACAGGACGTTAACGGCACTGACTCTCCAAGTCGGGAGAGTGTTAGTAAAGCGTCTGGAAAGTTGCACCCGAGTACCAGGGGACGAAAACTGAGACATATTTGAACACGTCTCCCGATCACATGGTTGATCATACTCTGGGTTCCACATGCATGTTTCAGCTGAAGGAAGAATCCCTTAAACCTGGAGAGTTGAGACCCGTGGAATGGGTACCATGCAATATGACTTCAAAGGGTCTTCATTTGCTCACCGAACCTCTCCAATCCTATCACTGCTGCGTTTATGCCCCTGTACACATGGTTGATTCTCTTTCAGAGACATAGCAATCCATAGGTTTTAAGATACTTACTAGTCAGGTACATTCATTGGCGTTTAATATGGGGTGTTGAGTCCATTTCGTTGAGCAAGGAGTAGCTCTTGTCTATTCCATATTTGGCTTAAGGAACTTTATCTGTGCTCATTTCAATCTCTGGTTTTATGCAGCACCCCAACTCACCTTTCCGCTTAAGCAAGCATAAGTTGGTTTTCTAAATTTGAGACCCTGTTCTGTTTTGTAATTCAGTTCCTGTGTAGCCAAGTTTACATTCCGTGTATTAGTGATATCTTATGATGTTTCTTTTTCTGTGTGACTTATTTCAGTTAGAATCATCATACCTGAACCCACTCATTTTCTGCTACAGGCCTGTTGACAGAGATTTCATTGCTGAGTGATATTGCATTGTACGTAAGTAGCACAAATTCTTTATCCATTTTTCACTTTCTGCGATATTGAACTTGTACCATAAACGAGGTTCTTGTAAACAGAGCCGTCCCAAACTTTGGGGTGGCTGTGTCTTTTTGATTTTAATTTCCCTAAGCTATAGGACCATAAGTGGAAGTGCCCTAGGCTCTGTTGCTTTGTTTTTTAGATGTTTCAGGAAACACCATACTGTTCTCCCTAGTGGCTGTTGGCAATTTACAACCCGCCCATCAGCATAACAAGGCTCCCAGTTCTCCATGGCCTGTCCTGCCTTTCTGGATTTTACACTTTTTTCAGATGGCCCCTTTGACAGGAGGGAAGTGAAACTTCATTGTAGTGCAGATTTCCTGTGCAAGCTTGCTCGGTTCGCCAAAAAGGGCGTATGCGTTTTTTCCTGAATATATTCAGGAAAAAACGCATACGCCCTTTTTGGCCAAGTGCATCATTGTCCACGTGCTGCCTCTTTTCCTATGCTTTAAATGCAATTCCAGTCTCCCTCCTGATATCGGTTTCCTGCAATTCTGCCCCACGTTCAAGTCCTCTTGGCAGCCTTACTTCAGTATATTTTTGGACGATAGCTGTCATTTATAACTCTGCAGGTTTGTGAATTACAGTGCCCCTGAGCTCCTTTCTTCAACTCGTTTTCTTGTGAGCTGGCCGCAACACCGCAGGATTGCTTCAGGCCCTAATCTGGTTCCCCACGGCACGCTGAGACTTTGGTTAATTCCTCTTCCTGGTTTGAAATGAGAGTTAAATTTGCCCGTCCAGACACCTCCAGCTAGTCTCTCATTGGTTCTCCCTATTCCTGTTCATATTCCACAGAAATTGCAAACTGGGCCAAAAGGACGTTAAAGGCACTGACTCTCCAAGTCGGGAGAGTGTTAGTAAAGTGTCTGGAATGTTGCACCCAAGTACCAGGGGACGAGAACTGAGATATATTGGCACACGTCTCCCGATCACACGGTTGATCATACTCTGGGTTCCACATGCATGTTTTAGCTGAAGGAAGAATTCCTTAAACCTGGAGAGTTGAGACCCGTGGAATGGGTACCATGCAATATGATTTCAAAGGGTCTTCGTTTGCTCACCGAACCTCTCCAATCCTATCACTGCTGCGTTTATGCCCTTGTACACATGCTTGATTCTCTTTCGGAGACATAGCAATCCATAGGTTTTAAGATACTTACTAGTCAGGTACATTCTTAGGCGTTTAATATGTGGTGTTGAGTCCATTTCATTGAACAAGGAGTAGCACTTGTCTATTCCATATTTGGCTTAAGGAACTTTATCTGTGCTCATTTCAATCTCTGGTTTTATGCAGCACCCCAACTCACCTTTCCCCTTAAGCAAGCATAAGTTGGTTTTCTAAATTTGAGACCCTGTTCTGTTTTGTAATCCAGTTCCTGTGTAGCCAAGTTTACATTCCGTGTATTAGTGATATCTTATGATGTTTCTTTTTCTGTGTGACTTATTTCAGTTAGAATCATCATACCTGAACCCACTCATTTTCTGCTACAGGCCTGTTGACATAGATTTCATTGCTGAGTGATATTGCATTGTACGTAAGTACCACAACTGCTTTATCCATTTTTCGCTTTCTGCGATATTGAACTTGTACCATAAACGAGGTTCTTGTAAACAGAGCCATCCCAAACTTTGGGGTGGCTGTGTCTTTTTGATTTTAATTTCCCTAAGCTATAGGACCATAAGTGGAATTGACCTAGGCTCTGTTGCTTTCTTTTTTAGATGTTTCAGGAAACACCATACACTTCTCCCGAGTGAATATATTCAGGAAAAAAAGCATACGCCCTGTTTGTCCAAGTGCATCATTGTGGACGTTCTGCCTCTTTTCCTATGCTTTAAATGCAATTCCAGTCTACCTCCTGAAATCGGTTTTCTGCAATTCTGCCCCGCTTTCAAGTCCTCTTGGCAGCCTTACTTCAGTATATTTTTGGACGATAGCTGTCATTTATAATTCTGCAGGTTTGTGAATTACAGGGCCCCTGAGCTCCTTTCTTCAACTCGCTTTCTTGTGAGCTGGCCGCAACACCGCAGGATTGCTTCAGGCCCTAATCTTGTTCCGGCACGGCACGCTGAGCCTTTGGTTAATTCCTCTTCCTGGTGGGAAATGAGAGTTAAATTTGCCCGTCCAGACACCTCCAGCTAGTCTCTCATTGGTTCTCCCTATTCCTGTTCATCTTCCGCAGAAATTGCAAACTGGGCCAAACAGGAGGTTAAAGGCACTGACTCTCCAAGTCGGGAGAGTGTTAGTAAAGCGTCTGGAATGTTGCACCCGAGTACCAGGGGAAGAAAACTGAGACATATTTGAACACGTCTCCCGATCACACAGTTGATCATACTCTGGGTTCCACAGGCATGTTTCAGCTGAAAGAAGAATCCCTTAAACCTGGAGAGTTGAGACCCGTGGAATGGGTACCATGCATTATGACTTCAAAGGGTCTTCATTTGCTCACCGAACCTCTCCAATCCTATCACTCCTGCGTTTATGCAACTGTACACACGCTTGATTCTCTTTCAGAGACATAGCAATCCATAGGGTTTAAGATACTTACTAGTCAGGTACATTCTTCGGCGTTTAATATGGGGTGTTGAGTCCATTTCGTTGAGCAAGGAGTAGCTCTTGTCTATTCCATATTTGGCTTAAGGAACTTTATCTGTGCTCATTTCAATCTCTGGTTTTATGCAGCACCCCAACTCACCTTTCCCCTTAAGCAAGCATAAGTTGCTTTTCTTCATTTGAGACCCTGTTCTGTTTTGTAATTCAGTTTCTGTGTAACCAAGTTTACATTCCATGTATTAGTGATATCTTATGATGTTTCTTTTTCTGTGTGACTTATTTCAGTTAGAATCGTCATACCTGAATCCACTCACTATGCTCCTACGGGCCTGATGACATAGATTTCATTGCTGAGTGATATTGCATTGTACGTAAGTACCACAACTTCTTTATCCATTTTTCACTTTCTGTGATATTGAACTTGTACCATAAACAAGGTTCTTGTAAACAGAGCCGTCCCAAACTTTGGGGTGGCTGTGTCTTTTTGATTTTAATTTCCCTAAGCTATAGGACCATAAGTGGAAGTGCCCTAGGCTCTGTTGCTTTGTTTTTTAGATGTTTCAGGAAACACCATACACTTCTCCCCAGTGGCTGTTGGCAATTTACATCCCGCCCATCAGCATAACAAGGCTCCCAGTTCTCCATGGCCTGTCCTGCCTTTCTGGATTTTACACTTTTTTCAGATGGCCCTTTTGACCAGGCGGAAGTGAGACTTCATTGTAGTGCAGATTTCCTTTGCAAGCTTGCTTGGTTGGCCAAAAAGGGCGTATGCGTTTTTTCCTGAATATATTCAGGAAAAAACGCATACGCCCTTTTTGGCCAAGTGCATCATTGTGGACGTTCTGCCTCTTTTCCTATGCTTTAAATGCAATTCCAGTCTACCTCCTGAAATCGGTTTCCTGCAATTCTGCCCCGCTTTCAAGTCCTCTTGGCAGCCTTACTTCAGTATATTTTTGGATGATAGCTGTCATTTATAACTCTGCAGGTTTGTGAATTACAGTGCCCCTGAGCTCCTTTCTTCAACTCGCTTTCTTGTGAGCGGGCCACAACACCGCAGGATTGCTTCAGGCCCTAATCTTGTTCCGGCACGGCACGCTGAGCCTTTGGTTAATTCCTCTTCCTGGTGGGAAATGAGAGTTAAATTTGCCCGTCCAGACACCTCCAGCTAGTCTCTCATTGCTCCTACCTATTCCTGTTCATCTTCTGCAGAAATTGCAATCTGGGCCAAACAGGAGGTTAAAGGCACTGACTCTCCAAGTCAGGAGAGTGTTAGTAAAGCGTCTGGAATGTTGCACCCGAGTACCAGTGGACGAAAACTGAGACATATTTGAAAACGTCTCCTGATCACACGGTTGATCATACTCTGGGTTCCACATGCATGTTTCAGCTGAAGGAAGAATCCCTTAAACCTGGAGAGTTGAGACCCGTGGAATGGGTAGCATGTAATATGACTTCAAAGGGTCATTCTTTGCTCACCGAACCTCTCAAATCCTATCACTGCTGCGTTTATGCCCCTGTACACATGCTTGATTCTCTTTCGGAGACATAGCAATCCATAGGTTTTAAGATACTTACTAGTCAGGTACATTCTTAGGCGTTTAATATGGGGTGTTGAGTCCATTTCGTTGAATAAGGAGTAGCTCTTGTCTATTACATATTTGGCTTAAGGAACTTTATCTGTGTTCATTTCAATCTCTGGTTTTATGCTGCATCCCAACTCACCTTTCCCCTTAAGCAAGCATAAGTTGGTTTTCTAAATTTGAGACCCTGTTCTGTTTTGTAATTCAGTTCCTGTGTAGCCAAGTTTACATTCCGTGTATTAGTGATATCTTATGATGTTTCTTTTTCTGTGTGACTTATTTCAGTTAGAATCATCATACCTGAACCCACTCATTTTGTGCTACAGGCGTGTTGACATAGATTTCATTGCTGAGTGGTATTGCATTGTACGTAAGTACCACAACTTCTTTATCCATTTTTCACTTTCTGCGATATTGAACTTGTACCATAAACGAGGTTCTTGTAAACGGAGCCGTCCCAAACATTTGGGTGGCTGTGTCTTTTTGATTTTAATTTCCCTAAGCTATAGGACCATAAGTGGAAGTGCCCTAGGCTCTGTTGCTTTCTTTTTTAGATGTTTCAGGAAACACCATACACTTCTCCCGAGTGAATATATTCAGGAAAAAACGGATACGCCCTTTTTGTCCAAGTGCATCATTGTGGACGTTCTGCCTCTTTTCCTATGCTTTAAATGCAATTCCAGTCTACCTCCTGAAATCGGTTTTCTGCAATTCTGCCCTGCTTTCAAGTCCTCTTGGCAGCCTTACTTCAGTATATTTTTGGACGATAGCTGTCATTTATAATTCTGCAGGTTTGTGAATTACAGGGGCCCTGAGCTCCTTTCTTCAACTCGCTTTCTTGTGAGCTGGCCGCAACACTGCAGGATTGCTTCAGGCCCTAATCTTGTTCCGGCACGGCACACTGAGCCTTTGGTTAATTCCTCTTCCTGGTGGGAAATGAGAGTTAAATTTGCCCGTCCAGACACCTCCAGCTAGTCTCTCATTGGTCCTCCTTATTCCTGTTCATCTTCCGCAGAATTTGCAAACTGGGCCAAACAGGAGGTTAAAGGCACTGACTCTGCAAGTCGGGAGACTGTTAGTAAAGCGTCTGGAATGTTGCACCTGAGTACCAGGGGACGAAAACTGAGACATATTTGAACACGTCTCCTGATCACATGGTTGATCATACTCTGGGTTCCACATGCATGTTTCAGCTGAAGGAAGAATCCCTTAAACCTGGAGAGTTGAGAACCGTGGAATGGGTACCATGCAATATGACTTCAAAGGGTCTTCATTTGCTCACCGAACCTCTCCAATCCTATCACTGCTGCGTTTATGCCCCTGTACACACGCTTGATTCTCTTTCGGAGGCATAGCAATCCATAGGTTTTAAGATACTTACTAATCAGGTACATTCTTAGGCGTTTAATATGGGGTGTTGAGTCCATTTCGTTGAGCAAGGAGTAGCTCTTGTCTATTACATATTTGGCTTAAGGAACTTTATCTGTGCTCATTTCAATCTCTGGTTTTATGCAGCACCCCAACTCACCTTTCCCCTTAAGCAAGCATAAGTTGGTTTTCTAAATTTGAGACCCTGTTCTGTTTTGTAATCCAGTTCCTGTGTAGCCAAGTTTACATTCCGTGTATTAGTGATATCTTATGTTGTTTCTTTTTCTGTGTGACTTATTTCAGTTAGAATCATCATACCTGAGCCCACTCATTTTCTGCTACAGGCCTGTTGACATAGATTTCATTGCTGAGTGATATTGCATTGTACGTAAGTACCACAACTTCTTTATCCATTTTGCGCTTTCTGCGATATTGAACTTGTACCGTAAAAGAGGTTCTTGTAAACAGAGCCGTCCCAAACTTTGGGGTGGCTGTGTCTTTTTGATTTTAATTTCCCTAAGCTATAGGACCATAAGTGGAAGTGCCCTAGGCTCTGTTGCTTTGTTTTTTAGATGTTTCAGGAAACACCATACACTTCTCCCCAGTGGCTGTTGGCAATTTACATCCCGCCCATCAGCATAACAAGGCTCCCAGTTCTCCATGGCCTGTCCTGCCTTTCTGGATTTTACACTTTTTTCAGATAGCCCTTTTTACCAGGGGGAAGTGAGACTTCATTGTAGTGCAGATTTCCTTTGCAAGCTTGCTTGGTTGGCCAAAAAGGGCGTATGCGTTTTTTCCTGAATATATTCAGGAAAAAACGCATACGCCCTTTTTGGCCAAGTGCATCATTGTGGACGTTCTGCCACTTTTCCTATGCTTTAAATGCAATTCCAGTCTACCTCCTGAAATCGGTTTCCTGCAATTCTGCCCCGCTTTCAAGTCCTCTTGGCAGCCTTACTTCAGTATATTTTTGGACGATAGCTGACATTTATAACTCTGCAGGTTTGTGAATTACAGTGCCCCTGAGCTCCTTTCTTCAACTCGCTTTCTTGTGAGCGGGCCACAACACCGCAGGATTGCTTCAGGCCCTAATCTTGTTCCGGCATGGCACGCTGAGCCTTTGGTTAATTCCTCTTCCTGGTGGGAAATGAGAGTTAAATTTGCCCGTCCAGACACCTCCAGCTAGTCTCTCATTGCTCCTACCTATTCCTGTTCATCTTCTGCAGAAATTGCAATCTGGGCCAAACGGGAGGTTAAAGGCACTGACTCTCCAAGTCAGGAGAGTGTTAGTAAAGCGTCTGGAATGTTGCACCCGAGTAGCAGTGGACGAAAACTGAGATATATTTGAAAACGTCTCCTGATCACACGGTTGATCATACTCTGGGTTCCACATGCATGTTTCAGCTGAAGGAAGAATCCCTTAAACCTGGAGAGTTGAGACCCGTGGAATGGGTAGCATGTAATATGACTTCAAAGGGTCATTCTTTGCTCACCGAACCTCTCAAATCCTATCACTGCTGCGTTTATGCCCCTGTACACATGCTTGATTCTCTTTCGGAGACATAGCAATCCATAGGTTTTAAGATACTTACTAGTCAGGTACATTCTTAGGCGTTTAATATGGGGTGTTGAGTCCATTTCGTTGAATAAGGAGTAGCTCTTGTCTATTACATATTTGGCTTAAGGAACTTTATCTGTGTTCATTTCAATCTCTGGTTTTATGCTGCATACCAACTCACCTTTCCCCTTAAGCAAGCATAAGTTGGTTTTCTAAATTTGAGACCCTGTTCTGTTTTGTAATTCAGTTCCTGTGTAGCCAAGTTTACATTCCGTGTATTAGTGATATCTTATGTTGTTTCTTTTTCTGTGTGACTTATTTCAGTTAGAATCATCATACCTGAACCCACTCATTTTGTGCTACAGGCGTGTTGACATAGATTTCATTGCTGAGTGGTATTGCATTGTACGTAAGTACCACAACTTCTTTATCCATTTTTCACTTTCTGCGATATTGAACTTGTACCATAAACGAGGTTCTTGTAAACAGAGCCGTCCCAAACATTTGGGTGGCTGTGTCTTTTTGATTTTAATTTCCCTAAGCTATAGGACCATAAGTGGAAGTGCCCTAGGCTCTGTTGCTTTCTTTTTTATATGTTTCAGGAAACACCGTACACTTCTCCCGAGTGAATATATTCAGGAAAAAACAGATACGCCCTTTTTGTCCAAGTGCATCATTGTGGACGTTCTGCCTCTTTTCCTATGCTTTAAATGCAATTCCAGTCTACCTCCTGAAATCGGTTTTCTGCAATTCTGCCCCGCTTTCAAGTCCTCTTGGCAGCCTTACTTCAGTATATTTTTGGATGATAGCTGTCATTTATAATTCTGCAGGTTTGTGAATTACAGGGGCCCTGAGCTCCTTTCTTCAACTCACTTTCTTGTGAGCTGGCCGCAACACCGCAGGATTGCTTCAGGCCCTAATCTTGTTCCGGCATGGCACGCTGAGCCTTTGGTTAATTCCTCTTCCTGGTGGGAAATGAGAGTTAAATTTGCCCGTCCAGACACCTCCAGCTAGTCTCTCATTGGTCCTCCTTATTCCTGTTCATCTTCCGCAGAATTTGCAAACTGGGCCAAACAGGAGGTTAAAGGCACTGACTCTCCAAGTCGGGAGATTGTTAGTAAAGCGTCTGGAATGTTGCACCCGAGTACCAGGGGACGAAAACTGAGACATATTTGAACACGTCTCCTGATCACACGGTTGATCATACTCTGGGTTCCACATGCATGTTTCAGCTGAAGGAAGAATCCCTTAAACCTGGAGAGTTGAGAACCGTGGAATGGGTACCATGCAATATGACTTCAAAGGGTCTTCATTTGCTCACCGAACCTCTCCAATCCTATCACTGCTGCGTTTATGCCCCTGTACACACGCTTGATTCTCTTTCGGAGGCATAGCAATCCATAGGTTTTAAGATACTTACTAATCAGGTACATTCTTAGGCATTTAATATGGGGTGTTGAGTCCATTTCGTTGAGCAAGGAGTAGTTCTTGTCTATTACATATTTGGCTTAAGGAACTTTATCTGTGCTCATTTCAATCTCTGGTTTTATGCAGCACCCCAACTCACATTTCCCCTTAAGCAAGCATAAGTTGGTTTTCTAAATTTGAGACCCTGTTCTCTTTTGTAATCCAGTTCCTGTGTAGCCAAGTTTACATTCCGTGTATTAGTGATATCTTATGATGTTTCTTTTTCTGTGTGACTTATTTCAGTTAGAATCATCATACCTGAACCCACTCATTTTCTGCTTCAGGCCTGTTGACATAGATTTCATTGCTGAGTGATATTGCATTGTACGTAAGTACCACAACTTCTTTATCCATTTTTCGCTTTCTGCGATATTGAACTTGTACCATAAACGAGGTTCTTGTAAACAGAGCCATCCCAAACTTTGGGGTGGCTGTGTCTTTTTTATTTTAATTTCCCTAAGCTATAGGACCATAAGTGGATTTGACCTAGGCTCTGTTGCTTTGTTTTTTAGATATTTCAGGAAACACCATACACTTCTCCCGAGTGGCTGTTGGCAATTTACATCCCACCCATCAGCATAACAGGGCTCCCTGTTCTCCATGGCCTGTCCTGTCTTTCTGGATTTTACACTTTTTTCAGATGGCCCTTTTGACTGGGGGGAAGTGAGACTTCATTGTAGTGCAGATTTCCTTTGCAAGCTTGCTTGGTTGGCCAAAAATGGTGTATGCGTTTTTTCCTGAATATATTCAGGAAAAAACGCATATGACATTTTTGGCCAAGTGCATCATTGTGGACGTTCTTCCTCTTTTCCTATGCTTTAAATGCAATTCCAGTCTACTCCTGAAATCGGTTTCCTGCAATTCTGCCCGGCTTTCAAGTCCTCTTGGCAGCCTTACTTCAGTATATTTTTGGACGATAGCTGTCATTTATAACTCTGCAGGTTTGTGAATTACAGTGCCCGTGAGCTCCTTTCTTCAACTCGCTTTCTTGTGAGCTGGCCGCAACACCGCAGGATTGATTCAGGCCCTAATCTGGTTCCGGCACGGCACGCTGAGCCTTTGGTTAATTCCTCTTCCTGGTGGGAAATGAGAGTTAAATTTGCCCGTCCAGACACCTCCAGCTAGTCTCTCATTGGTTCTCCCTATTCCTGTTCATCTTCCGCAGAAATTGCAAACTGGGCCAAACAGGACGTTAAAGGCACTGACTCTCCAAGTCGGGAGAGTGTTAGTAAAGTGTCTGGAATGTTACACCCGAGTACCAGGGGACGAGAACTGAGATATATTTGCACACGTCTCCCGATCACATGGTTGATCATACTCTGGGTTCCACATGCATGTTTTAGCTGAAGGAAGAATCCCTTAAACCTGGAGAGTTGAGACCCGTGGAATGGGTACCATGCAATATGATTTCAAAGGGTCTTCGTTTGCTCACCGAACCACTCCAATCCTATCACTGCTGCGTTTATATCCCTGTACACATGCTTGATTCTCTTTCGGAGACATAGCAATCCATAGGTTTTAAGATACTTACTAGTCAGGTACATTCTTAGGCGTTTAATATGGGGTGTTGAGTCCATTTCATTGAACAAGGAGTAGCACTTGTCTATTCCATATTTGGCTTAAGGAACTTTATCTGTGCTCATTTCAATCTCTGGTTTTATGCAGCGCCCAAACTCACCTTCCCCTTAAGCAAGCATAAGTTGGTTTTCTAAATTTGAGACCCTGTTCTGTTTTGTAATCCAGTTCCTGTGTAGCCAAGTTTACATTCCGTGTATTAGTGATATCTTATGATGTTTCTTTTTCTGTGTGACTTATTTCAGTTAGAATCATCATACCTGAACCCACTCATTTTCTGCTACAGGCCTGTTGACATAGATTTCATTGCTGAGTGATATTGCATTGTACGTAAGTACCACAACTGCTTTATCCATTTTTCGCTTTCTGCGATATTGAACTTGTACCATAAACGAGGTTCTTGTAAACAGAGCCATCCCAAACTTTGGGGTGGCTGTGTCTTTTTGATATTAATTTCCCTAAGCTATAGGACCATAAGTGCAATTGACCTAGGCTCTGTTGCTTTGTTTTTTAGATGTTTCAGGAAACACCATACACTTCTCCCGAGTGGCTGTTGGCAATTTACAACCCGCCCATCAGCATAACAAGGCTCCCAGTTCTCCATGGCCTGTCCTGCCTTTCTGGATTTTACACTTTTTTCAGATGGCCCTTTTGACCGGGGGGAAGTGAGACTTCATTGTAGTGCAGATTTCCTTTGCAAGCTTGCTTGGTTGTCCAAAAAGGGCGTATGCGTTTTTTCCTGAATATATTCAGGAAAAAACGCATATGCCCTTTTTGGCCAAGTGCATCATTGTAGACGTTCTGCCTCTTTTCCTATGCTTTAAATGCAATTCCAGTCTCCCTCCTGATATCGGTTTCCTGCAATTCTGCCCCACGTTCAAGTCCTCTTGGCAGCCTTATTCAGTATATTTTTGGACGATAGCTGTCATTTATAACTCTGCAGGTTTGTGAATTACAGTGCCCCTGAGCTCCTTTCTTCAACTCGCTTTCTTGTGAGCTGGCCGCAACACCGCAGGATTGCTTCAGGCCCTAATCTGGTTCCCCACGGCACGCTGAGACTTTGGTTAATTCCTCTTCCTGGTGGGAAATGAGAGTTAAATTTGCCCGTCCAGACACCTCCAGCTAGTCTCTCATTGGTTCTCCCTATTCCTGTTCATATTCCGCAGAAATTGCAAACTGGGCCAAAAGGACGTTAAAGGCACTGACTCTCCAAGTCGGGAGAGTGTTAGTAAAGTGTCTGGAATGTTGCACCCAAGTACCAGGGGACGAGAACTGAGATATATTGGCACACGTCTCCCGATCACAGGGTTGATCATACTCTGGGTTCCACATGCATGTTTCAGCTGAAGGAAGAATCCCTTAAACCTGGAGAGTTGAGACCCGTGGAATGGGTACCATGCAATATGATTTCAAAGGGTCTTCGTTTGCTCACCGAACCTCTCCAATCCTAACACTTCTGCGTTTATGTCCATGTACACACGCTTGATTCTCTTTCAGAGACATAGCAATCCATAGGTTTTAAGATACTTACTAGTCAGGTACATTCTTAGGCGTTTAATATGCGGTGTTGAGTACATTTCGTTGAGCAAATAGTAGCTCTTGTCTATTACATATTTGGCTTAAGGAACTTTATCTGTGCTCATTTCAATCTCTGGTTTTATGCAGCACCCCAACTCACCTTTCCCCTTAAGCAAGCATAAGTTGGTTTTCTAAATTTGAGACCCTGTTCTGTTTTTTAATCCAGTTCCTGTGTAGGCAATTCTACATTCCGTGTATTAGTGATATCTTATGATGTTTCTTTTTCTGTGTGACTTATTTCAGTTAGAATCATCATACCTGAATCCACTCTATGCTGTTACGGGCCTGATGACGTAGATTTCATTGCTGAGTGATATTGCATTGTACGTAAGTACCACAACTTCTTTATCCATTTTTCACTTTCTGCGATATTGAACTTGTACCGTAAACGATGTTCTTGTAAACAGAGCCGTCCCAAACTTTGGGGTGGCTGTGTCTTTTTGATTTTAATTTCCCTAAGCTATAGGACCATAAGTGGAAGTGCCCTAGGCTCCGTTGCTCTGTTTTTTAGATGTTTCAGGAAACACCATACACTTCTCTCGAGTGGCTGTTGGCAATTTACATCCCGCCCATCAGCATAACAAGGCTCCCAGTTCTCCATGGATTATCCTGCCTTTCTCGATTTTACACTTTTTTCAGATGGCCCTTTTGACCGGGGGGAAGTGAGACTTCATTGTAGTGCAGATTTCCTTTGCAAGCTTGCTTGGTTGGCCAAAAATGGTGTATGCGTTTTTTCCTGAATATATTCAGGAAAAAATGCATACGACATTTTTGGCCAAGTGCATCATTTTGGACGTTCTTCCTCTTTTCCTATGCTTTAAATGCAATTCCAGTCTCCCTCCTGAAATCGGTTTCCTGCAATTCTGCCCCGCTTTCAAGTCCTCTTGGCAGCCTTACTTCAGTATATTTTTGGACGATAGCTGTCATTTATAACTCTGCAGGTTTGTGAATTACAGTGCCCCTGAGCTCCTTTCTTCAACTCGCTTTCTTGTGAGCGGGCCACAACACCGCAGGATTGCTTCAGGCCCTAATGTGGTTCCGGCACGGCACGGTGAGCCTTTGGTTAATTCTTCCTCCTGGTGGGAAATGAGAGTTAAATTTGCCCGTCCAGACACCTCCAGCTAGTCTCTCATTGCTCCTACCTATTCCTGTTCATCTTCTGCAGAAATTGCAATCTGGGCCAAACAGGAGGTTAAAGGCACTGACTCTCCAAGTCAGGAGAGTGTTAGTAAAGCGTCTGGAAATTTGCACCCGAGTACCAGTGGACGAAAACTGAGACATATTTGAAAACGTCTCCTGATCACACGGTTGATCATACTCTGGGTTCCACATGCATGTTTCAGCTGAAGGAAGAATCCCTTAAACCTGGAGAGTTGAGACCCGTGGAATGGGTACCATGCAATATGACTTCAAAGGGTCATTCTTTGCTCACCGAACCTCTCAAATCCTATCACTGCTGCGTTTATGCCCCTGTACACATGCTTGATTCTCTTTCGGAGACATAGCAATCCATAGGTTTTAAGATACTTACTAATCAGGTACATTCTTAGGCGTTTAATATGGGGTGTTGAGTCCATTTCGTTGAGCAAGGAGTAGCTCTTGTCTATTACATATTTGGCTTAAGGAACTTTATCTGTGCTCATTTCAATCTCTGGTTTTATGCAGCACCCCAACTCACATTTCCCCTTAAGCAAGCATAAGTTGTTTTTCTAAATTTGAGACCCTGTTCTCTTTTTTAATCCAGTTCCTGTGTAGCCAAGTTTACATTCCGTGTATTAGTGATATCTTATGTTGTTTCTTTTTCTGTGTGACTTATTTCAGTTAGAATCATCATACCTGAGCCCACTCATTTTCTGCTACAGGCCTGTTGACATAGATTTCATTGCTGAGTGATATTGCATTGTACGTAAGTACCACAACTTCTTTATCCATTTTGCGCTTTCTGCGATATTGAACTTGTACCGTAAAAGAGGTTCTTGTAAACAGAGCCGTCCCAAACTTTGGGGTGGCTGTGTCTTTTTGATTTTAATTTCCCTAAGCTATAGGACCATAAGTGGAATTGACCTAGGCTCTGTTGCTTTGTTTTTTAGATGTTTCAGGAAACACCATACACTTCTCCCGAGTGGCTGTTGGCAATTTACAACCTGCCCATCAGCATAACAAGGCTCCCAGTTCTCCATGGCCTGTCCTGCCTTTCTGGATTTTACACTTTTTTCAGATGGCCCTTTTGACCGGGGGGAAGTGAGACTTCATTGTAGTGCAGATTTCCTTTGCAAGCTTGCTTGGTTGTCCAAAAAGGGCGTATGCGTTTTTTCCTGAATATATTCAGGAAAAAATGCATACGCCCTTTTTGGCCAAGTGCATTATTGTGGACGTTCTGCCTCTTTTCCTATGCTTTAAATGCAATTCCAGTCTCCCTCCTGATATCGGTTTCCTGCAATTCTGCCCCACGTTCAAGTCCTCTTGGCAGCCTTACTTCAGTATATTTTTGGACGATAGCTGTCATTTATAACTCTGAAGGTTTGTGAATTACAGTGCCCCTGAGCTCCTTTCTTCAACTCGCTTTCTTGTGAGCTGGCCGCAACACCGCAGGATTGATTCAGGCCCTAATCTGGTTCCCCACGGCACGCTGAGACTTTGGTTAATTCCTCTTCCTGGTGGGAAATGAGAGTTAAATTTGCCCGTCCAGACACCTCCAGCTAGTCTCTCATTGGTTCTCCCTATTCCTGTTCATATTCCGCAGAAATTGCAAACTGGGCCAAACAGGACGTTAAAGGCACTGACTCTCCAAGTCGGGAGAGTGTTAGTAAAGTGTCTGGAATGTTGCACCCAAGTACCAGGGGACGAGAACTGAGATATATTGGCACACGTCTCCCGATCACACGGTTGATCATACTCTGGGTTCCACATGCATGTTTTAGCTGAAGGAAGAATCCCTTAAACCTGGAGAGTTGAGACCCGTGGAATGGGTACCATGCAATATGATTTCAAAGGGTCTTCGTTTGCTCACCGAACCTCTCCAATCCTATCACTGCTGCGTTTATGCCCCTGTAAACATGATTGATTCTCTTTCGGAGACATAGCAATCCATAGGTTTTAAGATACTTACTAGTCAGGTACATTCTTAGGCGTTTAATATGGGGTGTTGAGTCCATTTCATTGAACAAGGAGTAGCACTTGTCTATTCCATATTTGGCTTAAGGAACTTTATCTGTGCTCATTTCAATCTCTGGTTTAATGCAGCACCCCAACTCACCTTTCCCCTTAAGCAAGCATAAGTTGGTTTTCTAAATTTGAGACCCTGTTCTGTTTTGTAATCCAGTTCCTGTGTAGCCAAGTTTACATTCCGTGTATTAGTGATATCTTATGATGTTTCTTTTTCTGTGTGACTTATTTCAGTTAGAATCATCATACCTGAACCCACTCATTTTCTGCTACAGGCCTGTTGACATAGATTTCATTGCTGAGTGATATTGCATTGTACGTAAGTACCACAACTGCTTTATCCATTTTTCGCTTTCTGCGATATTGAACTTGTACCATAAACGAGGTTCTTGTAAACAGAGCCATCCCAAACTTTGGGGTGGCTGTGTCTTTTTGATTTTAATTTCCCTAAGCTATAGGACCATAAGTGGATTTGACCTAGGCTCTGTTGCTTTGTTTTTTAGATGTTTCAGGAAACACCATACACTTCTCCCGAGTGGCTGTTGGCAATTTACATCCCACCCATCAGCATAACAGGGCTCCCAGTTCTCCATGGCCTGTCCTGCCTTTCTGGATTTTACACTTTTTTCAGATGGCCCTTTTGACTGGGGGGAAGTGAGACTTCATTGTAGTGCAGATTTCCTTTGCAAGCTTGCTTGGTTGGCCAAAAATGGTGTATGCGTTTTTTCCTGAATATATTCAGGAAAAAACGCATACGACATTTTTGGCCAAGTGCATCATTGTGGACGTTCTTCCTCTTTTCCTATGCTTTAAATGCAATTCCAGTCTACTCCTGAAATCGGTTTCCTGCAATTCTGCCCCGCTTTCAAGTCCTCTTGGCAGCCTTACTTCAGTATATTTTTGGACAATAGCTGTCATTTATAACTCTGCAGATTTGTGAATTACAGTGCCCCTGAGCTCCTTTCTTCAACTCGCTTTCTTGTGAGCTGGCTGCAACACCGCAGGATTGATTCAGGCCCTTATCTGTTTCCGGCACGGCACGCTGAGCCTTTGGTTAATTCCTCTTCCTGGTGGGAAATGAGAGTTAAATTTGCCCGTCCAGACACCTCCAGCTAGTCTCTCATTGGTCCTCCTTATTCCTGTTCATCTTCCGCAGAAATTGCAAACTGGGCCAAACAGGAGGTTAAAGGCACTGACTCTCCAAGTCGGGAGAGTGTTAGTAAAGCGTCTGGAATGTTGCACCCGAGTACCAGGGGACGAGAACTGAGACATATTGGAACACGTCTCCCAATCACACGGTTGATCATACTCTGGGTTCCACATGCATGTTTCAGCTGAAGGAAGATTCCTTTAAAGTTGGAGAGTTGAGACCCGTGGAATGGGTACCATGCAATATGACTTCAAAGGGTCTTCATTTGCTCACCGAACCTCTCCAATCCTAACACTTCTGCGTTTATGTCCCTATACACACGCTTGATTCTCTTTCAGAGACATAGCAATCCATAGGTTTTAAGATATTTACTTGTCAGGTACATTCTTAGGCGTTTAATATGCGGTGTTGAGTACATTTCGTTGAGCAAGTAGTAGCTCTTGTCTATTACATATTTGGCTTAAGGAACTTTATCTGTGCTCATTTCAATCTCTGGTTTTATGCAGCACCCCAACTCACCTTTCCCCTTAAGCAAGCATAAGTTGGTTTTCTAAATTTGAGACCCTGTTCTGTTTTTTAATCCAGTTCCTGTGTAGCCAATTCTACATTCCGTGTATTAGTGATATCTTATGATGTTTCTTTTTCTGTGTGACTTATTTCAGTTAGAATCATCATACCTGAATCCACTCTGTGCTGTTACGGGCCTGATGACGTAGATTTCATTGCTGAGTGATATTGCATTGTACGTAAGTACCACAACTTCTTTATCCATTTTTCACTTTCTGCGATATTGAACTTGTACCGTAAAGGATGTTCTAGTAAACAGAGCCGTCCCAAACTTTGGGGTGGCTGTGTCTTTTTGATTTTAATTTCCCTAAGCTATAGGACCATAAGTGGAAGTGCCCTAGGCTCTGTTGCTCTGTTTTTTAGATGTTTCAGGAAACACCATACACTTCTCTCGAGTGGCTGTTGGCAATTTACATCCCGCCCATCAGCATAACAAGGCTCCCAGTTCTCCATGGCCTGTCCTGCCTTTCTGGATTTTACACTTTTTTCAGATGTCCCTTTTGACCGGGGGGAAGTGAGACTTCATTGTAGTGCAGATTTCCTTTGCAAGCTTGCTTGGTTGTCCAAAAAGGGCGTATGCGTTTTTTCCTGAATATATTCAGGAAAAAATGCATACGCCCATTTTGGCCAAGTGCATCATTGTGGACGTTCTGCCTCTTTTCCTATGCTTTAAATGCAATTCCAGTCTCCCTCCTGATATCGGTTTCCTGAAATTCTGCCCCACGTTCAAGTCCTCTTGGCAGCCTTACTTCAGTATATTTTTGGACGATAGCTGTCATTTATAACTCTGAAGGTTTGTGAATTACAGTGCCCCTGAGCTCCTTTCTTCAACTCGCTTTCTTGTGAGCTGGCCGCAACACCGCAGGATTGCTTCAGGCCCTAATCTGGTTCCCCACAGCACGCTGAGACTTTGGTTAATTCCTCTTCCTGGTGGGAAATGAGAGTTAAATTTGCCCGTCCAGACACCTCCAGCTAGTCTCTCATTGGTTCTCCCTATTCCTGTTCATATTCCGCAGAAATTGCAAACTGGGCCAAACAGGACGTTAAAGGCACTGACTCTCCAAGTCGGGAGAGTGTTAGTAAAGTGTCTGGAATGTTGCACCCAAGTACCAGGGGACGAGAACTGAGATATATTGGCACACGTCTCCCGATCACACGGTTGATCATACTCTGGGTTCCACATGCATGTTTTAGCTGAAGGAAGAATCCCTTAAACCTGGAGAATTGAGACCCGTGGAATGGGTACCATGCAATATGATTTCAAAAGGTCTTCGTTTGCTCACCGAACCTCTCAAATCCTATCACTGCTGCGTTTATGCCCCTGTACACATGCTTGATTCTCTTTCGGAGACATAGCAATCCATAGGTTTTAAGATACTTACTAATCAGGTACATTCTTAGGCGTTTAATATGGGGTGTTGAGTCCATTTCATTGAACAAGGAGTAGCACTTGTCTATTCCATATTTGGCTTAAGGAACTTTATCTGTGCTCATTTCAATCTCTGGTTTAATGCAGCACCCCAACTCACCTTTCCCCTTAAGCAAGCATAAGTTGGTTTTCTAAATTTGAGACCCTGTTCTGTTTTGTAATCCAGTTCCTGTGTAGCCAAGTTTACATTCCGTGTATTAGTGATATCTTATGATGTTTCTTTTTCTGTGTGACTTATTTCAGTTAGAATCATCATACCTGAACCCACTCATTTTCTGCTACAGGCCTGTTGACATAGATTTCATTGCTGAGTGATATTGCATTGTACGTAAGTACCACAACTGCTTTATCCATTTTTCGCTTTCTGCGATATTGAACTTGTACCGTAAACGAGGTTCTTGTAAACAGAGCCATCCCAAACTTTGGGGTGGCTGTGTCTTTTTGATTTTAATTTCCCTAAGCTATAGGACCATAAGTGGATTTGACCTAGGCTCTGTTGCTTTGTTTTTTAGATGTTTCAGGAAACACCATACACTTCTCCCGAGTGGCTGTTGGCAATTTACATCCCACCCATCAGCATAACAGGGCTCCCAGTTCTCCATGGCCTGTCCTGCCTTTCTGGATTTTACACTTTTTTCAGATGGCCCTTTTGACTGGGGGGAAGTGAGACTTCATTGTAGTGCAGATTTCCTTTGCAAGCTTGCTTGGTTGGCCAAAAATGGTGTATGCGTTTTTTCCTGAATATATTCAGGAAAAAACGCATATGACATTTTTGGCCAAGTGCATCATTGTGGACGTTCTTCCTATTTTCCTATGCTTTAAATGCAATTCCAGTCTACTCCTGAAATCGGTTTCCTGCAATTCTGCCCCGCTTTCAAGTCCTCTTGGCAGCCTTACTTCAGTATATTTTTGGACGATAGCTGTCATTTATAACTCTGCAGGTTTGTGAATTACAGTGCCCCTGAGCTCCTTTCTTCAACTCGCTTTCTTGTGAGCTGGCCGCAACACCGCAGGATTGATTCAGGCCCTAATCTGGTTCCGGCACGGCACGCTGAGCCTTTGGTTAATTCCTCTTCCTGGTGGGAAATGAGAGTTAAATTTGCCCGTCCAGACACCTCCAGCTAGTCTCTCATTGGTTCTCCCTATTCCTGTTCATCTTCCGCAGAAATTGCAAACTGGGCCAAACAGGACGTTAAAGGCACTGACTCTCCAAGTCGGGAGAGTGTTAGTAAAGTGTCTGGAATGTTACACCCGAGTACCAGGGGACGAGAACTGAGATATATTGGCACACGTCTCCCGATCACATGGTTGATCATACTCTGGGTTCCACATGCATGTTTTAGCTGAAGGAAGAATCCCTTAAACCTGGAGAGTTGAGACCCGTGGAATGGGTACCATGCAATATGATTTCAAAGGGTCTTCGTTTGCTCACCGAACCTCTCCAATCCTATCACTGCTGCGTTTATACCCCTGTACACATGCTTGATTGTCTTTCGGAGACATAGCAATCCATAGGTTTTAAGATACTTACTAGTCAGGTACATTCTTAGGCGTTTAATATGGGGTGTTGAGTCCATTTCATTGAACAAGGAGTAGCACTTGTCTATTACATATTTGGCTTAAGGAACTTTATCTGTGCTCATTTCAATCTCTGGTTTAATGCAGCACCCCAACTCACCTTTCCCCTTAAGCAAGCATAAGTTGGTTTTCTAAATTTGAGACCCTGTTCTGTTTTGTAATCCAGTTCCTGTGTAGCCAAGTTTACATTCCGTGTATTAGTGATATCTTATGATGTTTCTTTTTCTGTGTGACTTATTTCAGTTAGAATCATCATACCTGAACCCACTCATTTTCTGCTACAGGCCTGTTGACATAGATTTCATTGCTGAGTGATATTGCATTGTACGTAAGTACCACAACTGCTTTATCCATTTTTCGCTTTCTGCGATATTGAACTTGTAACATAAACGAGGTTCTTGTAAACAGAGCCATCCCAAACTTTGGGGTGGCTGTGTCTTTTTGATTTTAATTTCCCTAAGCTATAGGACCATAAGTGGATTTGACCTAGGCTCTGTTGCTTTGTTTTTTAGATGTTTCAGGAAACACCATACACTTCTCCCGAGTGGCTGTTGGCAATTTACATCCCACCCATCAGCATAACAGGGCTCCCAGTTCTCCATGGCCTGTCCTGCCTTTCTGGATTTTACACTTTTTTCAGATGGCCCTTTTGACTGGGGGGAAGTGAGACTTCATTGTAGTGCAGATTTCCTTTGCAAGCTTGCTTGGTTGGCCAAAAATGGTGTATGCGTTTTTTCCTGAATATATTCAGGAAAAAACGCATATGACATTTTTGGCCAAGTGCATCATTGTGGACGTTCTTCCTATTTTCCTATGCTTTAAATGCAATTCCAGTCTACTCCTGAAATCGGTTTCCTGCAATTCTGCCCTGCTTTCAAGTCCTCTTGGCAGCCTTACTTCAGTATATTTTTGGACGATAGCTGTCATTTATAACTCTGCAGGTTTGTGAATTACAGTGCCCCTGAGCTCCTTTCTTCAACTCGCTTTCTTGTGAGCTGGCCGCAACACCGCAGGATTGATTCAGGCCCTAATCTGGTTCCGGCACGGCACGCTGAGCCTTTGGTTAATTCCTCTTCCTGGTGGGAAATGAGAGTTAAATTTGCCCGTCCAGACACCTCCAGCTAGTCTCTCATTGGTTCTCCCTATTCCTGTTCATCTTCCGCAGAAATTGCAAACTGGGCCAAACAGGACGTTAAAGGCACTGACTCTCCAAGTCGGGAGAGTGTTAGTAAAGTGTCTGGAATGTTACACCCGAGTACCAGGGGACGAGAACTGAGATATATTGGCACACGTCTCCCGATCACATGGTTGATCATACTCTGGGTTCCACATGCATGTTTTAGCTGAAGGAAGAATCCCTTAAACCTGGAGAGTTGAGACCCGTGGAATGGGTACCATGCAATATGATTTCAAAGGGTCTTCGTTTGCTCACCGAACCTCTCCAATCCTATCACTGCTGCGTTTATACCCCTGTACACATGCTTGATTCTCTTTCGGAGACATAGCAATCCATAGGTTTTAAGATACTTACTAGTCAGGTACATTCTTAGGCGTTTAATATGGGGTGTTGAGTCCATTTCATTGAACAAGGAGTAGCACTTGTCTATTACATATTTGGCTTAAGGAACTTTATCTGTGCTCATTTCAATCTCTGGTTTTATGCAGCACCCAAACTCACCTTCCCCTTAAGCAAGCATAAGTTGGTTTTCTAAATTTGAGACCCTGTTCTGTTTTGTAATCCAGTTCCTGTGTAGCCAAGTTTACATTCCGTGTATTAGTGATATCTTATGATGTTTCTTTTTCTGTGTGACTTATTTCAGTTAGAATCATCATACCTGAACCCACTCATTTTCTGCTACAGGCCTGTTGACATAGATTTCATTGCTGAGTGATATTGCATTGTACGTAAGTACCACAACTGCTTTATCCATTTTTCGCTTTCTGCGATATTGAACTTGTACCATAAACGAGGTTCTTGTAAACAGAGCCATCCCAAACTTTGGGGTGGCTGTGTCTTTTTGATTTTAATTTCCCTAAGCTATAGGACCATAAGTGGATTTGACCTAGGCTCTGTTGCTTTGTTTTTTAGATGTTTCAGGAAACACCATACACTTCTCCCGAGTGGCTGTTGGCAATTTACATCCCACCCATCAGCATAACAGGGCTCCCAGTTCTCCATGGCCTGTCCTGCCTTTCTGGATTTTACACTTTTTTCAGATGGCCCTTTTGACTGGGGGGTAGTGAGACTTCATTGTAGTGCCGATTTCCTTTGCAAGCTTGCTTGGTTGGCCAAAAATGGTGTATGCGTTTTTTCCTGAATATATTCAGGAAAAAACGCATATGACATTTTTGGCCAAGTGCATCATTGTGGACGTTCTTCCTCTTTTCCTATGCTTTAAATGCAATTCCAGTCTACTCCTGAAATCGGTTTCCTGCAATTCTGCCCCGCTTTCAAGTCCTCTTGGCAGCCTTACTTCAGTATATTTTTGGACGATAGCTGTCATTTATAACTCTGCAGGTTTGTGAATTACAGTGCCCCTGAGCTCCTTTCTTCAACTCGCTTTCTTGTGAGCTGGCCGCAACACCGCAGGATTGATTCAGGCCCTAATCTGGTTCCGGCACGGCACGCTGAGCCTTTGGTTAATTCCTCTTCCTGGTGGGAAATGAGAGTTAAATTTGCCCGTCCAGACACCTCCAGCTAGTCTCTCATTGGTTCTCCCTATTCCTGTTCATCTTCCGCAGAAATTGCAAACTGGGCCAAACAGGACGTTAAAGGCACTGACTCTCCAAGTCGGGAGAGTGTTAGTAAAGTGTCTGGAATGTTACACCCGAGTACCAGGGGACGAGAACTGAGATATATTGGCACACGTCTCCCGATCACATGGTTGATCATACTCTGGGTTCCACATGCATGTTTTAGCTGAAGGAAGAATCCCTTAAACCTGGAGAGTTGAGACCCGTGGAATGGGTACCATGCAATATGATTTCAAAGGGTCTTCGTTTGCTCACCGAACCTCTCCAATCCTATCACTGCTGCGTTTATACCCCTGTACACATGCTTGATTCTCTTTCTGAGACATAGCAATCCATAGGTTTTAAGATACTTACTAGTCAGGTACATTCTTAGGCGTTTAATATGGGGTGTTGAGTCCATTTCATTGAACAAGGAGTAGCACTTGTCTATTACATATTTGGCTTAAGGAACTTTATCTGTGCTCATTTCAATCTCTGGTTTTATGCAGCACCCAAACTCACCTTCCCCTTAAGCAAGCATAAGTTGGTTTTCTAAATTTGAGACCCTGTTCTGTTTTGTAATCCAGTTCCTGTGTAGCCAAGTTTACATTCCGTGTATTAGTGATATCTTATGATGTTTCTTTTTCTGTGTGACTTATTTCAGTTAGAATCATCATACCTGAACCCACTCATTTTCTGCTACAGGCCTGTTGACATAGATTTCATTGCTGAGTGATATTGCATTGTACGTAAGTACCACAACTGCTTTATCCATTTTTCGCTTTCTGCGATATTGAACTTGTACCATAAACGAGGTTCTTGTAAACAGAGCCATCCCAAACTTTGGGGTGGCTGTGTCTTTTTGATTTTAATTTCCCTAAGCTATAGGACCATAAGTGGATTTGACCTAGGCTCTGTTGCTTTGTTTTTTAGATGTTTCAGGAAACACCATACACTTCTCCCGAGTGGCTGTTGGCAATTTACATCCCACCCATCAGCATAACAGGGCTCCCAGTTCTCCATGGCCTGTCCTGCCTTTCTGGATTTTACACTTTTTTCAGATGGCCCTTTTGACTGGGGGGTAGTGAGACTTCATTGTAGTGCCGATTTCCTTTGCAAGCTTGCTTGGTTGGCCAAAAATGGTGTATGCGGTTTTTCCTGAATATATTCAGGAAAAAACGCATATGACATTTTTGGCCAAGTGCATCATTGTGGACGTTCTTCCTCTTTTCCTATGCTTTAAATGCAATTCCAGTCTACTCCTGAAATCGGTTTCCTGCAATTCTGCCCCGCTTTCAAGTCCTCTTGGCAGCCTTACTTCAGTATATTTTTGGACGATAGCTGTCATTTATAACTCTGCAGGTTTGTGAATTACAGTGCCCCTGAGCTCCTTTCTTCAACTCGCTTTCTTGTGAGCTGGCCGCAACACCGCAGGATTGATTCAGGCCCTAATCTGGTTCCGGCACGGCACGCTGAGCCTTTGGTTAATTCCTCTTCCTGGTGGGAAATGAGAGTTAAATTTGCCCGTCCAGACACCTCCAGCTAGTCTCTCATTGGTTCTCCCTATTCCTGTTCATCTTCCGCAGAAATTGCAAACTGGGCCAAACAGGACGTTAAAGGCACTGACTCTCCAAGTCGGGAGAGTGTTAGTAAAGTGTCTGGAATGTTACACCCGAGTACCAGGGGACGAGAACTGAGATATATTGGCACACGTCTCCCGATCACATGGTTGATCATACTCTGGGTTCCACATGCATGTTTTAGCTGAAGGAAGAATCCCTTAAACCTGGAGAGTTGAGACCCGTGGAATGGGTACCATGCAATATGATTTCAAAGGGTCTTCGTTTGCTCACCGAACCTCTCCAATCCTATCACTGCTGCGTTTATACCCCTGTACACATGCTTGATTCTCTTTCGGAGACATAGCAATCCATAGGTTTTAAGATACTTACTAGTCAGGTACATTCTTAGGCGTTTAATATGGGGTGTTGAGTCCATTTCATTGAACAAGGAGTAGCACTTGTCTATTACATATTTGGCTTAAGGAACTTTATCTGTGCTCATTTCAATCTCTGGTTTAATGCAGCACCCCAACTCACCTTTCCCCTTAAGCAAGCATAAGTTGGTTTTCTAAATTTGAGACCCTGTTCTGTTTTGTAATCCAGTTCCTGTGTAGCCAAGTTTACATTCCGTGTATTAGTGATATCTTATGATGTTTCTTTTTCTGTGTGACTTATTTCAGTTAGAATCATCATACCTGAACCCACTCATTTTCTGCTACAGGCCTGTTGACATAGATTTCATTGCTGAGTGATATTGCATTGTACGTAAGTACCACAACTGCTTTATCCATTTTTCGCTTTCTGCGATATTGAACTTGTAACATAAACGAGGTTCTTGTAAACAGAGCCATCCCAAACTTTGGGGTGGCTGTGTCTTTTTGATTTTAATTTCCCTAAGCTATAGGACCATAAGTGGATTTGACCTAGGCTCTGTTGCTTTGTTTTTTAGATGTTTCAGGAAACACCATACACTTCTCCCGAGTGGCTGTTGGCAATTTACATCCCACCCATCAGCATAACAGGGCTCCCAGTTCTCCATGGCCTGTCCTGCCTTTCTGGATTTTACACTTTTTTCAGATGGCCCTTTTGACTGGGGGGAAGTGAGACTTCATTGTAGTGCAGATTTCCTTTGCAAGCTTGCTTGGTTGGCCAAAAATGGTGTATGCGTTTTTTCCTGAATATATTCAGGAAAAAACGCATATGACATTTTTGGCCAAGTGCATCATTGTGGACGTTCTTCCTATTTTCCTATGCTTTAAATGCAATTCCAGTCTACTCCTGAAATCGGTTTCCTGCAATTCTGCCCTGCTTTCAAGTCCTCTTGGCAGCCTTACTTCAGTATATTTTTGGACGATAGCTGTCATTTATAACTCTGCAGGTTTGTGAATTACAGTGCCCCTGAGCTCCTTTCTTCAACTCGCTTTCTTGTGAGCTGGCCGCAACACCGCAGGATTGATTCAGGCCCTAATCTGGTTCCGGCACGGCACGCTGAGCCTTTGGTTAATTCCTCTTCCTGGTGGGAAATGAGAGTTAAATTTGCCCGTCCAGACACCTCCAGCTAGTCTCTCATTGGTTCTCCCTATTCCTGTTCATCTTCCGCAGAAATTGCAAACTGGGCCAAACAGGACGTTAAAGGCACTGACTCTCCAAGTCGGGAGAGTGTTAGTAAAGTGTCTGGAATGTTACACCCGAGTACCAGGGGACGAGAACTGAGATATATTGGCACACGTCTCCCGATCACATGGTTGATCATACTCTGGGTTCCACATGCATGTTTTAGCTGAAGGAAGAATCCCTTAAACCTGGAGAGTTGAGACCCGTGGAATGGGTACCATGCAATATGATTTCAAAGGGTCTTCGTTTGCTCACCGAACCTCTCCAATCCTATCACTGCTGCGTTTATACCCCTGTACACATGCTTGATTCTCTTTCGGAGACATAGCAATCCATAGGTTTTAAGATACTTACTAGTCAGGTACATTCTTAGGCGTTTAATATGGGGTGTTGAGTCCATTTCATTGAACAAGGAGTAGCACTTGTCTATTACATATTTGGCTTAAGGAACTTTATCTGTGCTCATTTCAATCTCTGGTTTTATGCAGCACCCAAACTCACCTTCCCCTTAAGCAAGCATAAGTTGGTTTTCTAAATTTGAGACCCTGTTCTGTTTTGTAATCCAGTTCCTGTGTAGCCAAGTTTACATTCCGTGTATTAGTGATATCTTATGATGTTTCTTTTTCTGTGTGACTTATTTCAGTTAGAATCATCATACCTGAACCCACTCATTTTCTGCTACAGGCCTGTTGACATAGATTTCATTGCTGAGTGATATTGCATTGTACGTAAGTACCACAACTGCTTTATCCATTTTTCGCTTTCTGCGATATTGAACTTGTACCATAAACGAGGTTCTTGTAAACAGAGCCATCCCAAACTTTGGGGTGGCTGTGTCTTTTTGATTTTAATTTCCCTAAGCTATAGGACCATAAGTGGATTTGACCTAGGCTCTGTTGCTTTGTTTTTTAGATGTTTCAGGAAACACCATACACTTCTCCCGAGTGGCTGTTGGCAATTTACATCCCACCCATCAGCATAACAGGGCTCCCAGTTCTCCATGGCCTGTCCTGCCTTTCTGGATTTTACACTTTTTTCAGATGGCCCTTTTGACTGGGGGGTAGTGAGACTTCATTGTAGTGCCGATTTCCTTTGCAAGCTTGCTTGGTTGGCCAAAAATGGTGTATGCGTTTTTTCCTGAATATATTCAGGAAAAAACGCATATGACATTTTTGGCCAAGTGCATCATTGTGGACGTTCTTCCTCTTTTCCTATGCTTTAAATGCAATTCCAGTCTACTCCTGAAATCGGTTTCCTGCAATTCTGCCCCGCTTTCAAGTCCTCTTGGCAGCCTTACTTCAGTATATTTTTGGACGATAGCTGTCATTTATAACTCTGCAGGTTTGTGAATTACAGTGCCCCTGAGCTCCTTTCTTCAACTCGCTTTCTTGTGAGCTGGCCGCAACACCGCAGGATTGATTCAGGCCCTAATCTGGTTCCGGCACGGCACGCTGAGCCTTTGGTTAATTCCTCTTCCTGGTGGGAAATGAGAGTTAAATTTGCCCGTCCAGACACCTCCAGCTAGTCTCTCATTGGTTCTCCCTATTCCTGTTCATCTTCCGCAGAAATTGCAAACTGGGCCAAACAGGACGTTAAAGGCACTGACTCTCCAAGTCGGGAGAGTGTTAGTAAAGTGTCTGGAATGTTACACCCGAGTACCAGGGGACGAGAACTGAGATATATTGGCACACGTCTCCCGATCACATGGTTGATCATACTCTGGGTTCCACATGCATGTTTTAGCTGAAGGAAGAATCCCTTAAACCTGGAGAGTTGAGACCCGTGGAATGGGTACCATGCAATATGATTTCAAAGGGTCTTCGTTTGCTCACCGAACCTCTCCAATCCTATCACTGCTGCGTTTATACCCCTGTACACATGCTTGATTCTCTTTCGGAGACATAGCAATCCATAGGTTTTAAGATACTTACTAGTCAGGTACATTCTTAGGCGTTTAATATGGGGTGTTGAGTCCATTTCATTGAACAAGGAGTAGCACTTGTCTATTACATATTTGGCTTAAGGAACTTTATCTGTGCTCATTTCAATCTCTGGTTTTATGCAGCACCCAAACTCACCTTCCCCTTAAGCAAGCATAAGTTGGTTTTCTAAATTTGAGACCCTGTTCTGTTTTGTAATCCAGTTCCTGTGTAGCCAAGTTTACATTCCGTGTATTAGTGATATCTTATGATGTTTCTTTTTCTGTGTGACTTATTTCAGTTAGAATCATCATACCTGAACCCACTCATTTTCTGCTACAGGCCTGTTGACATAGATTTCATTGCTGAGTGATATTGCATTGTACGTAAGTACCACAACTGCTTTATCCATTTTTCGCTTTCTGCGATATTGAACTTGTACCATAAACGAGGTTCTTGTAAACAGAGCCATCCCAAACTTTGGGGTGGCTGTGTCTTTTTGATTTTAATTTCCCTAAGCTATAGGACCATAAGTGGATTTGACCTAGGCTCTGTTGCTTTGTTTTTTAGATGTTTCAGGAAACACCATACACTTCTCCCGAGTGGCTGTTGGCAATTTACATCCCACCCATCAGCATAACAGGGCTCCCAGTTCTCCATGGCCTGTCCTGCCTTTCTGGATTTTACACTTTTTTCAGATGGCCCTTTTGACTGGGGGGTAGTGAGACTTCATTGTAGTGCCGATTTCCTTTGCAAGCTTGCTTGGTTGGCCAAAAATGGTGTATGCGTTTTTTCCTGAATATATTCAGGAAAAAACGCATATGACATTTTTGGCCAAGTGCATCATTGTGGACGTTCTTCCTCTTTTCCTATGCTTTAAATGCAATTCCAGTCTACTCCTGAAATCGGTTTCCTGCAATTCTGCCCCGCTTTCAAGTCCTCTTGGCAGCCTTACTTCAGTATATTTTTGGACGATAGCTGTCATTTATAACTCTGCAGGTTTGTGAATTACAGTGCCCCTGAGCTCCTTTCTTCAACTCGCTTTCTTGTGAGCTGGCCGCAACACCGCAGGATTGATTCAGGCCCTAATCTGGTTCCGGCACGGCACGCTGAGCCTTTGGTTAATTCCTCTTCCTGGTGGGAAATGAGAGTTAAATTTGCCCGTCCAGACACCTCCAGCTAGTCTCTCATTGGTTCTCCCTATTCCTGTTCATCTTCCGCAGAAATTGCAAACTGGGCCAAACAGGACGTTAAAGGCACTGACTCTCCAAGTCGGGAGAGTGTTAGTAAAGTGTCTGGAATGTTACACCCGAGTACCAGGGGACGAGAACTGAGATATATTGGCACACGTCTCCCGATCACATGGTTGATCATACTCTGGGTTCCACATGCATGTTTTAGCTGAAGGAAGAATCCCTTAAACCTGGAGAGTTGAGACCCGTGGAATGGGTACCATGCAATATGATTTCAAAGGGTCTTCGTTTGCTCACCAAAACTCTCCAATCCTATCACTGCTGCGTTTATACCCCTGTACACATGCTTGATTCTCTTTCTGAGACATAGCAATCCATAGGTTTTAAGATACTTACTAGTCAGGTACATTCTTAGGCGTTTAATATGGGGTGTTGAGTCCATTTCATTGAACAAGGAGTAGCACTTGTCTATTCCATATTTGGCTTAAGGAACTTTATCTGTGCTCATTTCAATCTCTGGTTTTATGCAGCACCCAAACTCACCTTCCCCTTAAGCAAGCATAAGTTGGTTTTCTAAATTTGAGACCCTGTTCTGTTTTGTAATCCAGTTCCTGTGTAGCCAAGTTTACATTCCGTGTATTAGTGATATCTTATGATGTTTCTTTTTCTGTGTGACTTATTTCAGTTAGAATCATCATACCTGAACCCACTCATTTTCTGCTACAGGCCTGTTGACATAGATTTCATTGCTGAGTGATATTGCATTGTACGTAAGTACCACAACTGCTTTATCCATTTTTCGCTTTCTGCGATATTGAACTTGTACCATAAACGAGGTTCTTGTAAACAGAGCCATCCCAAACTTTGGGGTGGCTGTGTCTTTTTTATTTTAATTTCCCTAAGCTATAGGACCATAAGTGGAATTGACCTAGGCTCTGTTGCTTTCTTTTTTAGATGTTTCAGGAAACACCATACACTTCTCCCGAGTGAATATATTCAGGAAAAAACGCATACGCCCTGTTTGTCCAAGTGCATCATTGTGGACGTTCTGCCTCTTTTCCTATGCTTTAAATGCAATTCCAGTCTACCTCCTGAAATCGGTTTTCTGCAATTCTGCCCCGCTATCAAGTCCTCTTGGCAGCCTTACTTCAGTATATTTTTGGACGATAGCTGTCATTTATAATTCTGCAGGTTTGTGAATTACAGGGCCCCTGAGCTCCTTTCTTCAACTCGCTTTCTTGTGAGCTGGCCGCAACACCGCAGGATTGCTTCAGGTCCTAATGTTGTTCCGGCATGGCACGCTGAGCCTTTGGTTAATTCCTCTTCCTTGTGGGTAATGAGAGTTAAATTTGCCCATCCAGACACCTCCAGCTAGTCTCTTATTGGTCCTCCCTATTCCTGTTCATCTTCCGCAGAAATTGCAAACTGGGCCAAACAGGAGGTTAAAGGCACTGACTCTCCAAGTCGGGAGAGTGTTAGTAAAGCGTCTGGAATGTTGCACCCGAGTACCAGGGGACGAAAACTGAGACATATTTGAACACGTCTCCTGATCACACGGTTGATCATACTCTGTGTTCCACATGCATGTTTCAGCTGAAGGAAGAATCCCTTAAACCTAGAGAGTTGAGAACCGTGGAATGGGTACCATGCAATATGACTTCAAAGGGTCTTCATTTGCTCACCGAACCTCTCCAATCCTATCACTGCTGCGTTTATGCCCCTGTACACACGCTTGATTCTCTTTCGGAGGCATAGCAATCCATAGGTTTTAAGATACTTCCTAGTCAGGTATATTCTTAGGCGTTTAATATGGGGTGTTGAGTCCATTTCGTTGAGCAAGGAGTAGCTCTTGTCTATTACATATTTGGCTTAAGGAACTTTATCTGTGCTCATTTCAATCTCTGGTTTTATGCAGCACCCCAACTCACCTTTCCCCTTAAGCAAGCATAAGTTGGTTTTCTAAATTTGAGACCCTGTTCTGTTTTGTAATCCAGTTCCTGTGTAGCCAAGTTTATATTCCGTGTATTAGTTATATCTTATGATGTTTCTTTTTCGGTGTGACTTATTTCAGTTAGAATCATCATACCTGAACCCACTCATTTTCTGCTACAGGCCTGTTGACATAGATTTCATTGCTGAGTGATATTGCATTGTACGTAAGTACCACAACTTCTTTATCCATTTTTCGCTTTCTGCGATATTGAACTTGTACCATAAACGAGGTTCTTGTAAACAGAGCCATCCCAAACTTTGGGGTGGCTGTGTCTTTTTTATTTTAATTTCCCTAAGCTATAGGACCATAAGTGGATTTGACCTAGGCTCTGTTGCTTTGTTTTTTAGATGTTTCAGGAAACACCATACACCTCTCCCGAGTGGCTGTTGGCAATTTACATCCCGCCCATCAGCATAACAGGGCTCCCAGTTCTACATGGCCTGTCCTGCCTTTCTGGATTTTATACTTTTTTCAGATGACCCTTTTGACTGTGGGGAAGTGAGACTTCATTGTAGTGCAGATTTCCTTTGCAAGCTTGCTTGGTTGGCCAAAAATGGCGTATGCGTTTTTTCCTGAATATATTCAGGAAAAAACGCATAAGACATTTTTGGCCAAGTGCATCATTGTGGACGTTCTTCCTCTTTTCCTATGCTTTAAATGCAATTCCAGTCTACCTCCTGAAATCGGTTTCCTGCAATTCTGCCCCGCTTTCAAGTCCTCTTGGCAGGCTTACTTCAGTATATTTTTGGACGATAGCTGTCATTTATAACTCTGCAGGTTTGTGAATTACAGTGCCCCTGAGCTCCTTTCTTCAACTCGCTTTCTTGTGAGCTGGCCGCAACACCGCAGGATTGCTTCAGGCCCTAATCTGGTTCCGGCATGGCACGCTGAGCCTTTGGTTAATTCCTCTTCCTGGTGGGAAATGAGAGTTAAATTTGCCCGTCCAGACACCTCCAGCTAGTCTCTCATTGGTTCTCCCTATTCCTGTTCATCTTCCGCAGAAATTGCAAACTGGGCCAAAAAGGACGTTAAAGGCACTGACTCTCCAAGTCGGGAGAGTGTTAGTAAAGTGTCTGGAATGTTACACCCGAGTACCAGGGGACGAGAACTGAGATATATTGGCACACGTCTCCCGATCACACGGTTGATCATACTCTGGGTTCCACATGCATGTTTTAGCTGAAGGAAGAATCCCTTAAACCTGGAGAGTTGAGACCCGTGGAATGGGTACCATGCAATATGATTTCAAAGGGTCTTCGTTTGCTCACCGAACCTCTCCAATCCTATTACTGGTGCGTTTATGCCCCTGTACACATGCTTGATTCTCTTTCGGAGACATAGCAATCCATAGGTTTTAAGATACTTACTAGTCAGCTACATACTTAGGCTTTTAATATGGGGTGTTGAGTCCATTTCATTGAACAAGGAGTAGCACTTGTCTATTCCATATTTGGCTTAAGGAACTTTATCTGTGCTCATTTCATCTCTAGTTTTATGCAGCACCCCAACTCACCGTTCCCCTTAAGCAAGCATAAGTTGGTTTTCTAAATTTGAGACCCTGTTCTGTTTTGTAATCCAGTTCCTGTGTAGCCAGGTTTACATTCCGTGTATTAGTGATATATTCTGATGTTTCTTTTCCTGTGTGACTTATTTCAGTTAGAATCATCATACCTGAATCCACTCATTATGCTGCTACGGGCCTGATGACATAGATTTCATTGCTGAGTGATATTGCATTGTACCTAAGTACCACAACTGCTTTATCCATTTTTCACTTTCTGCGATATTGAACTTGTACCATAAACGAGGTTCTTGTAAACATAGCCGTCCCAAACTTTTGGGTGGCTGTGTCTTTTTGATTTTAATTTCCCTAAGCTATAGGACCATAAGTGCTATTGCCCTCGGCTCTGTTGCTTTGTTTTTTAGATGTTTCAGGAAACACCATACACTTCTCCCTAGTGGCTGTTGGCAAATTACATCCCACCCATCAGCATAACAAGGCTCCCAGTTCTGCATGGCCTGTCCTGCCTTTCTGGATTTTACACTTTTTTCAGATGGCCCTTTTGACCGGGGCGAAGTGAGACTTCATTGTAGTGCAGATTTCCTTTACAAGCTTGCTTGCTTCGCCAAAAAGGGCGTATGCGTTTTTTCCTGAATATATTCAGTAAAAACCGCATACGCCCTTTTTGGCCAAGTGCATGATTGTCGATGTTCTGCCTCTTTTCCTATGCTTTAAATGCAATTCCAGTCTACCTCCTGAAATCGGTGTCCTGCAATTCTGCCCTGCTTTCAAGTCCTCTTGGCAACCTTATTTCAGTATATTTTTGGACGATAGCTGTCATTTATAAGTCTGCAGGTTTGTGAATTACAGTGCCCCTGAGCTCCTTTCTTCAACTCGCTTTCTTGTGAGCTGGCCGCAACACCGCAGGATTGCTTCAGGCCCTAATCTGGTTCCGACATGGCACGCTGAGCCTTTGGTTAATTCCTCTTCCTGGTGGGAAATGAGAGTTAAATTTGCCCGTCCAGACACCTCCATCTTGTCTCTCATTGGTTCTCCCTATTCCTGTTCATCTTCCGCAGAAATTGCAAACTGGGCCAAACAGGAGGTTAAAGTCACTGACTTTCCAAATCGGGAGAGTGTTAGTAAAGCGTCTGGAATGTTGCACCCGAGTACCAGGGGACGAACACTGAAACATATTTGAACACGTCTCCCTATCACACGGTTGATCATACTCTGGGTTCCACATGCGTGTTTTAGCTGAAGGAAGAATCCCTTAAACCTGGAGAGTTGAGATCCGTGGAATGGGTACCATGCAATATGACTTCAAAGGGTCTTCATTTGCTCACTGAACCTCTCCAATCCTATCAGTGCTGCTTTTATGCAACTGTACACACGCTTGATTCTCTTTCAGAGACATAGCAATCCATAGGGTTTAAGATACTTACTAGTCAGGTACATTCTTCGGCGTTTAATATGGGGTGTTGAGTCCATTTCGTTGAGCAAGGAGTATCTCTTGTCTATTCCATATTTGGCTTAAGGAACATTATCTGTGCTCATTTCAATCTCTGGTTTTATGCAGCACCCCAACTCACCTTTCCCCTTAAGCAATCATAAGTTGGTTTTCTAAATTTGAGAACTTATTCTGTTTTGTAATTCAGTTCCTTTGTAGCAAGTTTACATTCCGTGTATTAGTGATATCTTATGATGTTTCTTTTTCTGTGTGACTTATTTCAGTTAGAATCATCATACCTGAATCCACTCATTATGCTGCTACGGGCCTGATGACATAGATGTCATTGCTGAGTGATATTGCATTGTACGTATGTACCACAACTTCTTTATCCATTTTTCACTTTCTGCAATATTGAACTTGTCCCGTAAACGAGGTTCTTGTAAACAGAGCCGTCCCAAACTTTGGGGTGGCTGTGTCTTTTTGATTTTAATTTCCCTAAGCTATAGCACCATAAGTGGAAGTGCCCTAGGCTCTGTTGCTTTGTTTTTTAGATGTTTCAGGAAACACCATACACTTCTCCCGAGTGGCTGTTGGCAATTTACATCCCACTCATCAGCATAACCAGGCTCCCAGTTCTCCATGGCCTGTACTGCCTTTCTGCATTTTACACTTTTTTCAGATGGCCCTTTTTACCAGGGGGAAGTGAGACTTCATTGTAGTGCAGATTTCCTTTGCAAGCTTGCTTGGTTGGCCAAAAAGGGCGTATGCGTTTTTTCCTGAATATATTCAGGAAAAAACGCATACGCCCTTTTTGTTCAAGTGCATCGTTGTGGACGTTCTGCCTCTTTTCCTATGCTTTAAATGCAATTCCAGTCGACCTCCTGAAATCGGTTTCCTGCAATTTTGCCCGGCTTTCAAGTCCTCTTGGCAGCCTTACTTCAGTATATTTTTGGACGATGGCTGTCATTTATAACTCTGCAGGTTTGTGAATTACAGTGCCCCTGAGCTCCTTTCTTCAATTCGCTTTCTTTTGAGCTGCCCGCAACACTGCAGAATTGCTTCAGGCCCTAATCTGGTTCTGGCACGGGATGCTGAGTCTTTGGTTAATTCCTCTTCCTGGTGGGAAATGAGAGTTAAATTTGCCTGTCCAGACACCTCCAACTAGTCTCTCATTGGTCCTCACTATTCCTGTTCATCTTCCACAGAAATTGCAAACTTGGCCAAACAGGAGGTTAAAGGCACCGACTGTCCAAGTCGGGAGAGTGTTAGTAAAGCATCTGGAATGTTGCACCCGAGAACCAGGGGACGGGAACTGAGACATATTTGAACACATCTCCCGATCACACAGTTGATCATACTCTGGGTTCCACATGCGTGTTTTAGCTGAAGGAAGAATCCCTTAAACCTGGAGAGTTGAGACCCGTCGAATAGGTACCATGCAATATGACTTCAAAGGGTCTTCATTTGCTCACCGAACCTCTCCAATCCTATCACTGCTGCGTTTATGCCCCTGTACACACGCTTGATTCTCTTTTGGAGACATAGCAATCCATAGGTTTTAAGATACTTACTAGTCAGGTACATACTTAGGCGTTTAATATGGGGTGTTGAGTCCATCTCGTTGAGCAAGGAGTAGCTCTTGTCTATTCCATATTTGGCTTAAGGAACTTTATCTGTGCTCATTTCAATCTCTGGTTTTATGCAGCACCCCAACTCACCTTTCCCCTTAAGCAAGCATAAGTTGGTTTTCTAAATTTGGGACCTTATTCTGTTTTGTAACTCTTTTCCTGTGTAGCAAGTTTACATTCCGTGTATTAGTGATATCTTATGATGTTTCTTTTTCTGTGTGACTTATTTCAGTTAGAATCATCATACCTGAATCCACTCATTATGCTGCTACGGGCCTGATGACATAGATTTCATTGCTGAGTGATATTGCATTGTACGTAAGTACCACAACTTCTTTATCCATTTTTCGCTTTCTGCAATATTGAACTTGTCCCGTAAACGAGGTTCCCTTAAACAGAGCCGTCCCAAACTTTGGGGTGGTTGTCTCTTTTTGATTTTAATTTCCCTAAGCTATAGCACCATAAGTGGAAGTGCCCTAGGCTCTGTTGCTTTGTTTTTTAGATGTTTCAGGAAACACCATACACTTCTCCCGAGTGGCTGTTGGCAATTTACATCCCACCCATCAGCATAACAATGCTCCCAGTTCTCCATTGCCTGTCCTGCCTTTCTGGATTTTACACTTTTTTCAGATGGCCCTTTTGACTGGGGGGAAGTGAGACTTCATTGTAGTGCAGATTTCCTTTGTAAGCTTGCTTGGTTTGCCAAAAAGGGCGTATGCGTTTTTTCCTGAATATATTCAGGAAAAAACGCATACGCACTTTTTGGCCAAGTGCATCATTGTCGTCGTTCTGCCTCTTTTCCTATGCTTTAAATGCAATTCCTGTCTACCTCCTGAAATAGGTTTCCTGCAGTTCTGCCTTGCTTTCAATGCCTCTTCATAGCCTTACCTCAATATAGTTTTTGAAAATAGTTGGCCTTTATAACTCTGCACGTTTTTGAATTGCAGTGGCCCTTAGCTCCATTTTTCAGCTCATATTTTTGTGATCTTGCCTCATAACCACAGGATTCCTTCAGGCCCTATTCTTCTTCTGGGGCACCTTGCTGTGCCTTTGGTTTATTCTTCTTACTGATGTGAAATTAGAGTGACATGTGCCCATTGAAACCGCTACAGCTTGTTTCTCACTGGTTCCCCCTATTCCCATTCATCCTCCGCACTAACTGCAGACTGTGCGATACCAGAACTTAAAGGCATTGACTCTCCATGTGAGGATGTTGTTAGTAAAGCGGCTGGAATGTCGATCCGGAGCCCCAGGAGAGGAAAAATGAGGTGCGTTTTAGAAACCTTTCCCGATCATATGGTATACCAGTCGCTGGGTTTCCCAAGCATGGTTTAGCTGTAGGAAGATTCCCTTCAACCTGGATTGTTGGGACCCTTGGAATGAGTAGCATGAAGTATTGCATTAAACTTTTGGCAGTTGCTCACCAAAACTCACCAATCCTCTCAGCCCCAAGTGTCCAGCCTTATGTGTTATCCAGCTGTGGGTTTATATGTGGTCAATCCAGGTTGCATCACAGCCCCTGAGCAAATTTTGTAAGAATTTTTCTCTCTTTCATTGTTTCTGCGTTTTGTTTTTAAAATTTATTTCTATAATGGGGTTTAGCTCATTTTCACTGCTGTGTTTGTGCCGCTCTGCACACACTTGATTCCCTTATGGAGATATATCAATACATGGATTTTTTTTTTCTTTTGCGATACGTGGGCCTCTCACTGTTGTGGCCTCTCCCGCCGCGGAGCACAGGCTCCGGACGCGCAGGCTCAGCGGCCATGGCTCACGGGCCCAGCCACTCCGCGGCACATGGGATCCTCCCGGACCAGGGCACGAACCCGCGTCCCCTGCATCGGCAGGCGGACTCTCAACCACTGTGCCACCAGGGAAGCCCAATACATGGATTTTAAGATTCTTATTACTCAGATATATTTCTCTGTGGTTTATAAGGTGTGTTGAGGCCAGTTCATTGAGCAAGGTGTAGATCTTGTCTAATATCTATTTGGTTTATTGAACGGTATCTGTGCTAATTTCAAACTCTGGTTTTATGCATCACCCCACCTCTCCTTTCCCCTTAAGCTGACATAAGTGTGTTTTCTAAATGTGAGACACTGTTCTGTTCTGTAATTCATTTCTTGTGCAGCCATATTTACCCTCCCTCTATAAGTGATATCTTATGATATGTTTCTTTTTCTGTTTGACTTATTTCAAGTAGTATTATCGGACCTAAATCCACTCTTTATCCTTCTACTAGCCTTATTACATTGATTTCATGGTGAAGAGATATTCCATTGTACATAAGTACCACATCTTCTTTATCCATTGTTCTCTTTCCTGGGATATTTAAGGTGTACTGAAGTTGAGGTTCTTGTAAACAGAGTAGCCCTAAACTGTGGTGTGCTTGTGTCTTGTTGATTTTTAGACTTCCCTAGATATATTCCCATGATTGGAAGTGTCCTATGCTCTGTAGCTCTGTTTTTTAGATGATTTAGGAACCACCATACACTTCTCCAGAGTGGCTCTCGGCAGTTCACACACTGCCCATCAGCGTATAAAGGCTCCCTGTTCTCCATGGCCTGTCCTGCATTTCTGGTTTTTACAATTTTTTAGGATGGCCCTTTTGACCGGTGGGAAATGAGACTTCTTTGTTGTGCACATTTGCATTGTTTGCTTGCTTCGTTGCCCATAAAGTGCGTATGCGTTTTTTCCTGGATATAATCAGGAAAAACGCATACGCCCTTTTGGGCCAACTGCATCATTGTCGAAATTCTGCCGCTTTTCATGTGCTTTAAAGACGAGTCCAATCTATCTCTTGAAATCTGTTTCTTGCAATTCTGTCTTGCATTCAGATCCTCTTCTTTGCCTTACCTCAACATAGTTTTGGACGTTAGTTTTCATTTATAACTCTGCAGGTTTGTGAATTGCAGTGACCCTGAGCTCCATTTTTTAAGTTGCTCTTTTGTGAGCTGGCCTCAAACCCGCAGGATTGCTTCAGGCCCTATTTTGGCTCCGGCGAGGCGGGCTGAGCCTTTTTTCAATTCTTATTCTTAATGGGAAATTAGAGTGATATGTGCCCGTCCAAACCCCTACAACTATTCTCTCATTGGTTCCCCTCTTCCCGTTCATCCTCCTCACAATTTGCAAAATGTGTGAAACAGAAGTTGAAATGTGCTGATTCTCCAAGTGGGGAGATTCTAAGTAACGTGGCTGGAATGGTGAACAGGAGCACCAGGAGAGGATAAATGAGCTGCATTTTAGACACATCTCCCGATCACATGGTGTACAGTCCTCTGGGTTTTCCATGCATGTTTTAGCTGTAGGAAGATCCCTTGAACCTGCAGATTTGGGACCCATTGAATGGGTACCAGGTAGTATTACTTTAAAGGGTGTGCATTTCCTCACCCAACCTCACATTTCTCTTAGTGCAAACAGTTTCCAGCCTTATGTCTCATCCTGCTGTGGGTCTAGATGTGTTCAATCCATGTTGTATCACCGTCCCTGAGGAAAAGTTGTAAGAGGTTTTCTCTGTCTCTCTGTCGTTTATTTTTTTCAATTTGTTACTATATTGGTTACAGCTGATTTTCAAAGCTCTGTTTCTTGCTGCTGTACATCCACTTGATTCACGTACAGAGAGACATCAGTAAATTCTTTTTCAGATTCTTACCAGTCGTATATATTCTTTCCCGGTGACTTGAGTGTGCTGAGTGCAGTTCTTTTAGCTACCGTGTAGGCTTTGTTGATTATCAGTTTGGTATTTGGAATGGTATCTTTGCTAATTTCAACCTCCTGGATGATGCCTCACCCCTCCCCACCTTTCCCGTTTAGCAGCCTTATGCGTGTTTCCTACATATTTGACTATGTTTTTGTTTTGTAATTTATTTCATGTGTAGCCATTTTGGATTCCACCTTTAAGTGATATCTTATGATATGTGTCTTTTTCTTTTTGAATTATGTCACTTAGAATGATCATACGTAACTCCTCCGGAGTTGTTACAACTGGCCATAGTTCATTGATTTCCAGGCTGAATAATATTCCACTCTACCTACGTACCACATCTCTATCCATTTTTTCTCTCCAGAGACATTTAAGTTATATCCTAGTCGAGGATCTTTTAAACAGAGAGGGGGTAAACATTGGGGTGCCTGTGTCCTCTTGATTTTTGTTTTTCCCAAGATATACGCCCATGAGTGCAAGTGCCCTATGCTCTGTAGCTCATTTTTTAGATGCTTTAGTAAACACAATACACTTCTCCAGAATGGCCGTTGGCAATATACATTTCCACTATAAGTCTCACAGGGCTCCCTCTTCTCCTTGCCCTGTCCTGCATTTCTGTTGTTTACGCTTTATGAGGATGGCTCTTCTGACTGATGAGAAGTGATATCTTTTGTAGTATTGACTTCCAGTGCCCACCTGTTTGCTTGGCTAAAAAAGTGTATGCCCTTTTCTTGAATATATACAGAAAAAAACGCATACACCCTTTTTGGCCAACTGCAATGTTGGCAATGTTCAGCTCCTTTTCTCGTGCTTAATGGCGAGTCCTTTCTACCTCCTCAGATCCCTTTCCTGCCATTCTCCCTTGCTTACAAGTCCTTTTCTCTGACTTTCCTCAAGACATTTTTCAGTGATGGATATTTTCAACTCTGCAGTTTCGTGAATTTTACTGCCCCTGAGTTCCATTGTTCAACTTGTGTTTATGGGAACTGGCCACAAAGCAGCGGGATTTCCTCAAGCCCTATACTGTTTCCATGGGCAACCCTAGCCTTTGGTCAATTCGTCTTCCTGGTTGGAAATTAGAGTGACATGTGCCTGTCTGAACACCTAGGACTTGTCTCTCATTGTTCCTCATCCTTCCGCTTCATCCTCTGGACAAATTCCAAACTGTACGCAACAGGATGTTGACAGTGCTGACATCTCCAAGTGGGGAGACTGTTAGTAAAGACGCTGGGGGGGTGAACCCGAGCACCAGGAGATGAGGAGATGAGATGCCTTTTCCAAACTCTTCCCGATCAGACGGTATACCATCCTCTGGGTGTGACAGACATGTTTTAGCAGTAGGAAGAGTCCCATTCATGTAAGGAGAACATCAGGGCTTTTTCAAAATCAGTGTCTGCCCGAAACCCAAACTGGGGAATTTTTTAAGCTACGGCTACACATATGTTCATTAAGGGCCTGGGGAAGTAGGCAGAGTCCAAACTTTAGATGATTGAAGTCTTCAGGGTCAGAAGCACTCACCACCAGCTTCCCTTAGGTTACACTTTAACTGTCATTGATAGATGACAATGACAATAAAAATATCTATTCTTTTCCAGATTATTTCCCCTTATAGCTTATTGCAAAATGTTGAGTGTAGTTCCCTGTGCTATACAGTAGTTCCTTGTTGATGATCTATTTTATACATAGCAGTGTGTATGTGTTAATCCCAAACTGTTAATTTATCCCTCCTCCCACCTTTCCCCTTTGGTAATAATAAATTATAAGATTTTATACTTCTCAGAAATGGGGGAGCTGAAAGAGAGGTATCATTTTCAATGGAAAAGCATTTAAAACAAGATTGAAGCTTTAACCAAGATTATTAGATGTACATCTTTGGAAAGAAATCACTTCGTTTCTCTAATATTGACCTGACAAATAAGACAAACCTTTTCACTGAACTTGCTTATAATAAAGTGATGGAAATATCAAATGGAAGTGTTAGAAACATCTTATTTTACCCGAGCCTTATACACTGTTCTATGTTAACTACAGTTTGGCTCACACATCTGTTCATTGAGGTTACAATAGTCTCAATTTCTGTTACTGATCCTCCAGAGTGGACCCCAACAAGTGTCCCCCTGCCCAGTGTCATTGGGGCCAACAGATCGAGACTGAGTTTGGTTCACAAGCAAAGGAAACTTTATATTTTGATCAGAGAATGGAGAGGTGAGAGCATGCACTACCCCGTGGGCTGTGGGCTGGGCTGTTGTGTAGAGATCCTGTCAGAGTCAGTGGGAGGGAGGGGGCGGAGCTCTCGAGGGCCGGGTTGGCTGCAGCTCAGGCTCTATATCGCGGAGTCTGCACTGGGCCCCAGGAGCTGAGGTGTCGTCCCAGCCATTCTGCACTAGGAAATCTGGTCTGAAGTGCCGGGTGTGGAACCTCTGCATGCGGGACCCTAGGAGCACATGAAATTAGACAAAGCACAAAGGATAAAAAAGGTTAGACTTGACTTTATTGCCCAGATTCTATTTTTATCTCCCAGGGATTTTTAATGGGCTTTGCTGGGGACAAACCCCTCCTCTGCCTTTTGTCCCGTTCCTCATTCTTGGAGTGCTGAGGGTGCAGACCCTTCTTCTGTAACTGCTGAGTGCTGAGTTGGGAGCCCTCATACCCGGGGGCGAGGGTCAGGGCTTCTCCCCAGCAGCCTCCAGGTGACGTTGATTGTCCCCAGGCCCCCTGCCTCCCTGCTCGTCCACCTGAGCACCAGCATTGGAAGTGTTATAGATTCTAATGACCTTTAAGGGTCCAGGAAAGAGATGTGCAGAGACGCTGTGGGGGCCGGTTTCACCCCGCCCCACATTTGTTCGGCCACCTTAGGCTGACCGTTTCTGCCAGCCTAGATGCTCTGACCAGTAGTCTGCGCTTTCTTCAATTAGGCCCCTGAATTAATGTACAAACAGCACCAGGTGTCAGAGCCCTGCCTGCTCAACTCCCAGACAGTCCAGGGTCAGTGGTGATCAAGGACCATGATGGCCACTGAGTCAACAGCCTTTTGAAGTAAACAGGAGTCCAGCTGGTCTTATTGGCCACCATCATCACGGTGTCTGTAGGCTTTTCTATGGTGACAGTGTGATATACGGTTCCCCCGCCAAGATTATTAGCTCCCCTCTGGGTAAGCAGTAGTCTACTCTTTTGGGACACACTCTTGTTGTTTTATGAGAGAAACTCCAGGTCAAGTGATGTTCACACGAGTCGTCATGGTGCCCTGTTGCCCCCGGTTATCTCTCTGGATGTTGGAGTTGGAGGGCCTCCTCACTCGAGGTTGGTGTGCCCACGGAGCGAACCCTGCAACTTCAGGACATGGTTGGTGGTTAGGATCACCACGTGGGGTCCTTTTCCCTTAGGAGGGAGGTGGCCTTTTGGGCTGCTGATTTCCAGGTTTTTAGATACCGCCAGTATCTTGGCCAGATGTGGCAGTGGGCCAAGCCCCTTGGTGCCCGTAGTTTATCCTACCTGGATGGCATTCTTGCATTGTTCCATTTCAAGTGGTCCCAGTTTTTGCACTAATTCTCCAATGGCGATTCACCTTTCACCGGGAATGTAAAGGTCAAAGGGTTTAGCTAAATTAGGGAGTTCCAGGGCAAGGGTCTGAATTGACTGCTCTTTCCATTCTTGAAAGGCCACTTCTGGATTCTATTCAAAAGGATCATCATCTTTTCCTTTCAGTGTTTCATATAGAGGCCCAGCTAGTAGACTGTAGTTAGGGATCCAGAAGCAGCAAACCCTGGCCTCCCCAGGAACCCCTAAGCTGTCTTCTAGTTTTAGAAAGGGGTAAGGCTGAAAATGGTTTCTTCCCTTTCCTGGGATGGGCTTCTCCGACCTTCTGTGAGAACGAAGCCCAGGCAGGTCACTGCAGTCTGTGATATTTGAGCTTTTTCTTGGACAACTTCTATCCTTTATTGGCTTGGTAGTTCAGAGGCCTCCTTAGTAGGGCTGGCAATCAGAATGTCGTCTGCGTACTGAAGGAGGGTTTCCTTTCCCAGAGGTAGAACTTTTAGGTCTTTAGCTAAGCTTTCCCCAAAGATGGTGTGGGAATTTTTGCACCCTTGGGGCAAGACGGCCCGGAAGTATTGTTTTAGTTGTATGTTGAGTCCTGCCACTCACAAGCCAAAATTTCTTGTGACTCTGGGACTAATGGAATACAAAAGAAGGCATCATTGAAGACTAATACAGAATACCATGTCCTGGTGGTTGGTAGAATGACCAGCAGGGTGTAGGAATTAGGAGCAGCTGGAGGTATATCCTCGGTGGCTTCACTGACTGTCCTGACATCCTTTACCAGGTCCCCAGCAGCCCATGGGGCTCTCGTGGTCAGACCAATCCCAGAATATGGAGCTCACCTGGGCAGGTACCCCACCCCCACCCCAGCCCACGGGGCTCTCGTGGTCAGGCCCCTCCCAGGATACAGAGCTACCCTTGCAGGTACCGTGGCAGGGCTGGGCACACAGGAACCGTGCACATAGCCCTCATTGCAGAGCACCCCCAGCTCACCTGTCGCTCAGAGCTGACACAGAGCACCTCAGAGCAGGACTTGAACTAACAAACAGCAGCTGCGACAGGTCTGTGACCCTGGGCATCACTCTGTGCGGCCTCCCTCCACCTGGTCTTCCAGAGACTTCCACTGCACCCGGGGCACCAGGCCTCTGTCTCCAACCACCACCCACCCCTCCTCTCCCTGACTCCTGGGTTCCTCTCATTAGGAGAGGGTTTTCTTGAAGTTGTCTCCCACTCATGGGCCAGATAAAATGATTAGAAAACAAGCCAAAGCTGCAGCCCCTTGTCTATCCTGACTCTCAGGAGCCCACACCTGTTCCTTGGACCTGGCCGGTTCAGCAAGTTCCATTTTCTGCAACTGTGAGCCCCTGAGGGATGATGATTGGCTGACCTGGGCAGCCTTACCGTGCCGGCCAGCCCTCCCCAGGTGTGCCTGGGTTGAGATCAATATAAATACCACTCCAGGCAGCAAGAGGCCCTGCAGCCGTGCCTGACGCCATTTTCTCTGCCCTGTCAGCAGTCTCGGGGCTGGGCTGGTGGGAGGGAGTGAGAGGCCACGGCTTTGTGGGTGGCCCAGTGTGAGTGGGGCTCTGCTGGACTTTCTGCAGCAGTTGCCAGGCTGCCACCTGCTAAAGAAGAGGATGTGTCACCCATACCTGCTGCTGGAATTTCTCCCTGGGCAGAGGTGAGGAAGGAAAAAAGCAGTGGGGGCAGGGACAGGACGGGTATCTCAGGCAGGGAAATGGAAATCTTCCAGAAGAGCACCCAGGGCCAGGACCATCCTGGCTGGCCTGCAGGCACCAAGTCGGCCGGTATGCTGTCACTCGTGTGGCTCTATGGCCCTTCCTCTAGGCTTTCAAGTCCTTGTATATATTCAGGTGTTTTACCTGGGACGGGTGGGAATAGTTCAGCAGCAACTGGCCTGGGGCTCAGCTCACGTTTACTCACAGATGCCTCGGCACGGTGCCCCAGCTTTGCAATGAGGACGCTTGTTGCGTGGGGGCTGCTGGCTGAATGGGAGACGATTCCCCACCACTGACCAACTTCAGAATTGTTTACAACTGGAGCAAGTGCCCTGATACGGTTTTCCTCTGTGGAACTGGTGGGTTCTGTGTTTTTTTTCTCTTTTTCGTTTTTGGTTCAAGGTAGATTTTATTCCTCTTTTTTGTATTTACAGATATAAGCATAGAAATAATTTATTCATATAAATACATGTATGTGAAGGGAATAATTATTTTTTCTGTTTTATTTTTTTAATTTTATTTCTTTTTAATTTTGAATTTTATTTTATATTTTTATACAGCAGGTTCTTATTGGTTATCTATTTTATACATATAAATGTATACATGCCAATCCCAGTCTCTCAACTCCTCCCACCACCAACCCCCCCAACAGCTTTCCCCCCTTGTTGTCCATACGTTTGTTGTCTACATCTGTTGCTCTATTTATGCCTTGCAAAATGGTTAATCTGTACAGTTTTTCTAGGTTCCACATATATGCATGAATATACAAGATTTGTTTTTCTCTTTCTGACTTACTTCACTCTGTATGACAGTCTCTAGATCCATCGACGTCTCTACAAATGACTAATTTCATTCCTTTTCATGGCTTAGTAATATTCCATTTTATATATGTACCACTGCTTTATGCATTCGTCTGTCTGTGGGCATTTAGGTTGCTTCCATTACCTCGATATTGTAAAGAGTGATACAATGAACATTGCGGTGAATGTCTCTTTTTGATTTATGGTTTTGTCTGGGTATATGTCCAGAACTGGGATTGCTGTATCATATGGTAATTCTACTGTTAGTTTCTTAAGAAACTCCATATTGTTCTCCATAGTGACTGTATCAATTTATATTCCCAACAATAGTGGAAGAGGGTTCCTTTTCTCCACACATTTCCAGCATTTTTTGTTTGTAGATTTTCTGATGATGCCCATTCTACCAGGTGTGAGGTGATACCTCATTGTTGAGTCCATTTTGTTGAGCAAGGGGTAGGTCTTGTCTATTACATATTTAGCTTATGGAACGGTATCTGTGCTAATTTCAAACTCTGCTTTTATGCAGCACCACAACTCACCTTCCCCCTTAAGCAAGCATAAGTTGGTTTTCTAAACATGAGACCCTGTTCTGTTTTGTAATTCAGTTCATATGTAACCAAGTTCACATTCCATGTATTAGTGATACCTTATGATGTTTCTCTTTCTGTGTGACTTTTTTCACTTAGAATCACCGTGCCTCAATCCACTCATTATGCTGGTACGGGCCTGGTGACATAGTTTTCATTGCTGAGAGGTATTCTGTTGTACGTAAGTACCGCAACTTCTTGACCATTATTTGCTCTTTGGCATATTTAACTTGTGCTGAAGAAGAGGTTCCTGTAAAAGAGCCGTCCCAAATTTTGGGGTGGCTGTGTCTTTTTGATTTTAATTTCCCTAAGCTATAGGACCATAAGTGGAAGTGCCCTAGGCTCTGTTGCTTTGTTTTTTAGATGTTTCAGGAAACACCATACACTTCTCCCAAGTGGCTGTTGGCAATTTACATCCCGCCCATCAGCATAACAAGGCTCCCAGTTCTCCATGGCCTGTCCTGCCTTTCTGGATTTTACACTTTTTTCAGATGGCCCTTTTACTGGGGGAAGTGAGACTTCATTGTAGTGCAGATTTCCTTGGCAAGCTTGCTTGGTTGGCCAAAAAGGGCGTATGCGTTTTCTCATGAATATATTCAGGAAAAAACGCATACGCCCTTTTTGGCCAAGTGCATCATTGTGAAGGTTCTGCCTCTTTTCCTATGCTTTAAATGCAATTCCAGTCTACCTCCTGAAGTCGGTTTCCTGCAATTCTGCCCGGCTTTCAAGTCCTCTTGGCAGCCTTACTTCAGTATATTTTTGGACGATAGCTGTCATTTATAACTCTGCAGGTTTGTGAATTACAGTACCCCTGAGCTCCTTTCTTCAACTCGCTTTCTTGTGAGCTGGCCGCAACACCGCAGGATTGCTTCAGGTCCTAATCTGGTTCTGGCACGGCACGCTGAGCCTTTGCTTAATTCCTCTTCCTGGTGGGAAATGAGAGTTAAATTTGCCCGTCCAGACACCTCCAGCTAGTCTCTCATTAGTCTTCCCTATCCCTGTTCATCTTCCGCAGAAATTTCAAACTGGGCCAAACAGGAGGTTAAAGGCACTGACTCTCCAAGTCGGGACAGTCTTGTAAAGCGTCTGGAATGTTGCACCCGAGTACCAGGGGACAAGAACTGAGACATATTTGAACCCGTCTCCCGATCACATGGTTGATCATACTCAGGGTTCCACATGCATGTTTTAGCTGAAGGAAGAATCCCTTAAACCTGGAGAGTTGAGACCCGTGGAATGGGTACCATGCAATATGACTTCAAAGGGTCTTCATTTGCTCACCGAACCTCTCCAATCCTATCACTGCTGCGTTTATGCCCCGGTACTCACGCTTGTTTCTCTTTCAGAGACATAGCAATCCATAGGTTTTAAGATACTTACTAGTCAGGTACATTATTAGGCGTTTAATATGGGGTTTTGAGTCCATTTCGTTGAGCAAGGAGTAGCTCTTGTCTATTCCATATTTGGCTTAAGGAACTTTATCTGTGCTCATTTCAATCTCTGGTTTTATGCAACACCCCAAATCACCTTTCCCCTTAAACAAGCATAAGTTGGTTTTCTAAATTTGAGACCCTGTTCTGTTTTGTAATCCAGTTCCTGTGTAGCCAAGTTTACATTCCGTGTATTAGTGGTATGTTATGATGTTTCTTTTTCTGTGTGACTTATTTCAGTTACAATCATCATACCTGAATCCACTCATTATGCTGCTATGGGCCAGATGACATAGATTTCATTGCTGAGTGATATTGCATTGTACGTAAGTACCACAACTTCTTTATCCATTTTTCACTTTCTGCGATATTGAACATGTACCGTAAACGAGGTTCTTGTAAACAGAGCCGTCCCAAACTTTGGTTTGGCTGTGTCTTTTTGATTTTAATTTCCCTAAGCTATAGGACTATAAGTGGAAGTGCCCTAGGCTCTGTTGCTTTGTTTTTTAGATGTTTCAGGAAACACCATACACTTCTCCCGAGTGGCTGTTGGCAATTTACATCCCGCCCATCAGCATAACAAGGCTCTCAGTTCTCCATGGCCTGTCCTGCCTTTCTGGATTTTACACTTTTTACAGATGGCCCTTTTGACCCGGGAGAAGTGAGACTTCATTGTAGTGCAGATTTCCTTTGCGAGCTTGCTTGGTTGGCCAAAAAGTGCGTATGCTTTTTTTCCTGAATATATTCAGGAAAAAACGCATATGCCCTTTTTGGCCTAGTGCATCATTGTCGACGTTCTGCCTCTTTTCCTATGCTTTAAATGCAATTCCAGTCTAACTCCTGAAATCGGATTCCTGCAATTCTGCCCCGCTTTCAAGTCCTCTTGGCAGCCTTACTTCAGTATATTTTTGGACGATAGCTGTCATTTATAACTCTGCAGGTTTGTGAATTACAGTGCCCCTGAGCTCCTTTCTTCAACTCGCTTTCTTGTGAGCTGGCCGCAACACCGCAGGATTGCTTCAGGCCCTAATCTGGTTCCGGCACGGCACGCTGAGCCTTTGCTTAATTGCTCTTCCTGGTGGGAAATGAGAGTTAAATTTTCCCGTCCAGACACCTCCAGCTAGTCTCTCATTGGTTCTCCCTATTTCTGTTCATCTTCCGCGGAATTTGCAAACTGGGCCAAACAGGAGGTTAAAGGCACTGACTCTCCAAGTCGGGAGAGTGTTAGTAAAGCATCTGGAATGTTGCACCCGAGTACCAGGGGACGAGAACTGAGATATATTGGACCACGTCTCACGATCACACGGTTGATCATACTCTGGGTTCCACATGCATGTTTTAGCTGAAGGAAGAATCCCTTAAACCTGGAGACTTGAGAACCGTGGAATGGGTACCATGCAATATGACTTCAAAGGGTCTTCGTTTGCTCACCGAACCTCTCCAATCCTATCACTGTTGCGTTTATGCCCCTGTACACATGCTTGATTCTCTTTCGGAGGCATAGCAATCCATAGGTTTTAAGATACTTACTAGTCAGGTACATTCTTAGGCGTTTAATATGGGGTGTTGAGTCCATTTCGTTGAGCAAGGAGTAGCTCTTGTCTATTATATATTTGGCTTAAGGAACTTTATCTGTGCTCATTTCAATCTCTGGTTTATGCAGCACCCCAACTCACCTTTCCCCTTAAGCAAGCATAAGTGGGTTTTCTAAATTTGACAACCTGTGCTGTTTTGTAATTCAGTTCTGTGTAGCCAAGTTTACATTCCATGTATTAGTGATATCTTATGATGTTTCTTTTTCTGTGTGACTTATTTCAGTTAGAATCATCATACCTGAATCCACTCATTATGCTGCTACGGGCCTGATGACATAGATTTCATTGCTGAGTGATATTGCATTGTACGTAAGTACCACAACTTCTTTATCCATTTTTCACTTTCTGCGAAATTGAACTTGTGCCGTAAAGGAGTTCTTGTAAACAGAGCCGTCCCAAACATTGAGGTGGCTGTGTCTTTTTTATTTTAATTTCCCTAAGCTATAGGACCATAAGTGGAAGTGCCCTAGGCTCTGTTGCTTTGTTTTTTAGATGTTTCAGGAAACGCCATACACTTCTCCTGAGTGGCTATTGGCAATTTACATCCCGCCCATCAGCATAACAAGGCTCCCAGTTCTCCATGGCCTGTCCTGCCTTTCTGGATTTTACACTTTTTTCAGATAGCCCGTTTGACCAGGGGGAAGTGAGACTTCATTGTAGTGCAGATTTCCTTTGCAATCTTGCTTGATTGGCCAAAAAGTGCGTATGCGTTTTTTCCTGAATATATTCAGGAAAAAACGCATACGCCCTTTTTGGCCAAGTGCATCATTGTCGACGTTCTGCCTCTTTTCCTATGTTTTAAATGCAATTCCAGTCTACCTCCTGAAATCGGTTTCCTGCAATTCTGCCCCGCTTTCAAGTCCTCTTGGCAGCCTTACTTCAGTATATTTTTGGACGATAGCTGTCATTTATAACTCTGCAGGTTTGTGAATTACAGTGCCCCTGAGCTCCTTTCTTCAACTCGCTTTCTTGTGAGCTGGCCGCAACACCGCAGGATTGCTTCAGGCCCTAATCTGGTTCTGGCACGGCACGCTGAGCCTTTGGTTAATTCCTCTTCCTGGTGGGAAATGAGAGTTAAACTTGCCCATCCAGACACCTCCAGCTAGTCTCTCATTGGTCCTCCCTATTCCTCTTCATCTTCCGCAGAAATTGCAAACTGGGCCAAGCAGGAGGTTAAAGGCACTGACTCTCCAAGTCGGGAGAGTGTTAGTAAAGCGTCTGAAATGTTGCACCTGAGTACCAGCGGACGAAAACTGAGACATATTTGAACACGTCTCCCAGTCACACGGTTGATCATACTCTGGGTTCCACATGCATGTTTCAGCTGAAGGAAGAATCCCTTAAAGCTGGAGAGTTGAGACCCGTGGAATGGGTACCATGCAATATGACTTCAAAGGGTCTTCATTTGCTCACCGAACCTCTCCAATCCTATCACTGCTGCGTTTATGCCCCTGTACACACGCTTGATTCTCTTTCAGAGACATAGCAATCCATAGGTTTTAAGATACTTACTAGTCAGGTACATTCTTAGGCGTTTAATATGGGGTGTTGAGTCCATTTCGTTGAGCAAAGAGTAGCTCTTGCCTATTCCGTATTTGGCTTAAGGAAATTTATCTGTGCTCATTTCAATCTCTGGTTTTATGTAGCACCCCAACTCACCTTTCCCCTTAAGCAAGCATAAGTTGGGTTTCTAAATTTGAGACCCTCTTATGTTTTGTAATCCAGTTCCTGTGTAGCCAGGTTTACATTCCGTGTATTAGTGATATCTTATGATGTTTCTTTTTCTGTGTGACTTATTTCAGTGAGAATCATCATACCTGAATCCAGTCTATGCCTCTACGGGCCTGATGACATAGATTTCATTGCTGAGTGATATTGCATTGTACGTAACTACCACATCTTCTTTATCCATTTTTCACTTTCTGCGATATTGAACTTCTACCATAAATAGGGTTCTTGTAAACAGAGAGGTCCCAAACTTTCGGGTGGCTGTGTCTTTTTGATTTTAATTTCCCTAAGCTATACGACCATAAGTGGAAGTGCCCTAGGCTCTGTTGCTTTGTTTTTTAGATGTTTCAGGAAACACCATACACTTCTCCTGAGTGGCTGTTGGCAATTTTCATCCCGCCCATCAGCATAACAAGGCTCCCAGTTCTCCATGGCCTGTCCTGCCTTTCTGGATTTTACACTTTTTTCAGATGGCCCTTTTGACTGGGGGGAAGGGAGACTTCATTGTAGTGCAGATTTCCTTTGCAAGCTTGCTTGGTTGGCCAAAAAGTGCGTATGCGTTTTCTCATGAATATATTCAGGAAAAAACGCATACGCCCTTTTTGGCCAAGTGCATCATTGTAGACGTTCTGTCTCTTTTCCTGTGCTTAAATGCAATTCAAGTCTACCTCCTGAAATCGGATTCCTGCAATTCTGCCCCGCTTTCAAGTCCTCTTCGCAGCCTTACTTCAGTATATTTTTGGACGATAGCTGTCATTCATAACTCTGCAGGTTTGTGAATTACAGTGCCCCTGAGCTCCTTTCTTCAACTCGCTTTCTTGTGAGCTGGCCGCAACACCGCAGGATTGCTTCAGGCCCTAATCTGGTTCCGGCACGGCACGCTGAGCCTTTGCATAATTCCTCTTCCTGGTGGGAAATGAGAGTTAAATTTGCCCGTCCAGACACCTCCAGCTAGTCTCTCATTGGTTCTCCCTATTCCTGTTCATCTTCCGCGGAATTTGCAAACTGGGCCAAGCAGGAGGTTAAAGGCACTGACTCTCCAAGTCGGGAGAGTGTTAGTAAAGCATCTGGAATGTTGCACCCGAGTACCAGGGGATGAGAACTGAGACATATTTGAACACGTCTCCCGATCACATGGTTGATCATACTCTGGGTTCCACATGCATGTTTTAGCTGAAGGAAGAATCCCTTAAACCTGGAGAGTTGAGACCCGTGGAATGGGTACCATGCAATATGACTTCAAAGGGTCTTCATTTGCTCACCGAACCTCTCCAATCCTATCACTGCTGCGTTTATGTCCCTGTACTCACGCTTGATTCTCTTTCAGAGACATAGCAATCCATAGGTTTTAAGATACTTACTAGTCAGGTACATTATTAGGCATTTAATATGGTGTTTTGAGTCCATTTCGTTGAGCAAGGAGTAGCTCTTGTCTATTCCATTTTTGGCTTAAGGAACTTTATCTGTGCTCATTTCAATCTCTGGTTTTATGCAGCACCCCAACTCACCTTTCCCCTTAAGCAAGCATAAGTTGGTTTTCTAAATTTGAGAACCTGTTCTCTTTTGTAATCCTGTTCCTGTGTAGCCAAGTTTACATTCCGTGTATTAGTGATATCTTATGATGTTTCTTTTTCTGTGTGACTTATTTCAGACAGAATCATCATACCTGAATCCACTCATTATGCTGCTACGGGCCTGATGACATAGATTTCATTGCTGAGTGATATTGCATTGTACGTAAGTACCACAACTGCTTTATCCATTTTTCACTTTCTGCGATATTGAACTTGTACCGTAAACGAGGTTCTTGTAAACAGAGCCGTCCCAAACTTTGGGGTGGCTGTGTCTTTTTGATTTTAATTTCCCTAAGCTATAGGACCATAAGTGGAACTGCCCTAGGCTCTGTTGCTTTGTTTTTTAGATGTTTCAGGAAACACCATACACTTCTCCCGAGTGGCTGTTGGCAATTTACATCCCGCCCATCAGCATAACAAGGCTCCCAGTTCTCCATGGCCTGTCCTGCCTTTCTGGATTTTACACTTTTTTCAGATGGCCCTTTTGACCAGGGGGAAGTGAGACTTCATTGTAGTGCAGATTTCCTTTGCAAGCTTGCTTGGTTGGCCAAAAAGGGCGTATGCGGTTTTTCCTGAATATATTCAGGAAAAAACGCATACGTCCTTTTTGGCCAAGTGCATCATTGTGGACGTTCTGCCTCTTTTCCTATGCTTTAAATGCAATTCCAGTCTACCTCCTGAAATCGGTTTCCTGCAATTCTGCCCCGCTTTCAAGTCCTCTTGGCAGCCTTACTTCAGTATATTTTTGGACGATAGCTGTCATTCATAACTCTGCAGGTTTGTGAATTACAGTGCCCCTGAGCTCCTTTCTTCAACTCGCTTTCTTGTGAGCTGGCCGCAACACCGCAGGATTGCTTCAGGCCCTAATCTGGTTCCGGCACGGCACGCTGAGGCTTTGGTTAATTCCTCTTCCTGGTGGGAAATGAGAGTTAAATTTGCCCGTCCAGACACCTCCAGCTAGTCTCTCTTTGGTTCTCCCTATTCCTGTTCATCTTCTGTGGAATTTGCAAACTGGGCCAAACAGGAGGTTAAAGGCACTGACTCTCAAGTCGGGAGAGTGTTAGTAAAGCATCTGGAATGTTGCACCTGAGTACCAGCGGTCGAAAACTGAGACATATTTGAACACGTCTCCCGATCACATGGTTGATCATACTCTGGGTTCCACATGCATGTTTTAGCTGAAGGAAGAATCCCTTAAACCTGGAGAGTTGAGACCCGTGGAATGGGTACCATGCAATATGACTTCAAAGGGTCTTCATTTGCTCACCGAAACTTTCCAATCCTATCACTGCTGCGTTTATGCCCCGGTACTCATGCTTGATTCTCTTTCAGAGACATAGCAATCCATAGGTTTTAAGATACTTACTAGTCAGGTACATTATTAGGCGTTTAATATGGGGTTTTGAATCCATTTCGTTGAGCAAGGAGTAGCTCTTGTCTATTCCATATTTGGCTTAAGGAACTTTATCTGTGCTCATTTCAATCTCTGGTTTTATGCAGCACCCCAACTCACCTTTCCCCTTAAACAAGCATAAGTTGTTTTTCTAAATTTGAGACCCTCTTCTGTTTTGTAATCCAGTTCCTGTGTAGCCAAGTTTACATTCCGTGTATTAGTGATATCTTATGATGTTTCTTTTTCTGTGTGACTTATTTCAGTGAGAATCAACATACCTGAATCCACTCATTATGCTGCTATGGGCCAGATGGCATAGATTTCATTGCTGAGTGATATTGCATTGTACGTGAGTACCACAACTTCTTTATCCATTTTTCAATTTCTGCGATATTGAACTTCTACTGTAAATGAGGTTCTTGTAAACAGAGAGGTCCCAAACTTTGGGGTGGCTGTGTCTTTTTGATTTTAATTTCCCTAAGCTATAGGACCATAAGTGCAAGTGCCCTAGGCTCTGTTGCTTTGTTTTTTAGATGTTTCAGGAAACACCATACACTTCTCCCGAGTGGCTGTTGGCAATTTACATCCTGCCCATCAGCATAACAAGGCTCCCAGTTCTCCATGGCCTGTCCTGCCTTTCTGGATTTTACACTTTTTTCAGATGGCCCTTTTGACCGGGGGATAGTGAGACTTCATTGTAGTGCAGATTTCCTTTGCAAGCTTGCTTGGTTGGCCAAAAGGGGTGTATGCGTTTTTTCCTGAATATATTCAGGAAAAAACGCATACGCCCTTTTTGGCCAAGTGCATCATTGTCGACGTTCTGCCTCTTTTCCTATGCTTTAAATGTAATTCCAGTCTACCTCCTGAAATCGGTTTCCTGCAATTCTGCCCCGCTTTCAAGTCCTCTTGGCAGCCTTACTTCAGTATATTTTTGGACGATAGCTGTCATTTATAAATCTGCAGGTTTGTGAATTACAGTGCCCCTGAGCTCCTTTCTTCAACTCGCTTTCTTGTGAGCTGGCCGCAACACAGCAGGATTGCTTCAGGCCCTAATCTGGTTCCGGCACGGCACGCTGAGCCTTTGGTTAATTCCTCTTCCTGGTGGGAAATGAGAGTTAAATTTGCCCGTCCAGACACCTCCAGCTAGTCTCTCATTGGTTCTCCCTATTCGTGTTCATCTTCCGCAGAAATTGCAAACTGGGCCAAACAGGAGGTTAAAGGCACTGACTCTCCAAGTCGGGAGAGTGTTAGTAAAGCGTCTGGAATGTTGCACCCGAGTACCAGGGGATGAGAACTGAGGCATATTGGAACACATCTACCGATCACACGGTTGATCATACTCTGGGTTCCACATGCCTGCTTTAGCTGAAGGAAGAATCCCTTAAACGTGGAGAGTTGAGACCCGTGGAATGGGTACCATGCAATATGACTTCAAAGGTCTTCATTTGCTCACCGAACCTCTCCAATCCTATCACTGCTGCGTTTATGCCCTTGTACACACGCTTGCTTCTCTTTTGGAGACATAGCAATCCATAGGATTTAAGATACTAACTAGTGTGGTACATTCATAGGCGTTTAATATGGGGTGTTGAGTCCATTTCGTTGAGCAAGGAGTAGCTCTTGTCTATTACATGTTTGGCTTAAGGAACCTTATCTGTGCTCATTTCAATCTCTGGTTTTATGCAGCACCACAACTCACCTTTCCCCTAAGAAAGCATAAGTTGGTTTTCTAAATTTGAGACCCTGTTCTCTTTTGTAATCCTGTTCCTGTGTAGCCAAGTTTACATTCCGTGTATTAGTGATATCTTATGATGTTTCTTTTTCTGTGTGACTTATTTCAGATAGAATCATCATACCTGAATGCACTCATTATGCTGCTATGGGCCTGATGACATAGATTTCATTGCTGAGTGATATTGCACTGTACATAAGTACCACAACTGCTTTATCCATTTTTCACTTTCTGCGATACTGAACTTGTACCGTAAACGAGATTCTTGTAAACAGAGCCGTTCCAAACTTAGGGGTGGCTGTGTCTTTTTGATTTTAATTTCCCTAAGCTATAGGACCATATGTGGAAGTGCCCTAGGCTCTGTTGCTTTGTTTTTTAGATGTTTCAGGAAACACCATACACTTCTCCCCAGTGGCTGTTGGCAATTTACATTCCGCCCATCAGCATAACAAGGCTCCCAGTTCTCCATGGCCTGTCCTGCCTTTCTGGATTTTACACTTTTTTCAGATGGCCCTTTTGACCAGGGGGAAGTGAGACTTCATTGTAGTGCAGATTTCCTTTGCAAGCTTGCTTGGTTGGCCAAAAAGTGCGTATGCGTTGTTTCCTGAATATATTCAGGAAACAACGCATACGCACTTTTTGGCCAAGTGCATCATTGTGGACGTTCTGCCTCTTTTCCTATGCTTTAAATGCAATTCCTGTCTACCTCCTGAAATCGGTTTCCTGCAATTCTGCCCCGCTTTCAAGTCCTCTTGGCAGCGTTACTTCAGTATATTTTTGGACGATAGCTGTCATTTATAACTCTGCAGGTTTTTGAATTACAGTGCCCCTGAACTGCTTTCTTCAACTCACTTTCTTGTGAGCTGGCCGCAACACAACACGATTGCTTCAGGCCCTAATCTGGTTCCGGCACGGTATGCTGAGCCTTTGGTTAATTCCTCTTCCTGGTGGGAAATGAGAGTTAAATTTGCCCGTCCAGACACCTCCAGCTAGTCTCTCATTGGTTCTCCCTATTCCTGTTCATCTTCTGCAGAAATTGCAAACTGGGGCAAACAGGAGGTTAAAGGCATTGACTCTCCAAGTCGGGAGAGTGTTAGTAAAGCGTCTGGAATGTTGCACCCGAGTACCAGGGGATGAAAACTGAGACATATTTGAACACGTCTCCCGATCACATGGTTTACATAACCTGGTTTCCACATGTATGTTTTAGCTGAAGGAAGAATCCCTTAAAGCTGGAGAGTTGAGACCCGTGGAATGAGTACCATGCAATATGACTTCAAAGGGTCTTCATTTGCTCACCGAACCTCTCCAATCCTATCACTGCTGCGTTTATGCCCTTGTACACACGCTTGATTCTCTTTTGGAGACATAGCAATCCATAGGTTTTAAGATACTTACTAGTCAGGTACATTCTTAGGCGTTTAATATGGGGTGTTGAGTCCATTTCGTTGAGCAAGGAGTAGCTCTTGTCTATTACATATTTGGCTTAAGGAAATTTATCTGTGCTCATTTCAATCTCTGGTTTTATGTAGCACCCCAACTCACCTTTCCCCTTAAGCAAGCATAAGTTGGGTTTCTAAATTTGAGACCCTCTTCTGTTTTGTAATCCAGTTCCTGTGTAGCCAAGTTTACATTCCGTGTATTAGTGATATCTTATGATGTTTCTTTTTCTGTGTGACTTATTTCAGTGAGAATCATCATACCTGAATCCAGTCTATGCTGTTACGGGCCTGATGACATAGATTTCATTGCTGAGTGATATTGCATTGTACGTAACTACCACAACTTCTTTATCCATTTTTCACTTTCTGCGATATTGAACTTCTACCGTAAATGAGGTTCTTGTAAACAGAGAGGTCCCAAACTTTGGGGTGGCTGTGTCTTTTTGATTTTAATTTCCCTAAGCTATAGGACCATAAGTGGAAGTGCCCTAGGCTCTGTTGCTTTGTTTTTTAGATGTTTCAGGAAACACCATACACTTCTCCTGAGTGGCTGTTGGCAAGTTTCATCCCGCCCATCAGCATAACAAGGCTCCCAGTTCTCCATGGCCTGTCCTGCCTTTCTGGATTTTACACTTTTTTCACATGGCCCTTTTGACTGGGGGGAAGGGAGACTTCATTGTAGTGCAGATTTCCTTTGCAAGCTTGCTTGGTTGGCCAAAAAGGGCATATGCGTTTTTTCCTGAATATATGCAGGAAAAAACGCATACGCCCTTTTTGGCCAAGTGCATCATTGTCGACGTTCTGCCTCTTTTCCTATGCTTAAATGCAATTCCAGTCTACCTCCTGAAATCGGATTCCTGTAATTCTGCCCCGCTTTCAAGTCATCTTGGCAGCCTTACTTCAGTATATTTTTGGACGATAGCTGTCATTCATAACTCTGCAGGTTTGTGATAACAGTGCCCCTGAGCTCCTTTCTTCAACTCGCTTTCTTGTGAGCTGGCCGCAACACCGCAGGATTGCTTCAGACCCTAATCTGGTTCCGGCACGGCACGCTGATCCTTTGGTTAATTCCTCTTCCTGGTGGGAAATGAGAGTTAAACTTGCCCGTCCAGACACCTCCAGCTAGTCTCTCATTGGTTCTCCCTATTCCTGTTCATCTTCTGCGGAATTTGCAAACTGGGCCAAACAGGAGGTTAAAGGCACTGACTCTCCAAGTCGGGAGAGTGTTAGTAAAGCATCTGGAATGTTGCACCCGAGTACCAGGGGATGAGAACTGAGACATATTTGAACACGTCTCCCGATCACATGGTTGATCATACTCTGGGTTCCACATGCATGTTTTAGCTGAAGGAAGAATCCCTTAAACGTGGAGAGTTGAGACCCGTGGAATGGGTACCATGCAATATGACTTCAAAGGGTCTTCATTTGCTCACCGAACCTCTCCAATCCTATCACTGCTGCGTTTATGTCCCTGTACTCACGCTTGATTCTCTTTCAGAGACATAGCAATCCATAGGTTTTAAGATACTTACTAGTCAGGTACATTATTAGGCATTTAATATGGTGTTTTGAGTCCATTTCGTTGAGCAAGGAGTAGCTCTTGTGTATTCCATATTTGGCTTAAGGAACTTTATCTGTGCTCATTTCAATCTCTGGTTTTATGCAGCACCCCAACTCACCTTTCGCCTTAAGCAAGCATACGTTGCTTTTCTACGTTTGAGACCCTGTTCTGTTTTGTAATCCAATTCCTGGGTAGCCAAGTTTACATTCCGTGTATTAGTGATATCTTATGATGTTTCTTTTTCTGTGTGACTTATTTCAGTTAGAATCATCATACCTGAATCCACTCTATGCTGCTACGGGCCTGATGACATAGATTTCATTGCTGAGTGATATTGCATTGTACGTAAGTACCACAACTTCTTTATCCATTTTTCACTTTCTGCGATATTGAACTTGTACCGTAAACGAGGTTCTTGTAAACAGAGCCATCCCAAACTTTGGGGTGGCTGTGTCTTTTTGATTTTAATTTCCCTAAGCTATAGGACCATAAGTGGAAGTGCCCTAGGCTCTGTTGCTTTGTTTTTTAGATGTTTCAGGAAACACCATACACTTCTCCCCAGTGGCTGTTGGCAATTTACATCCCGCCCATCAGCATAACAAGGCTCCCAGTTCTCCATGGCCTGTCCTGCCTTTCTGGATTTTACACATTTTTCAGATGGCCCTTTTGACCGGGGGGAAGTGAGACTTCATTGTAGTGCAGATTTCCTTTGCAAGCTTGCTTGGTTGGCCAAAAAGGGCGTATGCGTTTTTTCCTGAATATATTCAGGAAAAAACGCATATGCCCTTTTTGGCCAAGTGCATCATTTTGGACGTTCTGCCTCTTTTCCTATGCTTTAAATGCAATTCCAGTCTACCTCCTGAAATCGGTTTACTGCATTTCTGGCCCGCTTTCAAGTCCTCTTGGCAGCCTTACTTCAGTATACTTTTGGACGATAGCTGTCATTTATAACTCTGCATGTTTGTGAATTACAGTGCCCCTGATCTCCTTTCTTCAACTCGCTTTCTTGTGAGCTGGCCACAACACCGCAGGATTGCTTCAGGCCCTAATCTGGTTCCGGCACGGCACGCTGAGCCTTTGCTTAATTCCTCTTCCTGGTGGGAAATGAGAGTTAAATTTGCCCGTCCAGACACCTCCAGCTAGTCTCTCATTGGTTCTCCCTATTCCTGTTCATCTTCTGTGGAAATTGCAAACTGGGCCAAACAGGAGGTTAAAGGCACTGACTCTCCAAATCGGGAGTGTGTTACTAAAGCGTGTGGAATGTTGCACCCGAGTACCAGGGGAGGAGAACTGAGACATATTTGAACACGTCTTCCGATCACACGGTTGATCATACTCTGGGTTTCACATGCATGTTTCAGCTGAAGGAAGAATCCCATAAACCTGGAGAGTTGAGACCCGTGGAATGGGTACCATGCAATATGACTTCAAATGGTCTTCGTTTGCTCACCGAACCTCTCCAATCCTATCACTGCTGCGTTTATGCCCTTGTACACACGCTTGCTTCTCTTTTGGAGACATAGCAATCCATAGGTTTTAAGATACTAACTAGTGAGGTACACTCTTAGGCGTTTCATATGGGGTGTTGAGTCCATTTCGTTGAGCAAGGAATAGCTCTTGTCTATTACATGTTTGGCTTAAGGAACTTTATCTGTGCTCATTTCAATCTCTGGTTTTATGCAGCACCCCAACTCAGCTTTCCCCTTAAGCAAGCATAAGTTGGTTTACTAAATTTGAGACCCTGTTCTGTTTTGTAATCCTGTTCCTGTGTAGCCAAGTTTACATTCCGTGTATTAGTGATATCTTATGATGTTTCTTTTTCTGTGTGACTTATTTCAGTTAGAATCATCATACCTGAATCCACTCATTATGCTGCTACGGGCCTGATGACATAGATTTCATTGCTGAGTGATATTGCATTGTACGTAAGTACCACAACTGCTTTATCCATTTTTCACTTTCTGCGATATTGAACTTGTCCCGTAAACGAGATTCTTGTAAACAGAGCCGTTCCAAACTTAGGGGTGGCTGTGTCTTTTTCATTTTAATTTCCCTAAGCTATAGGACCATATGTGGAAGTGCCCTAGGCTCTGTTGCTTTGTTTTTTAGATGTTTCAGGAAACACCATACACTTCTCCCCAGTGGTTGTTGGCAATTTACATTCCGCCCATCAGCATAACAATGCTCCCAGTTCTCCATGGCCTGTCCTGCCTTTCTGGATTTTACACTTTTTTCAGATGGCCCTTTTGACCGGGGGGAAGTGAGACTTCATTATAGTGCAGATTTCCTTTGCAAGCTTGCTTGGTTGGCCAAAAAGGGCGTATGCGTTTTTTCCTAAATATATTCAGGAAACAACGCATACGCCCTTTTTGGCCAAGTGCATCATTGTCTAAGTTCTGCCTCTTTTCCTATGCTTTAAATGCAATTCCAGTCTACCTCCTGAAATCGGTTTCCTGCAATTCTGCCCCGCTTTCAAGTCCTCTTGGCAGCCTTACTTCAGTATATTTTTGGACGATAGCTGTCATTTATAACTCTGCAGGTCTGTGAATTACAGTGCCCCTGAGATCCTTTCTTCAACTGGCTTTCTTGTGAGCTGGCCGCAACACCGCAGGATTGCTTCAGGCCCTAATGTGGTTCCGGCACGGCACGCTGAGCCTTTGGTTAATTCCTCTTCCTGGTGGGAAATGAGAGTTAAATTTGCCCGTCCAGACACCTCCAGCTAGTCTCTCATTGGTTCTCCCTATTCCTGTTCATCTTCCGCAGAAATTGCAAACTGGGGCAAACAGGAGGTTAAAGGCATTGACTCTCCAAGTCGGGAGAGTGTTAGTAAAGCGTCTGGAATGTTGCACCCGAATACCAGGGGATGAAAACTGAGACATATTTGAACACGTCTCCCAATCACATGGTTGATCATACCCTGGTTTCCACATGCATGTTTTAGCTGAAGGAAGAATCCCTTAAACCTGGAGAGTTGAGACCCGTGGAATGGGTACCATACAATATGACTTCAAAGGGTCTTTATTTGCTCACCGAACCTCTCCAATCCTATCACAGCTGAGTTTATGCCCCTGTACACACGCTTGATTCTCTTTCGGAGACATAGCAATCCATAGGTTTTAAGATACTTACTAGTCAGGTACATTTTTAGGCGTTTAATATGGGGTGTTGAGTCCATTTCGTTGAGCAAGGAGTAGCTCTTCTCTGTTACATATTTGGCTTAAGGAACTTTATCTGTGCTCATTTCAATCTCTGGTTTTATGCAGCTCCCCAACTCACCTTTCCCCTTAAGCAAGCATAAGTTGGTTTTCTAAATTTGAGACCCTGTTCTGTTTTGTAATCCAGTTCCTGTGTAGCCAAGTTTACATTCCGTGTATTAGTGATATCTTATGATGTTTCTTTTTCTGTGTGACTTATTTCAGTTAGAGTCATCATACCTGAACCCAGTCATTTTCTGCTACAGGCCTGATGACATAGATTTCATTGCTGAGTGATATTGCATTGTACGTAACTACCACAACTTCTTTATCCATTTTTCACTTTCTGTGATATTGAACTTGTACCATAAACGAGGTTCTTGTAAACAGAGCCATCCCAAACTTTGGGGTGGCTGTGTGTTTTTGATTTTAATTTCCCTAAGCTATAGGACCATAAGTGTAAGTGCCCTAGGCTCTGTTGCTTTGTTTTTTAGATGTTTCAGGAAACACCATACACTTCTCCCAAGTGGCTGTTGGCAATTGACATCCCGCCCAACAGCATAGCAAGGCTCCCAGTTCTCCATTGCCTTTCCTGCCTTTCTGGATTTTACACTTTTTTCAGATGATCCTTTTGACCAGGTGGGAAGTGAGACTTCAATGTAGTGCAGATTACCTTTGCAAGCTTGCTTGGTTGGCCAAAAAGGGCCTATGCGTTTTTTCCTGTATATATTCAGGAAAAAACGCATACGCCCTTTAAGGCCAAGTGCATCATTGTCGACGTTCTGCCTCTTTTCCTATGCTTTAAATGCAATTCCAGTCTACCTTCTGAAATCGGTTTCCTGCAATTCTGCCCCGCTTTCAAGTCCTCTTGGCAGCGTTACTTCAGTATATTTTTGGATGATAGCTGTCATTTATAACTCTGCAGGTTTGTGAATTACAGTGCCACTGAGCTCCTTTCTTCAACTCGCTTTCTTGTGAGCTGGCCGCAACACCGCAGGATTGCTTCAGGCCCTAATCTGGTTCCGGCACGGCATGCTGAGCCTTTGGTTAATTCCTCTTCCTGGTGGGAAATGAGAGTTAAATTTGCCCGTCCAGACACCTCCAGCTAGTTTCTCATTGCTTCTCCCTATTCCTGTTCATCTTCCGCAGAAATTGCAAACTGGGCCAAACAGGAGATTAAAGGCACTGACTTTCCAATTCGGGAGAGTGTTAATAAAGCGTTTGGAATGTTGTACCCGAGTAACAGGGTATGAGAACTGAGACATATTTGAACATGTCTCCCAATCACACGGTTGATCATACTCTGGGTTCCACATGCATGTTTTAGCTGAAGGAAGAATCCCTTAAACCTGGAGAGTTGACACCCGTGGAATGGGTACCATGCAATATGACTTCCAAGGGTCTTCATTTGCTCACCGAACTTCTCCAATCTTATCACTGCTGCGTTTATGCCCTTGTACACACGCTTGCTTCTCTTTTGGAGACATAGCAATCCATAGGTTTTAAGATACTAACTAGTGAGGTACACTCTTAGGCGTTTCATATGGGGTGTTGAGTCCATTTCGTTGAGCAAGGAATAGCTCTTGTCTATTACATGTTTGGCTTAAGGAACTTTATCTGTGCTCATTTCAATCTCTGGTTTTATGCAGCACCCCAACTCAGCTTTCCCCTTAAGCAAGCATAAGTTGGTTTACTAAATTTGAGACCCTGTTCTGTTTTGTAATCCTGTTCCTGTGTAGCCAAGTTTACATTCCGTGTATTAGTGATATCTTATGATGTTTCTTTTTCTGTGTGACTTATTTCAGTTAGAATCATCATACCTGAATCCACTCATTATGCTGCTACGGGCCTGATGACATAGATTTCATTGCTGAGTGATATTGCATTGTACGTAAGTACCACAACTGCTTTATCCATTTTTCACTTTCTGCGATATTGAACTTGTCCCGTAAACGAGATTCTTGTAAACAGAGCCGTTCCAAACTTAGGGGTGGCTGTGTCTTTTTCATTTTAATTTCCCTAAGCTATAGGACCATATGTGGAAGTGCCCTAGGCTCTGTTGCTTTGTTTTTTAGATGTTTCAGGAAACACCATACACTTCTCCCCAGTGGTTGTTGGCAATTTACATTCCGCCCATCAGCATAACAATGCTCCCAGTTCTCCATGGCCTGTCCTGCCTTTCTGGATTTTACACTTTTTTCAGATGGCCCTTTTGACCGGGGGGAAGTGAGACTTCATTATAGTGCAGATTTCCTTTGCAAGCTTGCTTGGTTGGCCAAAAAGGGCGTATGCGTTTTTTCCTAAATATATTCAGGAAACAACGCATACGCCCTTTTTGGCCAAGTGCATCATTGTCTAAGTTCTGCCTCTTTTCCTATGCTTTAAATGCAATTCCAGTCTACCTCCTGAAATCGGTTTCCTGCAATTCTGCCCCGCTTTCAAGTCCTCTTGGCAGCCTTACTTCAGTATATTTTTGGACGATAGCTGTCATTTATAACTCTGCAGGTCTGTGAATTACAGTGCCCCTGAGATCCTTTCTTCAACTGGCTTTCTTGTGAGCTGGCCGCAACACCGCAGGATTGCTTCAGGCCCTAATGTGGTTCCGGCACGGCACGCTGAGCCTTTGGTTAATTCCTCTTCCTGGTGGGAAATGAGAGTTAAATTTGCCCGTCCAGACACCTCCAGCTAGTCTCTCATTGGTTCTCCCTATTCCTGTTCATCTTCCGCAGAAATTGCAAACTGGGGCAAACAGGAGGTTAAAGGCATTGACTCTCCAAGTCGGGAGAGTGTTAGTAAAGCGTCTGGAATGTTGCACCCGAATACCAGGGGATGAAAACTGAGACATATTTGAACACGTCTCCCAATCACATGGTTGATCATACCCTGGTTTCCACATGCATGTTTTAGCTGAAGGAAGAATCCCTTAAACCTGGAGAGTTGAGACCCGTGGAATGGGTACCATACAATATGACTTCAAAGGGTCTTTATTTGCTCACCGAACCTCTCCAATCCTATCACAGCTGAGTTTATGCCCCTGTACACACGCTTGATTCTCTTTCGGAGACATAGCAATCCATAGGTTTTAAGATACTTACTAGTCAGGTACATTTTTAGGCGTTTAATATGGGGTGTTGAGTCCATTTCGTTGAGCAAGGAGTAGCTCTTCTCTGTTACATATTTGGCTTAAGGAACTTTATCTGTGCTCATTTCAATCTCTGGTTTTATGCAGCTCCCCAACTCACCTTTCCCCTTAAGCAAGCATAAGTTGGTTTTCTAAATTTGAGACCCTGTTCTGTTTTGTAATCCAGTTCCTGTGTAGCCAAGTTTACATTCCGTGTATTAGTGATATCTTATGATGTTTCTTTTTCTGTGTGACTTATTTCAGTTAGAGTCATCATACCTGAACCCAGTCATTTTCTGCTACAGGCCTGATGACATAGATTTCATTGCTGAGTGATATTGCATTGTACGTAACTACCACAACTTCTTTATCCATTTTTCACTTTCTGTGATATTGAACTTGTACCATAAACGAGGTTCTTGTAAACAGAGCCATCCCAAACTTTGGGGTGGCTGTGTGTTTTTGATTTTAATTTCCCTAAGCTATAGGATCATAAGTGTAAGTGCCCTAGGCTCTGTTGCTTTGTTTTTTAGATGTTTCAGGAAACACCATACACTTCTCCCAAGTGGCTGTTGGCAATTGACATCCCGCCCAACAGCATAGCAAGGCTCCCAGTTCTCCATTGCCTTTCCTGCCTTTCTGGATTTTACACTTTTTTCAGATGATCCTTTTGACCAGGTGGGAAGTGAGACTTCAATGTAGTGCAGATTACCTTTGCAAGCTTGCTTGGTTGGCCAAAAAGGGCCTATGCGTTTTTTCCTGTATATATTCAGGAAAAAACGCATACGCCCTTTAAGGCCAAGTGCATCATTGTCGACGTTCTGCCTCTTTTCCTATGCTTTAAATGCAATTCCAGTCTACCTTCTGAAATCGGTTTCCTGCAATTCTGCCCCGCTTTCAAGTCCTCTTGGCAGCGTTACTTCAGTATATTTTTGGATGATAGCTGTCATTTATAACTCTGCAGGTTTGTGAATTACAGTGCCACTGAGCTCCTTTCTTCAACTCGCTTTCTTGTGAGCTGGCCGCAACACCGCAGGATTGCTTCAGGCCCTAATCTGGTTCCGGCACGGCATGCTGAGCCTTTGGTTAATTCCTCTTCCTGGTGGGAAATGAGAGTTAAATTTGCCCGTCCAGACACCTCCAGCTAGTTTCTCATTGCTTCTCCCTATTCCTGTTCATCTTCCGCAGAAATTGCAAACTGGGCCAAACAGGAGATTAAAGGCACTGACTTTCCAATTCGGGAGAGTGTTAATAAAGCGTTTGGAATGTTGTACCCGAGTAACAGGGTATGAGAACTGAGACATATTTGAACATGTCTCCCAATCACACGGTTGATCATACTCTGGGTTCCACATGCATGTTTTAGCTGAAGGAAGAATCCCTTAAACCTGGAGAGTTGACACCCGTGGAATGGGTACCATGCAATATGACTTCCAAGGGTCTTCATTTGCTCACCGAACTTCTCCAATCTTATCACTGCTGCGTTTATGCCGCTGTACACACGCTTGATTCTCTTTTGGAGACATAGCAATCCATAGGTTTTAAGATACTTACTAGTCAGCTACATTCTTAGGCGTTTAATATGGGGTGTTGAGTCCATTTCGTTGAGCAAGGAGTAGCTCTTGTCTATTACATGTTTGGCTTAAGGAACTTTATCTATGCTCATTTCAATCTCTGGTTTTATGCAGCACCCCAACTCACCTTTCCCCTTAAGCAAGCATAAGTTGGTTTTCTAAATTTGAGACCCTGTTCTGTTTTGTAATTCAGTGCCTGTGTAGCCAAGTTTACATTCCGTGTATTAGTGATATGTTATGACGTTTCTTTTTCTGTGTGACTTGTTTCAGTTAGAATCATCATACCTGAATCCACTCATTATGCTGCTACGGGAATGAGGACATAGATTTCATTGCTGAGTGATATTGCATTGTACGTAAGTACCACAACTTCTTTATCCATTTTTCGCTTTCTGCGATATTGAACTTGTACCGTAAACGAGGTTGTTGTAAACAGAGCCATATCAAACTTTGGGGTGGCTGTGTCTTTTTGATTTTAATTTCCCTAAGCTATAGGACCATAAGTGGAAGTGCCCTAGGCTCTGTTGCTTTGTTTTTTAGATGTTTCAGGAAACACCATACACTTCTCCTGAGTGGCTGTTGGCAATTTACATCCCGCCCATCAGCATAACAAGGCTCCCAGTTCTCCATGGCCGGTCCTGCCTTTCTGGATTTTACACTTTTTTCAGATGGCCCTTTTGACCGGGGCGAAGTGAGACTTCATTGTAGTGCAGATTTCCTTTGCAAGCTTGCTTGGTTGGCCAAAAAGGGCGTATGCGTTTTTTCCTGAATATATTCAGGAAAAAACGCATACGCCCTTTTTGGCCAAGTGCATCATTGTCGACGTTCTGCCTCTTTTCCTATGCTTTAAATGCAATTCCAGTCTACCTCCTGAAATCGGTTTCCTGCAATTCTGCCCCGCTTTCAAGTCCTCTTGGCAGCCTTACTTCAGTATATTTTTGGACGATAGCTGTCATTTATAACTCTGCAGTTTTGTGAATTACAGTGCCCCTGAGCTCCTTTCTTCAACTCGCTTTCTTGTGAGCTGGCCGCAACACCGCACGATTGCTTCAGGCCCTAATCTGGTTCTGGCACGGCACGCTGAGCCTTTGCTTAATTGCTATTCCTGGTGGGAAATGAGAGTTAAATTTGCACGTCCAGACACCTCCAGCTAGTCTCTCATTGGTCCTCCCTATCCCTGTTCATCTTCCGCAGAAATTGCAAACTGGGCCAAGCAGGAGGTTAAAGGCACTGACTATCCAAGTCGGGAGAGTGTTAGTAAAGCGTCTGGAATGTTGCACCTGAGTACCAGTGGACGAAAACTGAGACATATTTGAACACGTCTCCCAATCACACGGTTGATCATACTCTGGGTTCCACATGCATGTTTCAGCTGAAGGAAGAATCCCTTAAAGCTGGAGAGTTGAGACCCGTGGAATGCGTACCATGCAATATGACTTCAAAGGGTTTTCATTTGCTCACCGAACCTCTACAATCCTATCACTGCTGCGTTTATGCCCCTGTACACACGCTTGATTCTCTTTCGGAGACATAGCAATCCATAGGTTTTAAGATACTTACTAGTCAGGTACATTCTTAGGCGTTTAATATGGGGTGTTGAGTCCATTTCGTTGAGCAAGGAGTAGCTCTTGTCTATTCCATATTTGGCTTAAGGAACTTTATCTGTGCTCATTTCAATCTCTGGTTTTATGTAGCACCCCAACTCACCTTTCCCCTTAAGCAAGCATAAGTTGGTTTTCTAAATTTGAGACCCTCTTCTGTTTTGTAATCCAGTTCCTGTGTAGCCAAGTTTACATTCCGTGTATTAGTGATATCTTATGATGTTTCTTTTTCTGTGTGACTTATTTCAGTGAGAATCATTATACCTGAATCCAGTCTATGCTGCTACGGGCCTGATGACATAGATTTCATTGCTGAGTGATATTGCATTGTACGTAACTACCACAACTTCTTTATCCATTTTTCACTTTCTGCGATATTGAACTTCTACCGTAAATGAGGTTCTTGTAAACAGAGAGGTCCCAAACTTTGGGGTGGCTGTGTCTTTTTGATTTTAATTTCCCTAAGCTATAGGACTATAAGTGGAAGTGCCCTAGGCTCTGTTGCTTTGTTTTTTAGATGTTTCAGGAAACACCATACACTTCTCCCGAGTGGCTGTTGGCAATTTACATCCCGCCCATCAGCATAACAAGGCTCCCAGTTCTCCATGGCCTGTTCTGCCTTTCTAGATTTTACACTTTTTTCAGATGGCCCTTTTGACCGGGGGGAAGTGAGACTTCATTGTAGTGCAGATTTCCTTTGCAAGCTTGCTTGGTTGGCCAAAAAGGGCGTATGCGTTTTTTCCTGAATATATTCAGGAAAAAACGCATACACCCTTTTTGGCCAAGTGCATCATTGTCGACGTTCTGCCTCTTTTCCTATGCTTTAAATGTAATTCCAGTCTACCTCCTGAAATCGGTTTCCTGCAATTCTGCCCCGCTTTCAAGTCCTCTTGGCAGCCTTACTTCAGTATATTTTTGGACGATAGCTGTCATTTATAACTCTGCAGGTTTGTGAATTACAGTGCCCCTGAGCTCCTTTCTTCAACTCGCTTTCTTGTGAGCTGGCCGCAACACCGCACGATTGCTTCAGGCCCTAATGTGGTTCCGGTACGGCACGCTGAGCCTTTGCTTAATTTTTCTTCCTGGTGTGAAATGAGAGTTAAATTTGCCCGTCCAGACACCTCCAGCTAGTCTCTCATTGGTCCTCCCTATCCCTGTTCATCTTCCGCAGAAATTGCAAACTGGGCCAAGCAGGAGGTTAAAGGCACTGACTCTCCAAGTCGGGAGAGTGTTAGTAAAGCGTCTGGAATGTTGCACCCGAGTACCAGCGGAGGAAAACTGAGACATATTTGAACACGTCTCCCAATCACATGGTTGATCATACTCTGGGTTCCACATGCATGTTTCAGCTGAAGGAAGGATCCCTTAAAGCTGGAGAGTTGAGACCCGTGGAATGGGTACCATGCAATATGACTTCAAAGGGTCTTCATTTGCTCACCGAACCTCTCCAATCCTATCACTGCTGCATTTATGCCCCTGTACACACGCTTGATTCTCTTTCGGAGACATAGCAATCCATAGGTTTTAAGATACTTACTAGTCAGGTACATTCTTAGGCGTTTAATATGCGGTGTTGAGTCCATTTCATTGAGCAAGGAGTAGCTCTTGTCTATTCCATATTTGGCTTAAGGAAATTTATCTGTGCTCATTTCAATCTCTGGTTTTATGCAGCACCCCAACTCACCTTTCCCCTTAAGCAAGCATAAGTTGGTTTTCTAAATTTGAGACCCTGTTCTGTTTTGTAATTCAGTGCCTGTGTAGCCAAGTTTACATTCCGTGTATTAGTGATATCTTATGATGTTTCTTTTTCTGTGTGACTTATTTCAGTTAGAATCATCATACCTGAATCTACTCATTATGCTGCTACAGGAATGATGACATAGATTTCATTGCTGAGTGATATTGCATTGTACGTAAATACCACATATTCTTTATCCATTTTTCGCTTTCTGCGATATTGAACTTGTACCGTAAACGAGGTTCTTGTAAAAAGAGCCATCCCAAACTTTGGGGTGGCTGTGTCTTTTTGATTTTAATTTCCCTAAGCTATATGACAATAAGTGGAAGTGCCCTAGGTTCTGTTGCTTTGTTTTTTAGATGTTTCAGGAAACACCATACACTTCTCCCGAGTGTCTGTTGGCAATTTACATCCCGCCCATCAGCATAACAAGGCTCCCAGTTCTCCATGGCCTGTCCTGCCTTTCTGGATTTTACACGTTTTTCAGATGTTCCTTTTGACCGGGAGGGAAGTGAGACATCAATGTAGTGCAGATTTCCTTTGCAAGCTTGCTTGGTTGGCCAAAAAGGGCGTATGCGTTTTTTCCTGAATATATTCAGGAAAAAACGCATACGCCCTTTTTGGCCAAGTGCATCATTGTGGACGTTCTGCCTCTTTTCCTATGCTTTAAATGCCATTCCAGTCTACCTCCTGAAATCGGTTTCCTGCAATTCTGCCCCGCTTTCAAGTCCTCTTGGCAGGCTTACTTCAGTATATTTTTGGACGATAGCTGTCATTTATAACTGTGCAGGTTTGTGAATTACAGTGCCCCTGAGCTTCTTTCTTCAACTCGCTTTCTTGTGAGATGGCTGCAACACCGCAGGATTGCTTCAGGCCCTAATCTGGTTCCGGCACGACACGCTGAGCCTTTGCTTAATTCCTCTTCTTGGTGGGAAATGAGAGTTAAATTTGCCCATCCAGACACCTCCAGCTAGTCTCTCATTGTTTCTCCCTATTCCTGTTCATCTTCCGCAGAAATTGCAAACTGGGCCAAACAGGAGGTTAAAGGCACTATCTCTCCAAGTCGGGAGAGTGTTAGTAAAGCATCTGCAAAGTTGCACCCGAGTACCAGGGGAAGAGATCTGAGACATATTGGAACACGTCTCCCGATCACATGATTGATCATACTCTGGGTTCCACATGCATGCTTTAGCTGAAGGAAGAATCCCTTAAAGCTGGAGAGTTGAGACCCGTGGAATGGGTACCATGCAATATGACTTCAAAGGGTCTTCATTTGCTCACCGAACCTCTCAAATCCTATCACTGCTGAGTTTATGCCCCTGTTCTCACGCTTGATTCTCTTTCAGAGACATAGCAATCCATAGGTTTTAAGATACTTACAGTCAGGTACATTATTAGGCATTTAATATGGGGTTTTGAGTCCATTTCGTTGAGCCAGGAGTAGCTCTTGTCTATTGCATATTTGGCTTAAGGAACATTATCTGTGCTCATTTCAATCTCTGGTTTTATGCAGCACCCCAACTCACCTTTCCCCTTAAGCAAGCATAAGTTGGTTTTCTAAATTTGAGACCCTGTTCTGTTTTGTAATCTAGTTCCTGTGTAGCCAAGTTTACATTCCGTGTATTAGTGATATCTTATGATGTTTCATTTTCTGTGTGACTTATTTCAGTTAGAATCATCATACCTGAATCCACTCATTATGCTGCTACGGGCCTGATGACATAGATTTCATTGCTGAGTGATATTGCATTGTACGTAAGTACCACAACTTCTTTATCCATTTTTCACTTTCTGCGATATTGAACTTGTACTGTAAACGAGGTTCTTATAAACAGAGCCGTCCCAAACATTTGGGTGGCTGTGTCTTTTTGATTTTAATTTCCCTAAGCTGTAGGACCATAAGTGGAAGTGCCCTAGGCTCTGTTGCTTTGTTTTTTAGATGTTTCAGGAAACACCATACAATTATCCCGAGTGGCTGTTGGAAATTTACATCCTGAACATCAGCATAACAAGGCTCCCAGTTCTCCATGGCCTGTCCTGCCTTTCTGGATTTTACACTTTTTACAGATGGCCCTTTTGACCCGGGGGAAGTGAGACTTCATTGTAGTGCAGATTTCCTTTGCAAGCTTGCTTGGTTGGCCAAAAAGTGCGTATGCGTTTTTTCCTGAATATATTCAGGAAAAAACGCATACGCCCTTTTTGGCCAAGTGCATCATTGTGGAAGTTCTGCCTCTTTTCCTATGCTTTAAATGCAATTCCAGTCTACCTCCTGAAATCGGTTTCCTGCAATTCTGCCCAGCTTTCAAGTCCTCTTGGAAACCTTACTTCAGTATATTTTTGGACGATAGCTGTCATTTATAACTCTGCAGGTTTGTGAATTACAGTGCCCCTGAGCTCCTTTCTTCAACTCGCTTTCTTGTGAGCTGGCCGCAACACCGCAGGATTGCTTCAGGCCCTAATCTGGTTCCGGCACGGAACGCTGAGCCTTTGCTTAATTCCTTTTCCTGGTGGGAAATGAGAGTTAAATTTGCCCGTCCAGACATCTCCAGCTAGTCTCTCATTGGTTCTCCCTATTCCTGTTCATCATCCGCGGAATTTGCAAACTGGGCCAAAGAGGAGGTTAAAGGCACTGACTCTCCAAGTCGGGAGAGTGTTAGTAAAGTGTCTAGAATGTTGCACCCGAGTACCAGGGGATGAGAACTGAGACATATTTGAACATGACTCACGATCACACGGTTGATCATAGTCTGGGTTCCAAATGCATGTTTAGCTGAAGGAAGAATCCCTTAAACCTGGAGTGTTGAGACCCGTGGAATGGGTACCATGCAATATGACTTCAAAGGGTCTTCATTTGCTCACCGAACCTCTCCAATCCTATCACTGCTGCGTTTATGCCCCTGTTCTCACGCTTGATTCTCTTTCAGAGACATAGCAATCCATAGGTATTAAGATACTTACTGTCAGGTACATTATTAGGCGTTTAATATGGGGTTTTGAGTCCATTTCGTTGAGCAAAGAATAGCTCTTGTCTATTCCATATTTGGCTTAAGGAACTTTATCTGTGCTCATTTCAATCTCTGGTTTTATGCAGCACCCCAACTCACCTTTCCCCTTAAGCAAGCATAAGTTGGTTTTCTAATTTTGAGACCCTGTTCTGTTTTGTAATCCAGTTCCTGTGTAGCCAAGTTTACATTCCGTGTATTAGTGATATCTTATGATGTTTCTTTTTCTGTGTGACTTATTTCAGTTAGAATTATCATACCTGAATCCACTCTATGCTGCTACGGACCTGATGACATAGATTTCATTGCTGAGTGATATTGCATTGTACGTAAGTACCACAACTTCTTTATCCATTTTTCACTTTCTGCGATATTGAACTTGTACCGTAAACGAGGTTCTTGTAAACAGAGCCGTCCCAAACTTTGGGGTGGCTGTGTGTTTTTTATTTTAATTTCCCTAAGCTATAGGACCATAAGTGGAAGTGCCCTAGGCTCTGTTGCTTTGTTTTTTAGATGTTTCAGGAAACACCATACACTTCTCCTGAGTGGCTGTTGGCGATTTTCATCCCGCCCATCAGCATAACAAGGCTCCCAGTTCTCCATGGCCTGTCCTGCCTTTCTGGATTTTACACTTTTTTCACATGGCCCCTTTGACCGGGGGGAAGTGAGACTTCATTGTAGTGCATATTTCCTTTGCAAGCTTGCTTGGTTGGCCAAAAAGGGCGTATGCGTTTTTTCCTGAGTATATTCAGGAAAAAACGCATACGCCCTTTTTGGCCAAGTGCATCATTGTCGACGTTCTGCCTCTTTTCCTATGCTTTAAATGCAATTCCAGTCTACCTCTTGAAATCGGTTTCCTGCAATTCTGCCCAGCTTTCAAGTCCTCTTGGCAGCCTTACTTCAGTATATTTTTGGACGATAGCTGTCATTTATAACTCTGCAGGTTTGTGAATTACAGTGCCCCTGAGCTCCTTTCTTCAACTCGCTTTCTTGTGAGCTGGCCGCAACACCGCAGGATTGCTTCAGGCCCTAATCTGGTTCCGGCACTGCACGCTGAGCCTTTGGTTAATTCCTCTTCCTGGTGGGAAATGAGAGTTAAATTTGCCCGTCCAGACACCTCCAGCTAGTGTCTCATTGGTCCTCCCTATCCCTGTTCATCTTCCGCAGAAATTGCAAACTGAGCCAAACAGGAGGTTAAAGGCACTGACTCTCCAAGTCGGGAGAGTCTTAGTAAAGCATGTGGAATGTTGCACCCGAGTACCAGGGGACAAGAACTGAGACATATTTGAACCCGTCTCCCGATCACATGGTTGATCATACTCCGGGATTCACATGCATGTTTTAGCTGAAGGAAGAATCCCTTAAGCCTGGAGAGTTGAGACCCGTGGAATGGGTACCATGCAATATGACTTCAAAGGGTCTTCATTTGCACACCGAACCTCTCCAATCCTATCACTGCTGCGTTTATGCCCCGGTACTCACGCTTGATTCTCTTTCAGAGACATAGCAATCCATAGGTTTTAAGATACTTACTGTCAGGTACATTATTAGGCGTTTAATATGGGGTTTTGAGTCCATTTCGTTGAGCAAGGAGTAGCTCTTGTCTATTCCATATTTGGCTTAAGGAACTTTATCTGTGCTCATTTCAATCTCTCGTTTTATGCAGCACCCCAACTCACCTTTCCCCTTAAACAAGCATAAGTAGGTTTTCTAAATTTGAGACCCTCTTCTGTTTTGTAATCCAGTTCCTCTGTAGCCAAGTTTACATTCCGTGTATTAGTGATATCTTATGATGTTTCTTTTTCTGTGTGACTTATTTCAGTTAGAATCATCATACCTGAATCCACTCATTATGCTGCTATGGGCCAGATGACATAGATTTCATTGCTGAGTGATATTACATTGTACGTAAGTACCATAACTTCTTTATCCATTTTTCACTTTCTGCGATATTGAACATGTACCGTAAACGAGGTTCTTGTAAACAGAGCCATCCCAAACTTTGGGGTGGCTGTGTCTTTTTTATTTTAATTTCCCTAAGCTATAGGACCATAAGTGGAAGTGCCCTAGGCTCTGTTGCTTTGTTTTTTAGATGTTTCAGGAAACACCATACACTTCTCCCGAGTGGCTGTTGGCAATTTACATCCCGCCCATCAGCATAACAAGGCTCCCAGTTCTCCATGGCCTGTCCTGCCTTTCTGGATTTTACACTTTTTACAGATGGCCCTTTTGACCCGGGGGAAGTGAGACTTCATTGTAGTGCAGATTTCCTTTGCAAGCTTGCATGGTTGGCCAAAAAGTGCGTATGCATTTTTTCCTGAATATATTCAGGAAAAAACGCATATGCCCTTTTTGGCCTAGTGCATCATTGTCGACGTTCTGCCTCTTTTCCTATGCTTTAAATGCAATTCCAGTCTAACTCCTGAAATCGGTTTCCTGCAATTCTGCCCCACGTTCAAGTCCTCTTGGCAGCCTTACTTCAGTATATTTTTGGACGATAGCTGTCATTTATAACTCTGCAGGTTTGTGAATTACAGTGCCCCTGAGCTCCTCTCTTCAGCTCGCTTTCTTGTGAGCTGTCCGCAACACCGCAGGATTGCCTCAGGCCCTAATCTGGTTCCGGCACGGCACGCTGAGCCTTTGGTTAATTCCTCTTCCTGGTGGGAAATGAGAGTTAAATTTGCCCGTCCAGACACCTCCAGCTAGTCTCTCATTGGTTCTCCCTATTCCTGTTCATCATCCGCGGAATTTGCAAACTGGGCCAAACAGGAGGTTAAAGGCACTGACTCTCCAAGTCGGGAGAGTGTTAGTAAAGTGTCTAGAATGTTGCACCCGATAACCAGGGGATGAGAACTGAGACATGTTTGAACATGACTCACGATCACACGGTTGATCATAGTCTGGGTTCCAAATGCATGTTTAGCTGAAGGAAGAATCCCTTAAAGCTGGAGAGTTGAGACCCGTGGAATGGGTACCATGCAATATGACTTCAAAGGGTCTTCATTTGCTCACCGAACTTCTCCAATCCTATCACTGCTGCGTTTATGGCGCTGTACTCACGCTTGATTCTCTTTCAGAGACATAGCAATCCATAGGTTTTAAGATACTTACTGTCAGGTACATTATTAGGCGTTTAATATGGGGTTTTGAGTCCATTTCGTTGAGCAAGGAGTAGCTCTTGTCTATTCCATATTTGGCTTAAGGAACTTTATCTGTGCTCATTTCAATCTCTGGTTTTATGCAGCACCCCAACTCACCTTTCCCCTTAAGCAAGCATAAGTTGGTTTTCTAAATTTGAGACCCTGTTCTCTTTTGTAATCCAGTTCCTGTGTAGCCAAGTTTTCATTCCGTGTATTAGTGATATCTTATGATGTTTCTTTTTCTGTGTGAATTATTTCAGTTAGAATCATCACACCTGAATCCACTCATTATGCTGTTACGGGCCTGATGACATAGATTTCATTGCTGAGTGATATTGAATTGTACGTAAGTACCACAACTTCTTTATCCATTTTTCGCTTTCTGCGATATTGAACTTGTACTGTAAAGGAGGTTCTTGTAAACACAGCCGTCCCAAACTTTGGGTTGGCTGTGTCTTTTTGATTTTAATTTCCCTAAGCTATAGGACCATAAGTGGAAGTGCCCTCGGCTCTGTTGCTTTGTTTTTTAGATGTTTCAGGAAACACCATACACTTCTCCAGAGTGGCTGTTGGCAATTTACATCCCGCCCATCAGCATAACAAGGCTCCCAGTTCTCCATGGCCTGTCCTGCCTTTCTGGATTTTACACTTTTTTCAGATAGCCCTTTTGACCGGGGGGAACTGAGACTTCATTGTAGTGCAGATTTCCTTTGCAAGCTTGCTTGGTTGGCCAAAAAGGGCGTATGCGTTTTTTCCTGAATATATTCAAGAAAAAACGCATACGCCCTTTTTGGCCAAGTGCATCATTGTCTACGTTCTGCCTCTTTTCCTATGCTTTAAATGCAATTCCAGTCTACCTCCTGAAATCGGGTTCCTGCCATTCTGCCCTGCTTTCTAGTCCTCTTGGCAGCCTTACTTCAGTATATTTTTGGACGATAGCTGTCATTTATAACTCTGCAGGTTTGTGAATTACAGTGCCCCTGAGCTCCTTTCTTCAACTCGCTTTCTTGTGAGCTGTCCGCAACACCGCAGGACTGCTTCAGGCCCTAATCTGGTTCCAGCACGGCACGCTGAGCCTTTGGTTAATTCCTCTTCCTGGTGGGAAATGAGAGTTAAATTTGCCCGTCCAGACACCTCCAGCTTGTCTCTCATCGGTTCTCCCTATTCCTGTTCATCTTTTGCAGAAATTTCAAACTGGGCCAAACAGGAGGTGAAAGGCACTGACTCTGCAAGTCGTCAGAGTGTTAGTAACGCATCTGGAATGTTGCACCCGAGTACCAGGGGACGAGAACTGAGACATATTTGAACACGTCTCCCGATCACATGGTTGATCATACTCTGGGATCCACATGCATGTTTTAGCTGAAGGAAGAATCCCTTAAACCTGGAGAGTTGAGACCCGTGGAATGGGTACCATGCAATATGCCTTCAAAGGGTCTTCATTTGCTTACCAAACTTCTCCAATCCTATCACTACTGCGTTTATGCCCCTGTACACACGCTTGTTTCTCTTTCGGAGACATAGCAATCCATAGATTTTAAGATACTTACTAGTCAGATACATTCTTAGGCGTTTAATATGGGGTGTTGAGTCCATTTCGTTGAGCAAGGAGTAGCTCTTGTCTATTACATATTTGGCTTAAGGAACTTTATCTATGCTCATTTCAATCTCTGGTTTTATGCAGCACCCCAACTCACCTTTCCCCTTAAGCAAGCATAAGTTGGTTTTCTAAATTTGAGACCATGTTCTGTTTTGTAATTCAGTTCCTGTGTAGCCAAGTTTACATTTCGTGTATTGGTGATATCTTAAGATGTTTCTTTTTCTGTGTTACGTATTGTAGTTAGAATCATCATACCTAAATCCACTCATTATGCTGCTACGGGCCTGATGACATAGATTTAATTGCTGAGTGATATTGCATTGTACGTAAGTACCACAACTTCTTTATCCATTTTTCAATTTCTGCGATATTGAACTTGTACCGTAAACGAGGTTCTTGTAAACATAGCCGTCCAAAACTTTTGGGTGGTTCTGCCTTTTTGATTTTAATTTCCCTAAGCTATAGGACCATAAGTGGAAGTGCCCTAGGCTCTTTTCCTCTGTTTGTTAGATGTTTCAGGAAACACCATACACTTCTAACCAGTGGCTGTTGGCAATTTACATCCCGCCCATCAGCATAACAAGGCTCCCATTTCTCCATGGCCTGTCCTGCCTTTCTGGATTTTACACTTTTTTCAGATGGCCCTTTTGACCGGGGGGAAGTGAGACTTCATTGCAGTGCAGATTTCCGTTGCAAGCTTGCTTGGTTGGCCAAAACGGGCGTATGCATTTTTTCCTGAATATATTCAGGAAAAAACGCATATGCCCTTTTTGGCCTAGGGCATCATTGTCGACGTTCTGCCTCATTTCCTATGCATTAAATGCAATTCCATTCTAACTCCCGAAATCGGTTTCCTGCAATTCTACCCCGCTTTCAAGTCCTCTTGGCAGCCTTACTTCAGTATATTTTTGGACGATAGCTGTCATTTATAACTCTGCAGGTTTGTGAATTACAGTGCCCCTGAGCTCCTTTCTTCAACTCGCTTTCTTGTGAGCTGGCCGCAACACCGCAGGATTGCTTCAGGCCCTAATCTGGTTCCGGCACGGCACGCTGAGCCTTTGCTTAATTCCTCTTCCTGGTGGGAAATGAGAGTTAAATTTGCCCGTCCAGACACCTCCAGCTAGTCTCTCATTGGTTCTCCCTATTCCTGTTCATCATCCGCGGAATTTGCAAACTGGGCCAAACAGGAGGTTAAAGGCACTGACTCTCCAAGTCGGGAGAGTGTTAGTAAAGTGTCTAGAATGTTGCACCCGAGTACCAGGGGATGAGAACTGAGACATATTTGAACATGACTCACGATCACACGGTTGATCATAGTCTGGGTTCCACTTGCATGTTTTAGCTGAAGGAAGAATCCCTTAAACCTGGAGAGTTGAGACCCGTGGAATGGGTACCATGCAATATGACTTCAAAGGGTCTTCATTTGCTCACCAAAACTCTCCAATCCTATCACTGCTGCGTTTTTGCCCCTGTACTCACGATTGATTCACTTTCAGAGACATAGCAATCCATAGGTTTTAAGATACTTACTAGTCAGGTACATTATTAGGCATTTAATATGGGGTTTTGAGTCCATTTCGTTGAGCAAGGAGTAGCTCTTGTCTATTACATATTTGGCTTAAGGAACTTTATCTGTGCTCATTTCAATCTCTGGTTTTATGCAGCACCCCAACTCACCTTTCCCCTTAAGCAAGCATAAGTTGATTTTCTAAATTTGGGACCATGTTCTGTTTTGAAATTCAGTTCCTGTGTAGCCAAGTTTACATTCCGTGTATTAGTGATATCTTATGATGTTTCTTTTTCTGTGTGACTTATTTCAGTTAGAATCATCATACCTGAATCCACTCATTATGCTGCTATGGGCCTGATGACATAGATGTCATTGCTGAGTGATATTGCATTGTACGTAAGTACCACAACTTCTTTATCCATTTTTCGCTTTATGCGATATTGAACTTGTACCGTAAACGAGTTTCTTGTAAACAGAGCCATCCCAAACTTTGGGGTGGCTGTGTCTTTTTGATTTTAATTTCCCTAAGCTATAGGACCATAAGTGGAAGTGCCCTAGGCTCTGTTGCTTTGTTTTTTAGATGTTTCAGGAAACACCATACACTTCTCCCGAGTGGCTGTTGGCAATTTACATCCCGCCCATCAGCATAACAAGGCTCCCAGTTCTCCATGGCCTGTCCTGCCTTTCTGGATTTTACACTTTTTTCAGATGGCCCTTTTGACGGGGGGGAAGTGAGACTTCATTGTAGTGCAGATTTCCTTTGCAAGCTTGCTTGGTTGGCCAAAAAGGGCGTATGCGTTTTTTCCTGAATATATTCAGGAAAAAACGCATACGCCCTTTTTGGCCAAGTGCATCATTGTCGACCTTCTGCCTCTTTTCCTATGCCTTAAATGCAATTCCAGTCTACCTCCTGAAATCGGTTTCCTGCAATTCTGCCCGGCTTTCAAGTCCTCTTGGCAGCCTTACTTCAGTATATTTTTGGATGATAGCTGTCATTTATAACTCTGCAGGTTTGTGAATTACAGTGCCCCTGAGCTCCTTTCTTCAACTCGCTTTCTTGTGAGCTGGCCGCAACACCGCAGGATTGCTTCAGGCCCTAATCTGGTTCCGGCATGGCACGCTGAGCCTTTGGTTAATTCCTCTTCCTGGTGGGAAATGAGAGTTAAATTTTCCCGTCCAGACACCTCCAGCTAGTCTCTCATTGGTTCTCCCTATTCCTGTTCATCTTCCGCGGAATTTGCAAACTGGGCCAAACAGGAGGTTAAAGGCACTGACTCTCCAAGTCGGGAGAGTGTTAGTAAAGCATCTGGAATGTTGCACCCGAGTACCAGGGGACGAGAACTGAGACATATTTCAACACGTCTCCCGATCACACGGTTGATCATACTCTGGGTTCCACATGCATGTTTTAGCTGAAGGAAGAATCCCTTAAACCTGGAGAGTTGAGACCCGTGGAATGGGTACCATGCAATATGACTTCAAAGGGTCTTCATTTGCTCACCAAAACTCTCCAATCCTATCACTGCTGCGTTTTTGCCCCTGTACTCACGATTGATTCACTTTCAGAGACATAGCAATCCATAGGTTTTAAGATACTTACTAGTCAGGTACATTATTAGGCGTTTAATATGGGGTTTTGAGTCCATTTCGTTGAGCAAGGAGTAGCTCTTGTCTATTACATATTTGGCTTAAGGAACTTTATCTGTGCTCATTTCAATCTCTGGTTTTATGCAGCACCCCAACTCACCTTTCCCCTTAAGCAAGCATAAGTTGATTTTCTAAATTTGGGACCATGTTCTGTTTTGAAATTCAGTTCCTGTGTAGCCAAGTTTACATTCCGTGTATTAGTGATATCTTATGATGTTTCTTTTTCTGTGTGACTTATTTCAGTTAGAATCATCATACCTGAATCCACTCATTATGCTGCTATGGGCCTGATGACATAGATGTCATTGCTGAGTGATATTGCATTGTACGTAAGTACCACAACTTCTTTATCCATTTTTCGCTTTATGCGATATTGAACTTGTACCGTAAACGAGTTTCTTGTAAACAGAGCCATCCCAAACTTTGGGGTGGCTGTGTCTTTTTGATTTTAATTTCCCTAAGCTATAGGACCATAAGTGGAAGTGCCCTAGGCTCTGTTGCTTTGTTTTTTAGATGTTTCAGGAAACACCATACACTTCTCCCGAGTGGCTGTTGGCAATTTACATCCCATCCATCTGCATAACAAGGCTCCCAGTTCTCCATGGCCTGTCCTGCCTTTCTGGATTTTACACTTTTTTCAGATGGCCCTTTTGACGGGGGGGAAGTGAGACTTCATTGTAGTGCAGATTTCCTTTGCAAGCTTGCTTGGTTGGCCAAAAAGGGCGTATGCGTTTTTTCCTGAATATATTCAGGAAAAAACGCATACGCCCTTTTTGGCCAAGTGCATCATTGTCGACCTTCTGCCTCTTTTCCTATGCTTTAAATGTAATTCCAGTCTACCTCCTGAAATCGGTTTCCTGCAATTCTGCCCGGCTTTCAAGTCCTCTTGGCAGCCTTACTTCAGTATATTTTTGGATGATAGCTGTCATTTATAACTCTGCAGGTTTGTGAATTACAGTGTCCCTGAGCTCCTTTCTTCAACTCGCTTTCTTGTGAGCTGGCCGCAACACCGCAGGATTGCTTCAGGCCCTAATCTGGTTCCGGCATGGCACGCTGAGCCTTTGGTTAATTCCTCTTCCTGGTGGGAAATGAGAGTTAAATTTTCCCGTCCAGACACCTCCAGCTAGTCTCTCATTGGTTCTCCCTATTCCTGTTCATCTTCCGCGGAATTTGCAAACTGGGCCAAACAGGAGGTTAAAGGCACTGACTCTCCAAGTCGGGAGAGTGTTAGTAAAGCATCTGGAATGTTGCACCCGAGTACCAGGGGACGAGAACTGAGACATATTTCAACACGTCTCCCGATCACACGGTTGATCATACTCTGGGTTCCACATGCATGTTTTAGCTGAAGGAAGAATCCCTTAAACCTGGAGAGTTGAGACCCGTGGAATGGGTACCATGCACTATGACTTCAAAGGGTCTTCATTTGCTCACCAAAACTCTCCAATCCTATCACTGCTGCGTTTTTGCCCCTGTACTCACGATTGATTCACTTTCAGAGACATAGCAATCCATAGGTTTTAAGATACTTACTAGTCAGGTACATTATTAGGCATTTAATATGGGGTTTTGAGTCCATTTCGTTGAGCAAGGAGTAGCTCTTGTCTATTACATATTTGGCTTAAGGAACTTTATCTGTGCTCATTTCAATCTCTGGTTTTATGCAGCACCCCAACTCACCTTTCCCCTTAAGCAAGCATAAGTTGATTTTCTAAATTTGGGGCCATGTTCTGTTTTGAAATTCAGTTCCTGTGTAGCCAAGTTTACATTCCGTGTATTAGTGATATCTTATGATGTTTCTTTTTCTGTGTGACTTATTTCAGTTAGAATCATCATACCTGAATCCACTCATTATGCTGCTATGGGCCTGATGACATAGATGTCATTGCTGAGTGATATTGCATTGTACGTAAGTACCACAACTTCTTTATCCATTTTTCGCTTTATGCGATATTGAACTTGTACCGTAAACGAGTTTCTTGTAAACAGAGCCATCCCAAACTTTGGGGTGGCTGTGTCTTTTTGATTTTAATTTCCCTAAGGTATAGGACCATAAGTGGAAGTGCCCTAGGCTCTGTTGCTTTGTTTTTTAGATGTTTCAGGAAACACCATACACTTCTCCCGAGTGGCTGTTGGCAATTTACATCCCGCCCATCAGCATAACAAGGCTCCCAGTTCTCCATGGCCTGTCCTGCCTTTCTGGATTTTACACTTTTTTCAGATGGCCCTTTTGACGGGGGGGAAGTGAGACTTCATTGTAGTGCAGATTTCCTTTGCAAGCTTGCTTGGTTGGCCAAAAAGGGCGTATGCGTTTTTTCCTGAATATATTCAGGAAAAAACGCATACGCCCTTTTTGGCCAAGTGCATCATTGTCGACCTTCTGCCTCTTTTCCTATGCTTTAAATGCAATTCCAGTCTACCTCCTGAAATCGGTTTCCTGCAATTCTGCCCGGCTTTCAAGTCCTCTTGGCAGCCTTACTTCAGTATATTTTTGGATGATAGCTGTCATTTATAACTCTGCAGGTTTGTGAATTACAGTGCCCCTGAGCTCCTTTCTTCAACTCGCTTTCTTGTGAGCTGGCCGCAACACCGCAGGATTGCTTCAGGCCCTAATCTGGTTCCGGCATGGCACGCTGAGCCTTTGGTTAATTCCTCTTCCTGGTGGGAAATGAGAGTTAAATTTTCCCGTCCAGACACCTCCAGCTAGTCTCTCATTGGTTCTCCCTATTCCTGTTCATCTTCCGCGGAATTTGCAAACTGGGCCAAACAGGAGGTTAAAGGCACTGACTCTCCAAGTCGGGAGAGTGTTAGTAAAGCATCTGGAATGTTGCACCCGAGTACCAGGGGACGAGAACTGAGACATATTTCAACACGTCTCCCGATCACACGGTTGATCATACTCTGGGTTCCACATGCATGTTTTAGCTGAAGGAAGAATCCCTTAAACCTGGAGAGTTGAGACCCGTGGAATGGGTACCATGCAATATGACTTCAAAGGGTCTTCATTTGCTCACCAAAACTCTCCAATCCTATCACTGCTGCGTTTTTGCCCCTGTACTCACGATTGATTCACTTTCAGAGACATAGCAATCCATAGGTTTTAAGATACTTACTAGTCAGGTACATTATTAGGCGTTTAATATGGGGTTTTGAGTCCATTTCGTTGAGCAAGGAGTAGCTCTTGTCTATTACATATTTGGCTTAAGGAACTTTATCTGTGCTCATTTCAATCTCTGGTTTTATGCAGCACCCCAACTCACCTTTCCCCTTAAGCAAGCATAAGTTGATTTTCTAAATTTGGGACCATGTTCTGTTTTGAAATTCAGTTCCTGTGTAGCCAAGTTTACATTCCGTGTATTAGTGATATCTTATGATGTTTCTTTTTCTGTGTGACTTATTTCAGTTAGAATCATCATACCTGAATCCACTCATTATGCTGCTATGGGCCTGATGACATAGATGTCATTGCTGAGTGATATTGCATTGTACGTAAGTACCACAACTTCTTTATCCATTTTTCGCTTTATGCGATATTGAACTTGTACCGTAAACGAGGTTCTTGTAAACAGAGCCGTCCCAAACTTTGGGGTGGCTGTGTCTTTTTGATTTTAATTTCCCTAAGCTATAGGACCATAAGTGGAAGTGCCCTAGGCTCTGTTGCTTTGTTTTTTAGATGTTTCAGGAAACACCATACACTTCTCCCGAGTGGCTGTTGGCAATTTACATCCCGCCCATCAGCATAACAAGGCTCCCAGTTCTCCATGGCCTGTCCTGCCTTTCTGGATTTTACACTTTTTTCAGATGGCCCTTTTGACGGGGGGGAATTGAGACTTCATTGTAGTGCAGATTTCCTTTGCAAGCTTGCTTAGTTGGCCAAAAAGGGCGTATGCGTTTTTTCCTGAATATATTCAGGAAAAAACGCATACGCACTTTTTGGCCAAGTGCATCATTGTCGACCTTCTGCCTCTTTTCCTATGCTTTAAATGCAATTCCAGTCTACCTCCTGAAATCGGTTTCCTGCAATTCTGCCCGGCTTTCAAGTCCTCTTGGCAGCCTTACTTCAGTATATTTTTGGATGATAGCTGTCATTTATAACTCTGCAGGTTTGTGAATTACAGTGCCCCTGAGCTCCTTTCTTCAACTCGCTTTCTTGTGAGCTGGCCGCAACACCGCAGGATTGCTTCAGGCCCTAATCTGGTTCCGGCATGGCACGCTGAGCCTTTGGTTAATTCCTCTTCCTGGTGGGAAATGAGAGTTAAATTTTCCCGTCCAGACACCTCCAGCTAGTCTCTCATTGGTTCTCCCTATTCCTGTTCATCTTCCGCGGAATTTGCAAACTGGGCCAAACAGGAGGTTAAAGGCACTGACTCTCCAAGTCGGGAGAGTGTTAGTAAAGCATCTGGAATGTTGCACCCGAGTACCAGGGGACGAGAACTGAGACATATTGGAACACGTCTCCTGATCACACGGTTGATCATACTCTGGGTTCCACTTGCATGTTTTAGCTGAAGGAAGAATCCCTTAAACCTGGAGAGTTGAGACCCGTGGAATGGGTACCATGCAATATGACTTCAAAGGGTCTTCATTTGCTCACCAAAACTCTCCAATCCTATCACTGCTGCGTTTTTGCCCCTGTACTCACGATTGATTCACTTTCAGAGACATAGCAATCCATAGGTTTTAAGATACTTACTAGTCAGGTACATTATTAGGCATTTAATATGGGGTTTTGAGTCCATTTCGTTGAGCAAGGAGTAGCTCTTGTCTATTACATATTTGGCTTAAGGAACTTTATCTGTGCTCATTTCAATCTCTGGTTTTATGCAGCACCCCAACTCACCTTTCCCCTTAAGCAAGCATAAGTTGATTTTCTAAATTTGGGACCATGTTCTGTTTTGAAATTCAGTTCCTGTGTAGCCAAGTTTACATTCCGTGTATTAGTGATATCTTATGATGTTTCTTTTTCTGTGTGACTTATTTCAGTTAGAATCATCATACCTGAATCCACTCATTATGCTGCTATGGGCCTGATGACATAGATGTCATTGCTGAGTGATATTGCATTGTACGTAAGTACCACAACTTCTTTATCCATTTTTCGCTTTATGCGATATTGAACTTGTACCGTAAACGAGTTTCTTGTAAACAGAGCCATCCCAAACTTTGGGGTGGCTGTGTCTTTTTGATTTTAATTTCCCTAAGCTATAGGACCATAAGTGGAAGTGCCCTAGGCTCTGTTGCTTTGTTTTTTAGATGTTTCAGGAAACACCATACACTTCTCCCGAGTGGCTGTTGGCAATTTACATCCCGCCCATCAGCATAACAAGGCTCCCAGTTCTCCATGGCCTGTCCTGCCTTTCTGGATTTTACACTTTTTTCAGATGGCCCTTTTGACGGGGGGGAAGTGAGACTTCATTGTAGTGCAGATTTCCTTTGCAAGCTTGCTTGGTTGGCCAAAAAGGGCGTATGCGTTTTTTCCTGAATATATTCAGGAAAAAACGCATACGCCCTTTTTGGCCAAGTGCATCATTGTCGACCTTCTGCCTCTTTTCCTATGCCTTAAATGCAATTCCAGTCTACCTCCTGAAATCGGTTTCCTGCAATTCTGCCCGGCTTTCAAGTCCTCTTGGCAGCCTTACTTCAGTATATTTTTGGATGATAGCTGTCATTTATAACTCTGCAGGTTTGTGAATTACAGTGCCCCTGAGCTCCTTTCTTCAACTCGCTTTCTTGTGAGCTGGCCGCAACACCGCAGGATTGCTTCAGGCCCTAATCTGGTTCCGGCATGGCACGCTGAGCCTTTGGTTAATTCCTCTTCCTGGTGGGAAATGAGAGTTAAATTTTCCCGTCCAGACACCTCCAGCTAGTCTCTCATTGGTTCTCCCTATTCCTGTTCATCTTCCGCGGAATTTGCAAACTGGGCCAAACAGGAGGTTAAAGGCACTGACTCTCCAAGTCGGGAGAGTGTTAGTAAAGCATCTGGAATGTTGCACCCGAGTACCAGGGGACGAGAACTGAGACATATTTCAACACGTCTCCCGATCACACGGTTGATCATACTCTGGGTTCCACATGCATGTTTTAGCTGAAGGAAGAATCCCTTAAACCTGGAGAGTTGAGACCCGTGGAATGGGTACCATGCAATATGACTTCAAAGGGTCTTCATTTGCTCACCAAAACTCTCCAATCCTATCACTGCTGCGTTTTTGCCCCTGTACTCACGATTGATTCACTTTCAGAGACATAGCAATCCATAGGTTTTAAGATACTTACTAGTCAGGTACATTATTAGGCGTTTAATATGGGGTTTTGAGTCCATTTCGTTGAGCAAGGAGTAGCTCTTGTCTATTACATATTTGGCTTAAGGAACTTTATCTGTGCTCATTTCAATCTCTGGTTTTATGCAGCACCCCAACTCACCTTTCCCCTTAAGCAAGCATAAGTTGATTTTCTAAATTTGGGACCATGTTCTGTTTTGAAATTCAGTTCCTGTGTAGCCAAGTTTACATTCCGTGTATTAGTGATATCTTATGATGTTTCTTTTTCTGTGTGACTTATTTCAGTTAGAATCATCATACCTGAATCCACTCATTATGCTGCTATGGGCCTGATGACATAGATGTCATTGCTGAGTGATATTGCATTGTACGTAAGTACCACAACTTCTTTATCCATTTTTCGCTTTATGCGATATTGAACTTGTACCGTAAACGAGTTTCTTGTAAACAGAGCCATCCCAAACTTTGGGGTGGCTGTGTCTTTTTGATTTCAATTTCCCTAAACTATAGGACCATAAGTGGAAGTGCCCTAGGCTCTGTTGCTTTGTTTTTTAGATGTTTCAGGAAACACCATACACTTCTCCCGAGTGGCTGTTGGCCATTTACATCCCGCCCATCAGCATAACAAGGCTCCCAGTTCTCCATGGCCTGTCCTGCCTTTCTGGATTTTACACTTTTTTCAGATGGCCCTTTTGACGGGGGGGAATTGAGACTTCATTGTAGTGCAGATTTCCTTTGCAAGCTTGGTTAGTTGGCCAAAAAGGGCGTATGCGTTTTTTCCTGAATATATTCAGGAAAAAACGCATACGCCCTTTTTGGCCAAGTGCATCATTGTCGACCTTCTGCCTCTTTTCCTATGCTTTAAATGCAATTCCAGTCTACCTCCTGAAATCGGTTTCCTGCAATTCTGCCCGGCTTTCAAGTCCTCTTGGCAGCCTTACTTCAGTATATTTTTGGATGATAGCTGTCATTTATAACTCTGCAGGTTTGTGAATTACAGTGCCCCTGAGCTCCTTTCTTCAACTCGCTTTCTTGTGAGCTGGCCGCAACACCGCAGGATTGCTTCAGGCCCTAATCTGGTTCCGGCATGGCACGCTGAGCCTTTGGTTAATTCCTCTTCCTGGTGGGAAATGAGAGTTAAATTTTCCCGTCCAGAAACCTCCAGCTAGTCTCTCATTGGTTCTCCCTATTCCTGTTTATCTTCCGCGGAATTTGCAAACTGGGCCAAACAGGAGGTTAAAGGCACTGACTCTCCAAGTCGGGAGAGTGTTAGTAAAGCATCTGGAATGTTGCACCCGAGTACCAGGGGACGAGAACTGAGACATATTGGAACACGTCTCCCGATCACACGGTTGATCATACTCTGTGTTCCACATGCATGTTTTAGCTGAAGGAAGAATCCCTTAAACCTGGAGAGTTGAGACCCGTGGAATGGGTACCATGCAATATGACTTCAAAGGGTCTTCATTTGCTCACCAAAACTCTCCAATCCTATCACTGCTGCGTTTTTGCCCCTGTACTCACGATTGATTCACTTTCAGAGACATAGCAATCCATAGGTTTTAAGATACTTACTAGTCAGGTACATTATTAGGCGTTTAATATGGGGTTTTGAGTCCATTTCGTTGAGCAAGGAGTAGCTCTTGTCTATTACATATTTGGCTTAAGGAACTTTATCTGTGCTCATTTCAATCTCTGGTTTTATGCAGCACCCCAACTCACCTTTCCCCTTAAGCAAGCATAAGTTGGTTTTCTAAATTTGGGACCATGTTCTGTTTTGAAATTCAGTTCCTGTGTAGCCAAGTTTACATTCCGTGTATTAGTGATATCTTATGATGTTTCTTTTTCTGTGTGACTTATTTCAGTTAGAATCATCATACCTGAATCCACTCATTATGCTGCTATGGGCCTGATGACATAGATGTCATTGCTGAGTGATATTGCATTGTACGTAAGTACCACAACTTCTTTATCCATTTTTCGCTTTATGCGATATTGAACTTGTACCGTAAACGAGTTTCTTGTAAACAGAGCCATCCCAAACTTTGGGGTGGCTGTGTCTTTTTGATTTTAATTTCCCTAAGCTATAGGACCATAAGTGGAAGTGCCCTAGGCTCTGTTGCTTTGTTTTTTAGATGTTTCAGGAAACACCATACACTTCTCCCGAGTGGCTGTTGGCAAGTTACATCCCGCCCATCAGCATAACAAGGCTCCCAGTTCTCCATGGCCTGTCCTGCCTTTCTGGATTTTACACTTTTTTCAGATGGCCCTTTTGACGGGGGGGAAGTGAGACTTCATTGTAGTGCAGATTTCCTTTGCAAGCTTGCTTGGTTGGCCAAAAAGGGCGTATGCGTTTTTTCCTGAATATATTCAGGAAAAAACGCATACGCCCTTTTTGGCCAAGTGCATCATTGTCGACCTTCTGCCTCTTTTCCTATGCTTTAAATGCAATTCCAGTCTACCTCCTGAAATCGGTTTCCTGCAATTCTGCCCGGCTTTCAAGTCCTCTTGGCAGCCTTACTTCAGTATATTTTTGGATGATAGCTGTCATTTATAACTCTGCAGGTTTGTGAATTACAGTGCCCTGAGCTCCTTTCTTCAACTCGCTTTCTTGTGAGCTGGCCGCAACACCGCAGGATTGCTTCAGGCCCTAATCTGGTTCCGGCATGGCACGCTGAGCCTTTGGTTAATTCCTCTTCCTGGTGGGAAATGAGAGTTAAATTTTCCCGTCCAGACACCTCCAGCTAGTCTCTCATTGGTTCTCCCTATTCCTGTTCATCTTCCGCGGAATTTGCAAACTGGGCCAAACAGGAGGTTAAAGGCACTGACTCTCCAAGTCGGGAGAGTGTTAGTAAAGCATCTGGAATGTTGCACCCGAGTACCAGGGGACGAGAACTGAGACATATTTCAACACGTCTCCCGATCACACGGTTGATCATACTCTGGGTTCCACATGCATGTTTTAGCTGAAGGAAGAATCCCTTAAACCTGGAGAGTTGAGACCCGTGGAATGGGTACCATGCAATATGACTTCAAAGGGTCTTCATTTGCTCACCAAACTCTCCAATCCTATCACTGCTGCGTTTTTGCCCCTGTACTCACGATTGATTCACTTTCAGAGACATAGCAATCCATAGGTTTTAAGATACTTACTAGTCAGGTACATTATTAGGCGTTTAATATGGGGTTTTGAGTCCATTTCGTTGAGCAAGGAGTAGCTCTTGTCTATTACATATTTGGCTTAAGGAACTTTATCTGTGCTCATTTCAATCTCTGGTTTTATGCAGCACCCCAACTCACCTTTCCCCTTAAGCAAGCATAAGTTGGTTTTCTAAATTTGGGACCATGTTCTGTTTTGAAATTCAGTTCCTGTGTAGCCAAGTTTACATTCCGTGTATTAGTGATATCTTATGATGTTTCTTTTTCTGTGTGACTTATTTCAGTTAGAATCATCATACCTGAATCCACTCATTATGCTGCTATGGGCCTGATGACATAGATGTCATTGCTGAGTGATATTGCATTGTACGTAAGTACCACAACTTCTTTATCCATTTTTCGCTTTATGCGATAT